>NC_091142.1:13578451-13910253 GCF_041381155.1 Argopecten irradians | reverse complement strand
ATGTGTCTTCAGTGGTGAATGAGTAGATATGATGTAGCTTGCACTGTAGTACAGAATGTTAATACAATTTGAAAACTTTCCGTAAAAATCTAAAGATTGTGAAACTACTCAGACAATAACTTTTCTGCTATTTTACTGGGATATCCTTTATCATTATATAACTGCTGTAGGGAAAAAACAATTTTGTAAGTGTAACTAAAACTTTTGTTATTTGTTAAGAAGTACATCTGAAAGATCTAACTAGAACTAAATTATATTTTTCTGTATATTCTTCCACACAAAATAAAGAACAGAAAAATTACAAAAAAATCAAAAACACATCTATTTCTCCAAACTTTGTTTTATAAGACAGACTTGAATATAAACAGATTTAGAATATATTTGTTTGGTTTGGCCTATTTATGTTTCTTGTCCTGTTAACACAAACAGCTTGATTCATTGAGGAAAAAAGGCCAAATGCCAATGCCAGATGGTGCATGGATTGGGACGGATATCTGGAGAATAAAAGCATGGACCATATATATCCAGTATACCTACTCATTACACAGCAATTCTCCGACAAATTTGAGCCTCAAACTCAAAAATCAAGTTATGAAGTTACAGGCAACAAGTAATAGACCTGTACACAACATGCACTCATCAGCTGTCACCCTCAAGCTCTGTCTGGTATTTTCAACTCAGACACAATTATTACTAGCTAATTAGTACTTTATACTGTCCTAGTGCTATTTCGATTCTCAGATTAACTCACGACAACTTTTATATTTATGAAACACATATCATACTTATACAATTTCCATATTTATGCAGAAAAAAATAAATGTTGCTTTAAATATATATGATATATATGGTGTAATATTTCTCCCATGCCTGACAGGGTTATCACGCAATTGCTAGGGGAAAGATAACTGTCTTTTACTGGGGTAAAAAAAGACAGCTTACACATGCTTTTTACCAGTGTAGGGAAAAGACAGCTCACACGCGCTTGACAATGACGTCATCCATACATGCGGAGATTATTGTCGAGGATGCCATTAATTGCCAACACTATAAAAATAATTCCTAATCTGATTTTGTTTTAAAATATGGGAGAAAAATAATCTGACATGGGTCTGTCAAGTGGACAGGGATATCTCAATCCGATTGAAATATTTCGGCTAGTCAACCCGAGGCTGGTTCATTATTATCTTTAAGTGTTAAAACTTATAAATGAATTATAAAAAGGTGCAGCCAGTGATCAACTCATAATAAAAATATGATCACAATCCTTTTGTTTCATCATATTGGACAGTAAATAAATAATGCTTAATCATTGACACAAGGTCGATAAGTTTATAAATTTCCTGAACGAAAAAACTTTTACAAATATACTTGCTTAAAAGTTATTTTTACGCCAACATTAATTGTACTTTTGAATTTAAAATTTCTATATGAGTAGCTGTCATTGTTGTTGTTTTTCATTATCTGGTATCTTGTCCTTATTCTTTGAAAATTCCTTCCTTTATGGGAGCACCCTACTGTCTCTTGGTGATTCTCTATCTAACTCACATTGTTGAATTTTGGTACTATTAGAAGTTTAGTGTTGTTTTCAAGACATAAAAAGAAATTGAAAAATACTTTTGATGATGATGTATACAATTTGCTTCCTTGTAATTTGCATTAAATCCAAATTGAAAATTGACAAGATTTTGATTAAGAAAATATTTTTCATAAAAATGATGATATTTCTTGCAATAACTCCACGACAAAAGTTGACAAAATACTTTCATCTTAATCTGATGGCATGAGGATATTAAATGTGATAATTAAATAGTATGGCATTTAATTCTAATGCTACAACACTTTATTATAATCAGTTATCTAGCCATTGTTAGTCAGTACTTATCTGTACATTGATAATAGTAATTTCTATATGTATCTTCAGTTGTCAACGACTAAATAATACAATGGCAATCTACTGTATGGTTAGCTTTCATCTTAATTCGCGTCAAATTGATTAAATATTTCGTACCATTGGCCCATTACTATCTATAATTGTCTAAACAACCTCCATAAATCCCTTTGTATAGTATAACACATTTTAAATGATCCTGATACCGATTACCCTGGATCACAATACTGGAGAAATTATTAAACTGCCGTTATGTTGGGAGAATATACACACCCTCAACTTGGAGGAAGCAGCATAACATTCCTTTCATAACGATAAACAATTCGAGCCTATCGCCGGATCATAATGAAAAATACTGATATATGACTTACCACTGTCTCCAATGATTAAAAGTTTGAACAGGTGATCATACTCGCGAGCCATGTTTCCATACAGAAGGACGAAACAACACAGGTTTTATTTTCCAACTCGGAAGTTTCGATGTTATACCAGGAAATGAGGCGTAGGCGAGTGCGCGAGAGCGATGTGTGATCAGGGTCACCAAAATGTTTTAATCCAGTCGGAAACCTTCAAAGTCTCTCTAATACACGGATTTGCGTATTAACTACCATTTCCGGTTTAAAAAGTTGTCTGCTAGGCTAAGAAGCTGAAGCGTCTGCAAGCGGGATGAACGGACGATATCTATCGAAGTTAAAGCAATTCAGATGTGTGTACTATGTATCAAGAATGAAAAGTACAACGACATTCAGGTAAAAAGTTATATGAATAGTGCAACATGATTCTATCATACAGGAGGCCAGTGTTGTTTTGCTTGCATCAGAAAGGTCGAGTAAGTTTGAAGAAAGTAGATGAAGCGATTATTAAACAATTTAACTGTAATGAACAATAATGAATAATGTAAGTTCGAAAACAGATTTGGAAATAATGAAAATAGTTGTCATGCCTTTGTAAGTTTGTAATGAATTTTTAAAGGGCAATAACTCCAAATAAAATGACAGATCTTAGTGTGGGAGGAAAGCGGAGTGCCCGGAGGAAACCCACGTGATCGGGTAGGTGACCCCTGACTTTTTCACGTCCGTGCCGGGATCCATCCGAGGCCGGCTAGGTGAAAGGCAAGCGGCTTAACCACTATACCACCCGCTCACCCCTAATGCCCTTACTAAGACCCCTTGCGTGCTAACATCCGGGCCATCAAAAGTAATTTGCATAAGTTATTTCGCAATCGATGTAAAATAGATCAAGTTTATTTTTTAAATAAAAGATCAATTTGGCAAAAGCTACATGGATATTATATGATTTTATTTGCAGTAAGGATGAACCAATTGTGAAGTTGGCTTATAGTATCCACAAGAATGAGGAGAAAGGAGTTAAAAGCACAAGTGTGATAGTGATGCATGGTTTAATGGGGTCTAGAAACAATTGGAGGAGCTTATCAAAGGCTCTATGTAAAACAGGAAGAAAGGTAAATAAGTAGGAAATTTAAATGGTCAATTATATATTTTTAGACATGATTTAAAAGTCATGCATGCAAAATTAACACACGTCACTGACGGTCAGGTATGCATTTATGCCGTCCCCATATCCCTTTTAAGCGATGACCCTTGAATATTATTATAGTGATTATTGGTACTGATATTTAAGTGATTATAAAATATTTGTTAATGAAAAACTTAAATTCTTCTGGTTAAATGCTTTGAATCATCATATATGATCTCAATTTAATATTTCTTGCTTTAAAGTTTAATAATTTATTTTTTAGGGCTTTTCCAAAATTTATCCAACAAATAATGAAGATTTTTTTTAACAAACAGGTGATAGCAGTTGATGCCAGAAACCATGGGGAAAGTCCTCACAGTGAACACATGAACTATTTCCTAATGTCAGACGATGTTCTCAGGTTGATGGACTCACTGGGAGAAGACAGAGTGAATTTAATCGGCCACAGTATGGGAGGCAAAGTCCTCATGACCTTAGCGCTTACACATGTATGAGATTGTTGTGATATTGTAGTTATGCATGGAGAATGCTTTAATTAACCCAAATTCATATTCAACCCAATAAGCCCACAAGGAGCTTAAAATTGAAAAAAGAATAAAAATTAAGGTGTGCTTAATAAGACCAAATTTGGACTATAAATTTTCACAGTGCATGATTGGGAAATGTAAAGCTTTAATTTGGAAAAATGAGGAACTTGGTCTTCTATCTTTGAATGATGAAGAATTTTGACCACTTCTGCAGATGAAAAAAACACATGGTTTGGTATAGAACTATTAAAATGCCAAGACACAGTATATAATTTATTCATATAGAGCCATTATTGGTAGCCAATATATGTCATCAGATAAGCTGCACAATGTTGACAGTCATTATTTTTATGGTTATGGAATCAACATTTACATTTTTTTGTGATTGATTCTAAAATATATATGTGTACTATGGTGTAAGTTTATTCCTTCACTTATATTGTACAAACTTTGAATTAATCTAAACCTAAATACCATGAATGATGCAATAAGTCCATGTTGATTATTCCAGCCAGACCGTGTTGAGAATTTAGTGGTGGTTGACGTAGCGCCTAAACCTCGCCCTGCGAATGTCACCCCAACCACCAGCTCCTATCTCCAGTCCATGTTGAAGGTCAGCTCATCACTGTGTGATATGACAGAGATTTCTCTATCTCAGGCCAAGAAACACGCAGACATGATCTTACAGGAGTCAGTACAGGTGAGCAATACCAGTGGTTTTAGAACTCCAAGATAATTTGGTACAGGTAAATATGATGAGGAGAATGTGGCTGAAACTTCACCAATTCACCAGCTTAAGAATCTGCATTCAATTCCTTCAGGGTTCTGGATCTTCATTAGGTATTATAATGTTGTTTCCAAAAGTTCGGTTTATGCCCCGTCAGGAATTAGGGCCCTCAGTATACTTGTAAAGCACATGTACTATATACCAACTATTTGTGACTAATAAATTTCGCATTACCATATTTCAAATCAAATTTGCGGAGATTAATTTACGTGGATTCAAAACCTGAATTAAAATATCTTTCAATAATATCAATGTTAATGATAATTCATTGAAATGAACTTTCAAAAATTAACCTAAGCAATCGTGAAAGTAAGTCCTGTTCGTCTTTGATGTATATTCTTCCTCTTAATGCCAGTTGGTTTTTAGAAAAATCAAACTGATTTTCTCTACCTGATGAAATTAAATATAGTCAAACCTGCGATAAAGACAACCTTAGGGGTAAAGGAAAAGTGGTGTCTATATAGCAAAGTGTTTTTATACAAAGGTCAATAAATTTTGTTTTAAATGGCTATTTGGGGCCCTAAGAAAGTTTTTTTGAAAAAAGGTGGTCACTAAGGCATGTTTCATTGTATAATGTACCAGTTCATATATTGTATTTATAATTGTACTGCTCTTTTACTATTTGTCTATATTGTTATTTTGTTTCCAGGATTTGAGCATCAGACAATTTCTGTTAACAAATTTGATACACCAGGATGGAAGATTTCGATGGAGGGTGAACCTAGATTCTGTTATCAACAATATGCCCGAACTAGGAGACTTTCCTGAATTTAATCAACAATTCACTAATCCTACTCTTTTTATTGGAGGGCAGAACTCAGATTATATATTGTAAGTTTTTTTAACTGATTTTCTTTATCTAACAAGATACCTTATGTCATTGTTTTAGATCCCCCCCTCTCCTACCCAAAAAATAACAAATAAAAAAAAATCACAATTAATTGTTTTCACACACATTTGGATTTTAAAACCCTAGCATTAATTGTATTTAACACATATTGTTACATGTACCATTTGTAATGTCTTATATAAAAGAAACATGATGATGTAATGCAATGATACTGAACTTCAGAAGAAGTTCAAGATGGCAGCTTTGTTGGCCATCTTGGATTTTAGATTGAAATCCTGATGGAAAATTAAATATTTCTTCTTTATACTTTTTTTCAGATCATCTGATATTCCGAGAATTAAGGAACTTTTTCCCAAAGCTGACGTAAAACACATAGAGAATGCTGGACATTGGGTGCATGCAGAAAACCCACAGGAGTTCTTAAAAGTGACAAAAGCATTTCTACTGGAAAATGACAACAGATAATAATGTTTCTGATTTAATAGTTGATTTTATGATTTACCTAGGGTATTGTAAGATTTCTTTGTGCTAATTATTTGTGCAATACAATCATGATTTCTTTCTTACAGCTTTATTTAATTGCTGGTCAGTTGAAGCTATTTTTCCTTGATTTGTTTTGTAATATATAGATCTGAAATAAATAATTTGTTATAAAACTCTGCTGTTGATAATTTATACAAACAACAAAAGGCCCATAAGGCTTGAAAAGTGAAATGCTCTTATGGATATTTCAGAAAATATTTTAAAACTTATGCAGCAAAACAGCGTTATAAGGATCCTCTGGTGTACAGCAAAATCACTTTGTTATAAGCATAGTTCATTATACACTTGTTACCTTTTACAACCTCCATGGAGAATGAAAATCACTATGTTATAACCATGAATTTGTCATGTGTGTTTTCTTATAAACATGTTTTACTGTATTGAAGTTATATTTTTACTGTATGTGTGTAACAGGATAAGAGTAGTGTCCTGCTAGTTTGGCTCAAAACTGTGACTCCAGACTTACTGATCCCTTGCTCTAGTAACTGCACTGAAGGAAAATTCCCCTTAACGCAAAGCTAGAAAAGGCAACTGTATCACTACTGAGAGAGTTGGTATTCTATATATTAACCTCCATCATGCTCAAGACACTGAAATTTCTTAATTTTATAATTGTACATACAAAATTAACAAAACCAAATTTGTTTTAATGACTATTGATGTACGGTATAATGAGTTTTAGGAAAGTGTAATTACTGCTTGTTTAAAAAGACTCTTGAGATAATTGAATTAAAGGTTAAACTAGTAAGTTACCTCCTCTTGAAGTACTACATCTTATACATTAGAAACACTTTCCTTTCCAAACTTTTCATAGTCAAATCATCCAGCTGTTTTAAGAAAACACAAACTTCATATCATTTAAATTCATTGTGATTATTCCTATCAAGTTGAAAGAAATTACTTGAATACTAATGGTTTGGTTTAATTTTGCCTAGTGTTGTTTCAACAGTCTCCCCTGTATGCCATAAAACCAACAAAGCTTATAACAGGCAAACATACAAGATTTTGTAATGGAGGAGCTCACATGTACTGTAGTACTGTAGTGACTAGAAAATACTACTAAAGTAATTAAAGTTTGCTCCATGAATTACGAGATATAATTTTCTGACAACAAATATTTTCATCAAAGATGCCAGAAGTGTTGTGATAGAGGTGACATACAAGATAAGATGACGATGATACCACACGTGGTGAATTCTTGATGTGGTGCTCACAACCTAGCTTACATCTAACTCAGAAAGCCAAAAATCAGGTTTGCATCACTTAATTGTAACCACTTTACAAATAATCGCTCCATAAGTTGAACAATCTAACTGCAAACTTACTGCTACAATAATATAGTATAGCTTCTGTAAGTCTAATACAAAGAAGTGCTCACCCTTACCATGTAGATATATTTTCGATATCTGTCATATGCCAACTCATGTGGTATATATTCCTTGGTCACCATATCTGGCATGTCACCTCTTGTGATATCCTTGGTAACCATATCTGGCATGTCACCTCGTGTAGTATACATGGTCACTATATCTTACATGTTACTAATTCTTGTGGTATCCATGGTCACTATATCTGGCATGTCACTTCTTGTGGTATCCTTGGTCACCATATCTGGCACCTTGTGGTATCCTTGGTCACCATATCTGGCATGGCACCTCTTGTGATATCCATGGTAACCGTATCTGGGATGTCACCTCTTGTGGTATCCTTGGACACCATATCTGGCATGTCACTTCTTGTGGTATCCATGCTCACCATATCTGACATGTCACTTCTTGTGGTATCCTTGGTCACCATGTCTAGCATGTCACCTATTGTGGTATCCATGGTCACCATATCTGACATGTCACCTCTTGTGGTATCCTTGGTCACCATATCTGGTATGACACCTCTTGTGGTATCCTTGGTCACCATATCTGGCATGTCACCTTTTGTGGTATCCTTGGACACCATATCTGGCATGTGACCTCTTGTGGTATCCATGCTCACCATATCTGGTATGACACCTCTTGTGGTATCCTTGGTCACCATATCTGGCATGTCACCTTTCCTGGTATCCTAAGTCACATATCTGACATGTCACCTATTGTGGTATCCATGGTCACCATATCTGACATGTCACCTCTTGTGGTATCCTTGGTCACCATATCTAGCATGTAACCTATTGTGGTATCCTTGGTCACCATATCTGACATGTCACTTCTTGTGGTATCCTTGGTCACCATATCTAGCATGTCACCTTTTGTGGTATCCATGGTCACAATATCTGGCATGTCACCTTTTGTGGTATCCCAAGTCACATATCTGACATGTCACCTCTTGTGGTATCCTTGGTCACCATATCTGGCATGTCACCTCTTGTGGTATCCGTGATCACCATATCTGGTATGACACCTCTTGTGGTATCCTTGGTCACCATATCTGGCATGTCACCTTTTGTGGTATCCTAAGTCACATATCTGACATGTCACCTCTTGTGGTATCCTTGGACACCATATCTGGCATGTCACTTCTTGTGGTATCCATGCTCACCATATCTGACATGTCACTTCTTGTGGTATCCTTGGTCACCATATCGGGCATGTCACCTTTTGTGGTATCCTAAGTCACATATCTGACATGTCACCTCTTGTGGTATCCTTGGACACCATATCTGGCATGTCACTTCTTGTGGTATCCATGCTCACCATATCTGGTATGACACCTCTTGTGGTATCCTTGGTCACCATATCTGGCATGTCACCTTTCGTGGTATCCTAAGTCACATATCTGACATGTCACCTATTGTGGTATCCATGGTCACCATATCTGACATGTCACATTTTGTGGTATCCCAAGTCACATATCTGACATGTCAACTCTTGTGGTATCCATGGTCACCATATCTGACATGTCACCTCTTGTGGTATCCTAAGTCACATATCTGACATGTCACCTCTTGTGGTATCCTTGGTCACCATATCTGGCATGTCACCTCTTGTGGTATCCTTGATCACCATATCTGGTATGACACCTCTTGTGGTATCCTTGGTCACCATATCTGGCATGTCACCTTTCGTGGTATCCTAAGTCACATATCTGACATGTTACCTTTTGTGGTATCCATGGTCACCATATCTGACATGTCACCTCTTGTGGTATCCTTGGTCACCATATCTGGCATGTCACCTCTTGTGGTATCCTTGGTCACCATATCTGGTATGACACCTCTTGTGGTATCCTTGGTCACCATATCTAGTATGTCACCTTTGGTGGTATCCTTGGTCAACATATCTGGCATGACACATCTTGTGGTATGTTTGGTCACCATATCTGGTATGACACCTCTTGTGGTATCCTTGGTCACCATATCTGGCATGACACCTCTTGTGGTATCCATGGTCACCATATCTGGCATGTCACACTTGTGGTATCCATGGTCACCATATCTGGCATGTTTCCTCTTGTGGTATCCATGGTCACCATATCTGGCATGTCACCTCTTGTTGTATCCTTGGTCACCATATCTGGCATGTCACCTCTTGTGGTATCCTTGGTCACCATATCTGGCTTGTCACCTCTTGTGGTATCCATGCTCACAATATCTGGCATGTCACCTCTAATGGTATCCTTGGTCACCATATCTGGCATGTCACCACTTGTGGTATCCATGGTCACCATATCTGGCATGTCAATTTTTGTGGTATCCTAAGTCACATATCTGACATGTCACCTCTTGTGGTATCCTTGGTCACCATATCTGGCATGTCACCTCTTGTTGTATCCTTGGTCACCATATCTGGCATGTCACTTCTTGTAGTATCCTTAGTCACCATATCTGACATGTCACCTCTTGTGGTATCCTTGGTCACCATATCTGGCATGTCACCTCTTGTGGTATCCTTGGTCACCATATCTGGCATGTCACCTCTTGTTGTATCCTTGGTCACCATATCTGGCATGTCACCTCTTGTTGTATCCTTGGTCACCATATCTGGCATGTCACCTCTTGTGGTATCCTTGGTCACCATATCTGGCATGTCACCTCTTGTGGTATCCTTGGTCACCATATCTGGCATGTCACCTCTTGTGGTATCCTTGGTCACCATATCTGGCATGTCACTTCTTGTTGTATCCTTGGTCACCATATCTGGCATGTCACTTCTTGTGGTATCCATGGTCACCATATCTGGCATGTCACTTCTTGTGGTATCCATGGTCACCATATCTGGCATGTCACTTCTTGTTGTATCCATGGTCACCATATCTGAAATGTCACTTATTGTTGTATCCTTGGTCACCATATCTGGTATGTCACCTCTTGTGGTATCCTTGGTCACCATATCTGGCATATCACCTCTTGTTGTATCCTTGGTCACCATATCTGACATGTCACCTCTTGTGGTATCCATGGTCACCATATCTGGCATGTCACCTCTTGTGGTATCCATGGTCACCATATCTGGCATTTCACCTTTTGTGGTATCCATGGTCACCATATCTGGCATGTCGCCTCTTGTGATATCCATGGTCACCTTATCTGGCATGTCACCTCTTGTGGTATCCTTGGTCACCATATCTGGTATGACACCTCTTGTGATATCTATGGTCACCATATCTTGTATGACACCTCTTGTGGTATCCATGGTAACCATATCTGGCATGTCACCTCTTGTGGTATCCTTGGTCACCATATCTGGCATGTCACCTCTTGTGGTATCCTTGGTCACCATATCTGGCATGTCACCTCTTGTTGTATCCTTGGTCACTATATCTAGCACCTCTTGTGGTATCCTTTGTCACTATATCTGGCGCCTCTTGTGGTATCCTTGCTCACAATATCTGGCATGTCACCTCTAATGGTATTATCGGTCACCATATCTGGCATCTCTTGTGATATCCATGGTCACCATATCTGGCATTTCACCTTTTGTGGTATCCATGGTCACCTTATCTGGCATGTCGCCTCTTGTGATATCCATGGTCACCTTATCTGGCATGTCACCTCTTGTGGTATCCTTGGTCACCATATCTGGTATGACACCTCTTGTGATATCTATGGTCACCATATCTGTGTATGACACCTCTTGTGGTATCCATGGTAACCATATCTGGCATGTCACCTCTTGTGGTATCCTTGGTCACCATATCTGGCATGTCACCTCTTGTTGTATTGTTGGTCACCATATCTGGCATGTCACCTCTTGTGGTATCCTTGGTCACCATATCGTGCATGTCACCTCTTGTGGTATCCATGCTCACAATATCTGGCATTCACCTTTGTGGTATCCATGCCCACCATATCTGGCATGTGACCTCTTGTGGTATCCATGGTCACCATATCTGGCATGTGACCTCTTGTGGTATCCATGGTCACCATATCTGGCATGTCACCTCTTGTGGTATCCATGGTCACCATATCTGGCATGTCACCTCTTGTGGTATCCATGGTCACCATATCTGGCATGTCACCTCTTGTGGTATCCATGGTCACCATATCTGGCATGTCACCTCTTGTGGTACCTGTCATGCCATATCTACACGTACCTCTAGTGGTATCCATGGTAACCATATCTGACATGTCACCTCTAGTGGTATCCATGGTTACCATATCTGGCATTTCACCTTTTGTGGTATCCATGGTCACCTTATCTGGCATGTCGCCTCTCGTGATATCCATGGTCACCTATCTGGCATGTCACCTCTTGTGGTATCCTTGGTCACCATATCTGGTATGACACCTCTTGTGATATCTATGGTCACCATATCTTGTATGACCCCTCTTGTGGTATCCATGGTAACCATATCTGGCATGTCACCTCTTGTGGTATCCTTGGTCACCATATCTGGCATGTCACCTCTTGTTGTATCGTTGGTCACCATATCTGGCATGTCACCTCTTGTTGTATTGTTGGTCACCATATCTGGCATGTCACCTCTTGTGGTATCCTTGGTCACCATATCATGCATGTCACCTCTTGTGGTATCCATGCTCACAATATCTGGCATATCACCTCTTGTGGTACCCATGCCCACCATATCTGGCATGTCACCTTTTGTAGTATCCTAAGTCACATATCTGACATGTCACCTCTTGTGGTATCCTTGGACACTATATCTGGCATGTCACTTCTTGTGGTATCCATGCTCACCATATCTGACATGTCACTTCTTGTGGTATCCTTGGTCACCATATCTGGCATGTGACCTCTTGTGGTATCCATGGTCACCATATCTTACACGTCACCTCTAGTGGTATCCATGGTAACCATATCTGGCATGTCACCTCTAGTGGTATCCATGGTCACCATATCTGGCATGTCACCTCTAGTGGTATCCATGGTAACCATATCTGGCATGTCACCTCTAGTGGTATTTATGGTCACCATATCTGGCATGTCACCTCTAGTGGTATCCATGGTCACCATATCTGGCATGTCACCTCTAGTGGTATCCTTAACACCATATTTCCATGAATACCAAGAGATGATTAGCCAAACATAGTAACTAAGGTTTTCATGAGACTACATGCCAGATAAGATATCCCTTTAGGATCTTGACACCAACCACAGAACTATCAATGTATTTGCTTTCCCTCTTTTTAAAATATTGAATACCCATAATATTGTATATACTTCAATGTGGCCATTGTCCACATATTGGTGCTAATCAGCCATGTTGCTTTCTGATCATTTACAATTTGCAATTAGCCAAAGTATGGTGACCAAGAGAAACTTACATTTCAAACAGTTATTTTTGAGAAATGGCAATAACAAACTTCAATGGTCAAAATCATGATGGCTGCATGCCTGTAAGCAATCATATTATCCAATTGATATCAGATCGCAATATGCAAGTTTCTGGGCCACGGAGAACCTACATATGAAACGAGACAGATCCCTTAAGCAGTAGCAAACTTTTAGGATCAAAACTCAAGATGGCTGTCTGTCAAACATCTTGTGCGATCAGTCCCATTCAAAACTATGGCCAGAGGGAAGTCTACATTATGAAATTTGAAATAGATCCATTTTATGAGAAATAGCAGAAGCAAATTTCAACTATCAGAATTCAAAATGGCTGCCTGTGCCCCAATAGTTCCCAAAATTTAAAGTGCACAGTTATTTATATAGCAACCTAGGGGAAGACACGAATGACATTTGGGAAACATCTCTTCGGTACTTTCTGAGAATTGAGAGATGACGTACCACGGAAGAAAGGTGATTTGAATAGCCCATGATGGTCTTAAAAACTGAATGAAAACGAGAATAAAATCAATTTCAAGAATCCAAAGACCATGCAATTAAGGATTAAATTTAATAATCATAACACATGTACTTAATAGTTAGCATATTATATGCAAACAATAACAGTATGTTTAAACAACTGAATTGCAACAGTATACACCGGCTTATACTGTAGTAGTGAATGAGACCGCACTACATAACATATATGTATACCCGGTACTTGTCGCTACTATCTCTTCCATAATGGCACTGTGGCTGCTGCCATTTTGTTTTTGATATACTGTAAGACCTGGTGCATGGATTCTCTGTTCTCTCCTTCAACCCAAGCCATCTCGATCACCACATGTGGGGTGGATAACTTCACCTTCAGAAAACATTTCAGGAAAACTTTCTCTTCAGCGGAATCCCCAAAATGTTCATTGTAGCCATTGACCATTTCCTCTGTAGGCTTTTTATCTATAGATTCTGTGCCTTTAGTAGATGTTAAGTCAGCATTAGTCACCACAGAATCACAATGTTCTGAATCTAGCGATGGACGTTTTGCTACTGGTTCAAATGTCCTATCCACATCTTCAGATTTTTTATCCGAATCTGGTAACTTTCTCTTTTTACATTTCTCTGCAATAATCTCCGCACTTTGTGACTCTACAATGCTTGAACCGTGATTAACAATCTCTTTGCTAATATCCAACCCAATATTGGGATGATTATTGTTTTCACTTTCCTCAGGGACTGCTTTCTGTTCTTTTGAGGAAGAACATTCTTCCTCCTGAGAATTTCCTTTCAAATGTCTTGAGCCATCAGAGCCATCATCATGTCCGTCTTTTGTTCCTTCCGTAGGGGCAAAACTATTTGTGGAGGGTTTAACTTCTTCTTTTGCTTTCTGCCGTCGCTTTCGTCTCTGATTCGACCATGTGTTTTCTTTAGCAACCAATGTCATTTTTACAAGGGACTTCTGGTTTAGGGTCACATCATGCTGGATCTGAAAATAAAACCAGAATTTTATAAACTCATCAATCTATGCTAACAATAAAGGTCCATTTCTCTGTTTTGAATCTACTGTATGGATAACATATAATTGTATATGCTGTTTGCATTCGGAATAAAATGAATTGAATCGACACCATGATTAATAATTAACATTTGATTTATTATATTAGATTGTTCAGGAAGTGATGAAACATGAAGTAAAAATTATAGCGGTTCTGCTTTATACAAAGGTATATACCCTACTGAGCAAACATTTGTGAAAGGAAAGGTCAGAAAAGAGACCAATGTTCGAAATTGTGACCTTGAACTTGTACTGACCTTGAGATCTGTCAGCAGTGCCTTAATCCTGGCACTTATGTGTGCGACATCGTAATCTAGGTCGGTCGGAGCACGAGGAACTTGGTACACCAGCGGAGGCCGCTCCTTCTTGGATTCTTGGAAGAGGGACTTCTGTTGTGACAAAAACATAATCTTATTGCATAATTCATATTTTACATTGATGTGCATATCATACCTGTCCAAGGTCAAGTGATCCAGTTTGTCAAACATTCTCAAACTGGAGATTATGCGTAACAGAATATCTATTATTTCAACAAAAATCATATACAGTGTAACGGTTGTTTAAATCGGAGTCACTGGGACCAGTATAGCCAGGCTTTCGGTTTATACAAGTTTTAATTACTATAAATTAACAAGAGATCCCTGAGGGATCTTGGCGCCCACCAAAGAATGATCTATGTCTGACAAACCAAAGAGAGATCTTTCCTCTGATTTTCAAACTTTTACTACATATTACTACATATGAAATTTGAGAAAGATCCTTTGAGTATTTCACAAAAGTAACAAACTACAATTATCGAAATCCAAGATGGCTACCTGTCGGCCATCTTTTTGACCAATCAGTCCGGAAATGCTAAATGCACAACTAAGGTCCTAGGAAACTTTAATATAAAATTTGATACAGATCACTTCAGTACTTTCTGAGAAATAGTGGTAACAAGCTTCAACTATCAAAATCCAAGATGGCGCCTGTCTGCTATCTTGTTCATCGATCGGATCAAAAATGCAATATGCATAAATAGAGCCCTAGGGGAACCAGCAAGTGAAATTTGAGAAGAATCCCTTCTGCACTTTCTGAGAAATAGCGGTAATAAACTTTAACTATCAAAATCCAAGATGGTGGCCTGTTGGCCATCTTGTCGACCAATTGGTCCCTAAATGCATTATGCATAACTAGACCCCTAGGGGAACCTTTATGTGAAATTTGAGAGAGATCCCTTATGTACTTTCTAAGAAATAACGGTAACAAACTTTAACTTTCAAAATCCAAGATGGCTACCTGGCTGCCAATTTGTTGACCTATTGGTCCCAAAATGCAATATATGCACAACTAGGGCCCTAGGAGGAACCTACATATGAAATTTGAGAAAGATTCCTTCAGTACTTTTTGATAAATAGCGGTAACAAGAATTGTTAACAAACTGAAGGACGGACGGACAACAGACCACGGAAGAAAAGCTATTTGAATAGCCCAACATCTGATGATGGTGGGCTAAAAAGGAAAATGCCATATAATTAAGCCAGGATACACAGGGATCTAGATTAGACAAGGGCCGGTTTTGACAGTAACACATTGGTAAAAAATATCATTACCGGTATAAAGTTATTTATTTACAGAGATGAGATTGATCCTATCAGCAAAGGGAGGAAACTCTCTCCCAGTGTTTGATTCGGTCATTGAGGATGTTTCAGATCACATCGGACATGATTTGTTTCTCTTAAATATTCTTCAATCGGAGAAAATGATACAATGTAATGCGGTTAACTTTTGGATAAAATTACTTACTGGAAAGTTGACAGTTTGGTCAAATGTCCATGCTAGTCCCCAGCGCATGGTCTTTCCCTGGCAAAACTCTGTCGTGGCAAATTTTGGAACCTAGAATAATTAACAGTAATAAATGTAAGTACAGTATACAATTTTAGAAACATCGCAAATGAAAAGATTACCAACCAGAAAATACACAGACATATGGTTAAGATAGTTATAGGGTTTAGTTAGTTACCCAGGTAAGTACCTGGCAAATGCCACATGATGGATTTTGATCTCAAAACCCCCTCCACCTTTAGGTTTCGCATTTGAATCCCATGTGGGGCAGTTGCCAAGTAATATTGAGTACTTATTATCACACTTACCGTAAAAACTTGTGTAATTTGCGCACTTTTTCTGTGCAAAAATAAAATTTGAAGTTGAAGAATGAGTTACGGGGGAAAGATCTGTCCATTCTGAGGTACCGCTCTGTGTATGGTAGCCATTTTATATGATAAAAGGTATTAAAGATTGTAAAAACAATGCCTCACCTATTAAAGTGGATTATCTAAGGCTAATTAATGATCACATTGTCTTGTTTCTATTTGCCCTGAGAATTCAATGGCGACTGACTGAGAGCATGGCTTCTACTGACAGCAAGAGATGTATACCCTGTGCACCTCGTAGTATAATGGGACAGCCACAATCAGTGACTTTGGCCGGGTCAATCTAGTTTACCTGTATTTTTTTAGGGGAGAGAGGCTGTAGAGAAAGTCTGTAGAGAGTGTGTGTGTGTATACACAAACATACGTATACCCCAGCTGCAGGCCGTGTGCAAAAAGTCAAAACACACGTGGGATTTATAAGATGCCTAAACTGACCTATATTTAGGACTTTTAATAAGTGGTTTGCAACTTTATTACTGCAGAATTAACAAGCTACAAGGTTTAGTGACATATTCAACTGTATTGATAAATATAATTAGCCATCAGCTTTGCACATGAAACCTTACGTAGGGCCCAGCTGTAGGCCATGTGCAAAAAGTCAAAACACACGTGGGATTTATAAGATGCCAAAACTGACGTATAATTAGGACTTTCAATAAGTGGTTTGCAATTTTATTACTGCAGAATTAACAAGCTACAAGGTTAGTGACATATTCAACCGTATTGATAAATATTATTAGCCATCAGCTTGGATCTGGTACCGTACAGGTAGTGAGTTTACTCGCAATGTGATTGTTGCAGGCTAACATACGTATCCGCTAGCCGATTGTTGTTGATTGTTAATGATCTCAAACACACTAATTACTTATTGTGACAATTTTAAAACAAATAGATTCAAATCTTTTTAAATGTTCCTGATTACTATTCATGTGTAATATCTCAAAACATTGACATGTGCACGGAGTACGGCGGACCGGACTGCCGATGTTTTAGACATCTGCAAGATATTTTAGTTTCAGGTTAAGGTGGCCAATAAAAGAAAACAAACACGATGCGGTTTTAATATGTTATTTTTTCTTAATACAACACTTCTTTGTGCAAGTTGTCAAGCATTTTAGGGGAATATTTTGCATTGAAATTGTCACCTTCATATATCGATTTTGGGACTCCCTGGACATCGTTTTTTCCCAAAATTTTTGATGCGCAAAATATACTGATAGTAGATTTTTTTCAGCCCTAAAAAGTACCTGCGCAAATTACACTGGTGTGCAAATTATACAAGTTTTTACGGTATAGCATTATAAATTTTGTACTGAATTTGAGGTAAATGGCATTTAGTTTTAGAACAGTGATATTTGGGATTTAGTGCAGATTTGACATTTCGCTATCATCTTCAAAATCCAATTCAGCACAAAATATTTGACCCACAAAAAACCATTATTTTTACAAAACATCTATAATCATATATAGATCATTCTTGATACTCAAGGGTGTACTATCACGGATGTTATATCCATCCCTGAATATTTCATAGCAAAAATGCAGGCACTGTGTTAGACAACAGATATCGTACATCAAAAGAATCAAATAATGGTATACTGTGGTTGACTGTATGGCTTTGAAGTTGGGTGTCGCAGTACAAAGGAAGTCTATACAGACATGTGATTGGTCAGTTTCTTTCTCCTGAAATAACTTTAGTTTAGCAATTGCAGGTGTGGATAATATGGCAGTGATAGAAACCCCTGGAGTATCAAGGATGTATATAGTTATATACATACCTTGAGTTTCCTAAGTTCTTCTTTCAGTGGAGGCAAGGAACTCTTCTTCCCGATCATACTGGAGTAGATTCTAAACAAACATTCAAATATCAAATCACTTTTCAAGATCTTTTCAACAAATGACAATTATGCCCCGATGAAATTTACTACATATAACTTATCCATGTAATATGGTACATTTTTCCATAAAAACTCAATTTCCCCAAACACTTAATACCAGAAATAATCCATAAAAGGCTATTTAAAGCTGTTACACAGGTACATGTATATGTTATTCCTTTTGAAAAGTTGTACCTTATTTTGTCCCCCAGTTCCATTGAGTCTTTGATCATCCTCTTCAGGAAGTTGACCTCACCTCCTTCCACGATTTTCTCTGTGAAACTGGCTGTACAGACTGACTTTGGGTCGGCACGACTGTAACTACGAGATTTAGCTACAGCTTGGGCCTCCACGTGATCGGCAAAGAACGGAGGATTACACATACAGAAGTCAAAGGTGTCTGGTTCATCTTTAATGGCATCACATAAGATGGTGTCATCAACTGCGTTTACTTTCTTCACTGCAAATGAATGTAAAACAATGTTCACAGCTTATAGAACATAGGTTAAACTCATTTTATCAACATGTTTTATAAAATTCATGTCATTTTCCAATAATATTATCATTATAACATGTAAAGACAATGCAGTATTTTGTATTAAAACATCATATAGGAATAGGACATCTGAATCATGAGTATACTTTGCTACCGATATTTTCATTTACAAAATATGCTTTACTTTCCATTCGAAAAGGTTTTGTCAAGCCTCAGCAAAACAAAAACCGTTCATTCTCATATGAAGGTAATATTTCATACCCGGGTATATCACATCAACTGATAGTCAAAGTAAGTAGATATTTATCAAACAAGAATTCAGCAAAAGTGGAAGGTCTCCTACACAGCAGTTTAAAACATTGCAAAAAATAGTTATTTACAGTTGAAAATATTATTGATAATTAGGTGAAGTTATCAAGTCCCGTATAAACTCAAATATTGACGAATTTTGACCAGTATCAAACCAATCAGAGATCTCATTTATATAAAGCAATATATATACCAAAGGTTAGAATTGGACAATAAATACTGAAGTTATCGAACAGAAACCTTTTCCCAGACGCTGTCGACACCAACACAAACACAGACATAGTGATACCTATATGTCGCCCTTGCGTTGCAGATAACACAATAACTGTTGTTTTACAAACAAACACTCCAAACGTTTTACCTTTTATTCTCTCAGTCATTCCATTGGTTTCTATGTTTTTCTGCGTGAACATGAAATTTTTATCGTCCACCTCTGTAGCCAAAAAGGTCCAGTCATCGTGTAATTTACAGGACAGTATGGGGTATATACAGCTTGATCCTGTACCTACAACAGCAATAAGCCTAGGTTTTTAGTGCTTCATTCAATGTATCATCATATGCATGCACATCTCTACACAAAATAAAACACAATTTTGATTAAACGGCCTGAAGCACTATAGGATTTTATTCATAGTTAATTTTCTTTAACCATGAAAACTCATGTTAAATTGCTGCTTATTTTCCTCAAAACACTTTACATTTGTCTAGAGTTTCATGATCATTAAAGGATATAAGATCATAAGATGTTGAACTTTTAAAGTTTTATCCCCTTGTAAGATATTACACTTAAACCATTTTCAGTGAATCCTGTCTAATCCGACACAAGATTTTTAAGATATTCTGTTAAATCCAACACTACCATATTCCCACGAAAAACAATAGTCAACAACAATGAATACCTGACTTCTCTGACACCCTATCTAATCGGACCAAAGATTAGGACCAAAGATTTGTATGCCCATAGAGTCGGATTAGACAAGTTTCATTGCATAATAGATTTTAAAGCATATGGCAAAATAACCAAGACTGCCAATTAAGATATAGATTTGGAGTATTAGGTAAGGTATAACGAATTGATTAAAATCTACAGAATGCTATTTATTAACCATCTGAATCCGTTATTCTGTTTGCATATTTCAGAGTTATCTCCCTTACAGAAGGTATAGATTAAGACATCTATGATGAGTAAAATTCTTGTTATTTCTGCAAAAAAATTTTGATGTTACGCTCCCAAATATATGACCTCATAATCAAAACCTAACTGCAAGGGCAGATAACTGTATAATACCAGTATGTACAATGTAAAAAATTGAAATTATGCAATATGAATACCTATATCTATGCCTTTTATACATTTCCCTGCCTTTGATGCCGCGAGAACATCCTCAAGCCAGTGTATATAGTTTAGGCGTAGCGGTACTGTAGGGACAAGTCTATCCAAAGGAAGTTCCATCTTCAAGTCAAAATCGTCTTCCAGTAAGGTTTTTGATAGCTGTCTCAGTGAATCAGGATGCTTGAAATCCAGGAACAGTTTGCCTGTTACATCAGGAAACACATATTTCCTGAAGTCAGGATATTTCAGTGCTAACTCCTGAAAGTTTGGCTTTTTATTCTTGTACAAGTTCCTCGGGTGCATAAACTTATTTAAAGCCATTCTGAAAACTGTTCCTTATTACATCCAAAGTCTTGATGGCACTAAATGATCTGCAAAAATAAGGAAAAGATGGATAACAACATTCTGTATATAGGTCATCATTGATCAAAATTAATTCTTTGACTATTGATATAAAAGAAAAAAATCTTTGGATAAAATAAAAAAGACGAAGTGGGTTAAAAAAATGCATGCTCACTTTTTCTTTAACTAACAATTTAGACATTTGTAAAAGAGATCTTCAGTAAAAGTGGTAACTTTCTGATATTATTTGAATAGCATGAAATTGAAAGTAGGTCAAGGTCATTTTGCTGAACAAACTTGAAAGTTCATGCCACAGGTCCAATATATTCTATAGGCCTTTGCACTTGAAGTTATTGCCAATTAAATAAGGAGTAGTTTTAAGATTTCATCTGAGCAATTAAGGCCTTTCTGTAACCTTGAATTTAAACAATGCTGCTAGGTCTTCATTCCAGTATGGCACAAGTCCAATATTAGGTCTCTTGTTTAAAAGATTTACTGATAGTAAGCCTATCCGACACTTATAGCCATGACCTTTAATGAAGGTCAATAAAACATTCATCAGGTCCCTAACTATCTCTCCGTTATTTTAAGCCTATTTAACCCGTGACAGAGCAAATTAAATGATTGATTAATTAATCAGTTAAAGATATAGAAGGTTTACATTTTATAGCCTGTACCATGGGATACTAAGCAGATATTTTTACTTGGGATTGAGGATGCTGGATAGTGGAGTCATCTCCAACTTTACCACAACAGCTTTCAATTAACAGGTCCGGTAGCACGCTAAATCTGGCTATATAGCTAGATTTGACTATATAGCCAAATCTGACAACACGTTATAGTGGACAAACGTAAACAAACAGGTGAGGTCTGGTCACATTTTTCTCGTGGAGTATGAAAGCATGGATGACGAAACATGTAAATCGGTGATATGAATAATGTTTGACTACTTGTTCATTTGCAGGCAACTTTTTAAACTTCCATCGTTGCAATTATTTAGTATCCATTATCACTCTTCTTTGGTAAGAAAACTATAGCGAGGCGAACCAATATGGCGTTGCTGTGTCGTCTGCAGATAAGCATCCACATGATGAAGATTCGGGCCACAGGTGCACTTGGAGCATGCAGATCCCGTGCAAATAGTGACCATGTGCAAAAAGTGCCATAGTAGGCTCATAAACAACAGGGTATGTGGCATATTTCAAATGGGAAATTTGGATTTTATATCTTTTTCATCAGAACATGAGGATGAATGGATGCGAGTACCAAAAAATGCAACGACGGATTTTTAAAAGTTCACCGGAAATTATTTTGGATGACAAAAATATTTCGTTTTGCCGATTCTCAAGATTCGTCATTCAATTTTCGATGTGTACGCTGATTTTGTGACCAGGTATGTCATTTTTGTTTATATTTGTCCACTACACCTACTGTCAGATTTGGCTACATAGTCAAATCTAGCTATATAGCCAGATTTAGCGTGCTACCGGACCTGATTAATGACGGATATTTAAACTGGAACTCTTTCAAAATGAAGGTACAAAATAACTGGTTTCACTTTCTTCCTTAAATTGATATCTAATTAACATTGAATGGTTAAATTGGCAAAGAGACAAGTAAAAATAAAAACAATATATATTTAATTACCAGTTATTGTATATCTTGAATCATCTCTCGAAACATCATCTTGTCTATTAAGAATGCTTGTTAGAAGTCGTGCTAACATGCAGACATGTGCTTTACTTAGACCTGTCCGATTTGGAAATTACTTCATAACTCTTAACTGGCAGTTCATTCGGATAGAAACAGCGTTTCTCAGTGTTACTGAAGAAACTCTATCGTTAAGTGTCACAACTGAAGTATCCTTATATCATGCTTCCACATGAAAACATGTAAACAACGTCTACAAAACGTAAGTTGGCGCAGACTTTGAAATAACGTCAAATCTCGCGTTGTTTTGTTTACGATATGACTTCCGGATGAGGTAATGAGCATGCGCAGTAAGTCATTATCGGGTGAAATTTACGTGTGGAGTCCTGCCAAAGAGGGTATTTTCGACGATTTGTGACAATTTTACAGATATAATTCAAGTATTTATACATGGTAAATGGTTCAAAATATCTGATGTTTATGTAGATTATCCGATGTTAATGATTTAATCTTGAAACTGATGTTTTCCTCATGGCCCAACTTTACAGATATGGCGGGGTGACATTTCACTGTCTGCAAAAATTATCATTCATTAGCTGAAATTTTAACTTTGAATCGATCCATCACTTTTGCCGTAATATTTGTATAACATACATTGCAATACTTATAGATATTGACCATTTATTAATTTAGAGAATAGCAAAATACTGCGATTGATTCCTGGCCATGTCATTTCTCAGTCTTCCTTCATTCTGATGCTCTTGACATCTGTCAGTGTCACGATTATGACGATACACCATCCTACTCAGCAATGGATTTACACTGTGTCCATTGTTTTACAACATTGTTTCTTTTAAACACTAAGTTAGGTGACTTTGACATTGAACGTTACCTGTGGAATGCATGGTTATTTATTTACACCTTATGATTAACATTATAGAGAACATACAAAGAAGGGCTTCTCTATTTGTCTATAATGACCATAGATCAAGAGACCCTGGCTGTGTCACAAACATGTTACAATCTTTAGAATGGGAGCCCCTAGCCCAAAGAAGAAAAGTAGCCAGACTGGTAACATTCCATAAGATCATAAATAAAACTGTTGCCATAACTCCATCTCAACACTTATCACAAGGAGACAGAAGAACTCGACGTATACACAAATTTAACCAAATTTACACCAACAAAAATGTTTACAAATATTCGTTTTTTTTCCCAGAACCATCTCTGACTGGAATTCCCTACCATCTTCAGAAGCAAGCATAACAAACCTGAACCCCTTCAGGTCTGCCCTTGCCAATCATTACCACCCATAAAAGAACAAGTTTTTATCATATATATAAAAAAAAATTCAAAAAAAAAAAAAATCATGAAACAACATTAAATTTCATGCCACCTCCCTGAGTCAAATGCACTCAACCCTTTGAGTCTGACTATATAAAATGTAAATACTTTGGCAATGGTCAATGTGAAAACCTTATAATCCATTAATTTCATCACATTTAGTTTTGATAATGATAGGGATAAATTGATTCACTACTGAGTTTGGAAATGTTCCCATCCATATTAACGAACTAACCAAATGTATCTTCACCAGAAGCCTGAACTGGCTTTCGATGATTGTCGGGCAGGTGACCACAAAAACCTACCTGCCCGACTGGCAATTGACTTGCCCAATAAAATTTAATGAAAAATGATAAAATTTCTCTATTTTTATGATTAATTTATCATTCCTTTAGATTTTTAGGTCACCTGAGACGAAGTCTCAAGTGACCTATTCTAATCGCCTTTTGTCCGTCGTCGTCCGTCGTCCGTCGTGCGTCGTCCGTCGTCCGTCGTATGTCCGTAAACAATTTACATTTTCGACTTCTTCTCCAAAACTGCTGAAGCAATTTCAATGAAATTTTGCACAAACCTTCTAAGGCATAAGGCCAATCAAAATTGTGAATTATATGGTCCCCACCCCCCAGGGGGCTATGGGAGGTGCCAAAAGGGGTAAAATTGAGTAAAATTTCAAAAATCTTCTTCTCTACTCACAGATGTCGTAGGATCAAATACTCTTCATAGATAGAAAGGTCTTAAGGTCCTTTACAAAAATTGTGAATTATATGACCCTGGGGTCTTTAGTTTCCCCCTGGGGAGGGGGTTAAGTTTACTATAGTTTATATTGGGAAAACACATTTTTGTGCATTATTTGGTCATTTGTAATAGGAAATGAGTCAAATGTTGTCAGAATTATCAGTATGAGAAGGCCATTTAATCCTATTAACAAATTTTCTATGACTGACCCCCAGCGGGGGGTCTTAGGGGCGGGGTCAAAAGGGGTCAAATAGGCTAAAACTTCAAAAATCTTCTTCTGAAATTCTGGAAATGGTAGAATCAAATACTTTTCATAAATAGAAAGGTCTTAAGGTCCTTTACAAAAATTGTGAATCATATGACCCTGGGGTCTCACGTTTCCCCCCTGGGGAGGGGGTCAAGTTTACTATAGTTTATATTGGGAAAACACATTTATGAGCATGTATTGCTCAATTTTCATTGGAAACAAGTCAAACTTGGTTAGAATTATTAGTCTGAGATAGCATTTTAATATCATATACACATTGGTCCTGGCCGAACCCCCTGGGGGCAGAGGGGTGGGGCTAAAAAAGGGTCAAATAGGCTAAAACTTCAAAAATCTTCTTCTGAAATTCTGGAAATGGTAGAATCAAATACTTTTCATAAATAGAAAGGTCTTAAGGTCCTTTACAAAAATTGTGAAATATATGACCCTGGGGTCTCACGTTTCCCCCTGGGGAGGGGGTCAAGTTTACTATAGTTTATATAGGGAAAAGGAAAACACATTTATGGGCATGTTTCGCTCAATTTTCATTGGAAACGAGTCAAACTTGGTTAGAATTATTAGCCTAAGATAGCATTTTAATATCATATCCACATTGGTCCTGGCCGACCCCCTGGGGGCAGAGGGGCGGGGCTAAAAAAAGGGTCAAATAGGCTAAAACTTCACAAATCTTCTTCTGAAATTCTGGAAATGGTAGAATCAAATACTTTTCATAAATAGAAAGGTCTTAAGGTCCTTTACAAAAATTGTGAATTATATGACCCTGGGGTCTCGCGTTTCCCCCTGGGGAGGGGGTCAAGTTTACTATAGTTTATATAGGGAAAACACATTTAACATATTTGTGAACATTATTTGCCCAATTTTCGTAGGAAAATAGTCAAATTTGATTAGAATTATTATCCTAAGATATAGCATTTTAACATCCATATCCGTCCTCAATGACGCCTTGGGGGACCAGAGGGGCAGGACCAAACAGGGTCAAAATGATTAAAATTTCAAAAAATACCTCTAAGTTCACAGCTTGATGGAAGCAAATACTCTTCATAGTCTAACAAGTCAAATTTATAAATCACTGACTAACTTGCTTCAAGGCCCAGTATATAGTGTTTGTATGTCTTTAATTTATTTCATTATTTGTTTCATTATATATTCTAACTCAGGTGACCGTTAAGGCCCATGGGCCTCTTGTCTTATTTTTTGTGGGTTTTTTTATGAGCATAATGAAAGTTTATAACAAAATATGTTCTGTTAAGATAAATTGTTCCTATCTACTGAGCAGTTGACCAACTGAAAATTATCAAGAACCTTCCAGACCTAATAACTCCGCCGACACTACCAATCTGCTTTGATATACCGGTATCTTCTTAAGTCCACACATGCACAGTATCAGTGATTATTAGGGCCCCGCATCGAGATGCGGGTGCCCTATAGTAATCAGGTTGTCCGTCCGTCCGTCCGTCCGTCCGTCCGTCTGTCTGTCTGTCTGTCTGTCCGTCCGTCCGTCCGTCCGTCTGTCCGTTTTTTTTCTTTTGCACATTAATGATGGAAGGGAGTGGAGTATTTTCCCCATATTTTACATGATGATTCCCCATCCATCCTAGATCTGCTTGGTAATTTTTCAGGCTGAAATTAAATTAAAAAAATCGGCCATCTTGGATTTTAACATTCAAAAAAATCACAATGTTGTTGCTCTTAACTGATAAACATTTTGTTATAACATTATCATGCAAAGTTGTTCAGAATTAAACAAGGAGTTGACTGTCCAAAGGTAAGGTCATGGGCCAAGGTTACTAAGTCAAAGGTCAAGGTCAAATTTAAAAAAATTATTTTCTCATGAACATTTTGCTACAACATTTATAATGAAGCAGAGTTGTTCAGAATTAAACAAGAAGTCAATTCACCAAAGGTTTGACTGACCAAAGGTAAGATCATGGGGTCACTGCATCAAAGGTTGACATTTTCCATTTTTGGACTTATTAACAATTTGTTATGACATAATAAATAGAATTATTCATTGCTTAATATATTAATTAAAGTCAATATGATTTGAATCAAAATGGCTACATGATATGATTAGATATACCATTCCACAGAGTTTATTTGCAGATACAACTCTTATGGAAAAAAACTTTTACATGATTAAAATATTTGAGCAAGACCTTTATTCCCTTCCTTTCACATTTGTTATGTGTTTCTTCAGCAAACTATGAGGTTTACCTTGTTTAAAAGGGGTATTTGAGTTAATTGTATGCTCTTAATGTAATGTTAGCTTGGAATCAGGATTCAAGTTAAATACTTGGAAGACTTTTTCCAAAGAATTATAATAATGTACCATCATCGGTTTCCCAATTAATGTTGACATTAATTATTTATTAGCAACATATAGCTAACACGGAAGAATTCGTTGTCAAAATACTACTTTTTCACTTAAGCACGTCAGACAAATAGCGGGGCCCTTTCTGACGTGTCAGTGTTCTAGTTTACGAGATGAACAGGTTTCACTGTTAGTGAAAGATCAATTAATGAGTAGATTAGGTTGCATGTAGCCTGCATGACGAACAAAACACATATGAATTGATGAATTTTCAGTCAAAAGCTGGTCATGCATAATTAATCTTGCACATAATGATAAACTTTTGATTTCCACCATTGCCATACTGTTGCATTTGTTTACTATGCTTTCTGTAAATTTTTATAATATTATGACTGTCATCAAAGCGCTTGAATTATCACATATGTATACTACATGGGTGTACAAACATCTGTTTGACGGATATCAACCCTACATCAGCTCAAACAAGTAACAATGGCACTAAAATATCCTCCTGCCCAGTCGGGCAAGTCACAGGCGTAACTGATCACCTGCCCCAGGCAGTCAAGCAATGGTTAATGTCAAGCCCTGGACTCCCAAAAATCAGATTTGACTCTTCAGTTTGAAGCATGTGTCTTTTTGTCATATATGTTTTGACTATTCAGTTTTCTCAATCTGAGAAATTGTGATTTGCCTTCTGAATTGTAAAAGTCAGGGGTCGACTGGACATCCTGTGATTGAGTCAGAGGATCCATGTACTGGAAAATAAACTTTAACTTACAACATGCGTGACCATGCTAATGATAATATTTGTGAAAGGCTTTAAGTGTTTGGTAAAAAGCTTTAGATATTTTATATTATGTTTCAGTTTATTATCTTTATTACATTATTGTCAGGGCAATCTTGGGTCCTAGAATTGGATTTGCCAATAGAATTTTTTTGTAATTACATATGTATCAATGAAAACTTTTGTAAGTTCTTTCATAGCTAGTACTATTAGACATTGAAATCCAATGTTCCCCATCCCATATAGATTAAACTAAACAATTGATAAATCATGAAAATTAAATACATGCCAGAACATGATTTAAGTGATAGTTAATCAGTTGTTATCAACCAATTATTGATTTTGAATTTGTGATGCTATTCACACACTAGCAACTTAATAATTCATTGCATACCTAGTTAGTGGGAACATTTCAGTGGTTCAGTATTGATATATGAATAATTCAAGTTCAGGTTTTCAATTGCTGAACATTGTTATATTACCTTGCCTTTGTTTTATTTTTCAGACTTGCAACAAAATGAACTAAACTGTTCTGCTGTATCTGCCTCCCATTGGTTAACCTTGGCACTTTAATCGGTGAAGTGTTTGGTGCATCCAAAGTTTCAAAATGGTTTTATCTCAAAGACAAAGAGAAGAACTGTAAGTAAATCATAATACAACCATTTAATTCTAAATTATTCATGTTTACTGTTATTCATGCATTTGAACCTGAATTTCATGGTATGACTTGATCTATTCTTGGATTCTGGCTTTAACTTTATAGATAAATTTTGTTGCTACATAATTCTATTTTCATGAAAATGAGGTGTTTGTAAGATTTTAACCGATGACCCATTCGTAAGAAAGTTGATTATAACTTATTTCATAATAACTGAAAGTGTATAAAGTCTTGTATTAAAAACTTGTTTTATACTGCATAGTGTTATTTTATCTTCAACAGAAATCGTGCAATAGCTGACTACCTTAGTTCTAATGGATACATTAGTGCTCTGGGAGAATTCCAGAAAGAGGCCTCCATGGTAAGTATTATAACAAACAAACAAAAAATATTTGAATTAATTACAGAATTATAAATGTAAACTTATAATTGCACTCACATCTTACTTGTCAAACTTATCAAGAGCTTTCAGTAGTTACTGTTATCTTGGTCACTCTAATTGTTGACAATAAGTGGTGCGGTTATATTATGTCACAACCATACGGAAGTCTACGGTAGATCTTTGGATTTCATGTCTTCTTCTTTCTTTAAAGGTTTAGTCACAGACATATTTCACTACTATTTCACTAAATAAGAATTTTCAAATTATTAGTAATGATGAAATTAAGTTTACACATGGTTCACGTTTTGAAATATTGATTGATTTTTAGCAAGGAGAGAAATTGACAAGAAATATGCAGGCCTATTAGAAAAGAAATGGACACATCTGTCATCAGGCTTCAGAAAAAGGTTTGCAGTCTTTGTTTGATTTTAAACTTGTCATTTATTAATAGTAACAGAAGGTTAGAGATTGGTGAAATACTCTGTCCGGAAAAGGGGACACAAAAGGATACATGTATAGTTAATTTTAAAAAAAAATGAACAAAATTGGTAAAGCCTAAAAGAAAATGTTACCTACAAATATTTAAAAACCAATTTACATAACACTAAAGATGCTCCACCGCTGACAGAGCATAAATGATATTCATCATTTGAACAATAATTGGTGTTTAATCGTGTATAGATATGTCTAATTAACACAAAAAAATAATATAAAATAATGTATTTAGCCTTTGGTGCATGCGTAATCCGTGCTTCATTCCATATAGGATATAGTGACACAGAATTTTTTCGGGATGCAATTAATTATTTTTCATATTTTGTAGCTTGAAGTAAAAATTAGACAGCTCTATATTTTTCAATAGTGCGTAATGGATGACTATTGCTCACTATAACACTTTTGTCAGCTTGAAAAAAATATCTTTAAACTCGTTCTGCTACCTGTTTTTGATAGTTGACAAAATTACGTTTGTACAGCGATGGGACATATCTCTTGAACATTTTGATTTTAACAATTATGTAAAAGATAGTAATGGGTGTTTATAATGTCTCATTTGTTTCTTTTTTTATTCATAATAATATTGTAAGATTCTTATTCATTAATAACAATATTCAGTCAATCATAAGATATTTCTTTCTTGATAATCTTCATGAAATGCATGAAAAGAATTAAGCCTGTAGTAATGATGTGTTGTGATTTCTGTGATTTTTAGTTTTCAGCACAATAAGTATCATTACCTTTAAATTGTCTACGTGTAACATCAACTAGTATTGTTGCTTATTTGTTTTGAACCATCAGGTATCATCCAGAAACCTTGCAATTTCTATGATGGTATTCTATATTTTTGTTGTTTTCTAGGTCATGGACCTTGAAGCCCAAAACTACTTCGGTAGGCAGTAAAAGAAATTCATACTCTGGAGGGGCCCACACTCGCGCGGACGTCGAAGTCTCTGCGGAGAGTGGGTTTCCACCGTCCTTCCTAGAGAAAGTACACCCTCCTCATGTGGTCCCACCCGGTACATGCTGTTGCAGTCCAGTCATACCAACGCGGTTATATTTTCACCTCCGAATTTTAGTATATTGGTTATGTTCTCGCAGCTAGCGTGTAAAGATGCTACTATGAAGGTTAAGAACAGTAGATGATGATTTCTGTACCTGAATGTTTGTCACACCACCCTGTTCGTCTCATTTTAAAGGAAATTGTGAGCCAATTCGCAATTAATTTTACTCAATTTGTGTTATGAAAGATTATTAAATTTTATTGGAATTATAATCTGTTTGAAAACTGTGCTTATGAAAGTCTATCATATGTTTTTTTTGAATGGTAGGTTCCATAAATGCAGTCCCTTATTATATGATTAAAATTGACCATTTCTCTTTATTTCACTAATTATAGATATCATCTGGAGAAAAAAATCTGCCACCTCGGAACAAATAAATCCCTTACCTGTCTAGGAGTAATTCAATACTGCTTAGATTTCTTACTAATTTACATATAAAAATAAAACTCTTTTTGATAGTAGCATATAATGTATATATATATTTATTGCTCTTCTCTGTCGGTTGCTTAGAAACATTCTCTAGAGAAGGATACATCTTTCTTTGTTTAAGTTATGGGATTTACGAAGACTTTAAATATATTTTTGTTTGATGATTATATTAATGATATTATTTGTCTCGTGTGGTTTACAGGAGACCACTCTGTGTAAGATATCAATTCATTGTTTAAGTTTTATGGGATTTACGAGATGCTGGCTTGGACTATTGACAGGTACCTCTAAAAGGGACACACAGTGACTCGTGTACAGGATGTAGCCTTCGATCAAGGCTAGGCAAATACACCTTGGTACAGGGACCTATTTCTGTATTTGAATATGTATTAACGAGAGTTCACCTCGACTTTTGTTGGTAGGTACTTGAGTTCGTGCGGGTCATGTATTTGCTCGGATGGTGGACAGGAGAGTAAAACGTCTTAGTTTTAGTTTTCGGCTAAGATAAACAATGTATGTAAATTGCGCGATGCGTCTAACAATTATTATGTATGTGACAATCAGATACCCACCTCCTTGGGAGCCTAACCTCTGGTAATATGCAAAGACAGCAATACGGTGTCCCTGATTGAAATACAGGGTTTCAAGATACCAAAAAATACATGGACCTAAGTTAAATTGACTCCGATTGATTATTCCGCACTTAGCTAGTATGCTTAGACGTCATAAATGTCAACTTGAGTTTCATGAACGTCATAATCATCCAGAGGAATCTGATTTCTATTTCGACCGTGGTAAATATTGATACCTTACCCACTGGTCGTATTGTGGGATCTCGATAATAACTCTTGTTTGGGTTAGGTTAAATCTGTATATTTTCTATTTTTTGATAAAGGTCCATCCCCGGATATACGTATGTGCCCTTCCAGACTGTTGTATATGTATGGTATTTATAGACTAATATAAATAGTTCATTTAACCTAAGGATAAAAGTAATATATTTTTTGGAACTGGTAGATCTTAAAATGGAAATCCGAACTACAGTTCTTAGGTAATACAAATGATTTGAAAGTTAAAAACTCACCTACTCTTAGCACACAATAGGCCCCCGTATCAAAAAGCTGTTCAGTGACTGCTCGGCTATAATGATTCAATTTTAGGGTTTTGACTTACTTATATCCTTGTAAATTAAACAAAAAATCTTTTAAATTTAAAATTTCAATTGGTTTTCCATTGTTGTAATGCATGTTATTTTTTGTTTTCAGTTTTCGTGTTCAGCTGATATGTACTATAAAAACTGTGGGTAATTTACAGGTATCTACGAATGTTTTGGATAGACCATCGGCATGGTTAGTTAGTATCAGAGAACAATTCCTTAGAAATCTAGTCTTTTAACTTTTACTGTATTGAATTTACATGGTCTAATGAAAAATTATGTTTTTGACAATTTCCTGTTTTGCTTCTGTTTTACCTAATGTTAAAGATTTTTAAAATATGATACAGGGAATATTGATGTCCTGTTTATAAAAATTATGATAGCAGATTTCAAACATATGAATGTTAATGTTGAATTAGAAATAGGCTGTGCTAAATATTGTGCTTGTTAGAGTTTATCTGATCGCAATGAGAAGCTGTTTAATAAAAGTTGATGAGTCAATACTTTATGGCGCGCGCGTCTTTTCCTGCAAGAGTTTCGTATTTTTTAATGGAACCCCTATTTATATATGCTAGGAATCATGATAGCTGTGCGCTGTAGACATGTAATCTTTGCTGATCACTAGTAGTCGCATATGGAACACTTTGTTCACGGTCATGACCACACGTTTCGAGTCGATGACTTTCAGGACAAGTGGGGTTTAATATTATTTCGGGTTCACCGTGGACTAGAAGTTTATCTCAAGAAATTCTGTTGTGGGTGGTTGTACACTGGGTCTGTATTATTACAGTCTGTTGTAAGTGTTCACTATGGCGACGTATTTGATTAAGTCTGTTTTCATTTTCCAGAAAGGGTTTTCAAAGCCAACCGACAGTTCTGTCATTACAGCAATCATGTGTCTACAGCGATGATCTATGAATATGTTCTAACATTATCATTATCTAATCTAACGATTAACTTGAGGCTGTTTGAACGCGAGAAGTGACTCGTACGGCATTACAAAAATATATTTTACTCTGTTCTTAGTCAATGTAATTCTATTTCTTATGGGAGATGAGATCAAATAACTTTATGCTGCTAGTTGTAATGTTTTTAACTGAAGGTGATGATATCACTTGACACCATTTTGTGTTGATTATCTCTCTCTGTATATCTGCTCTAATACCTTATGTTGTCTACCAACAATTTGAATTCTGCAGACAGGGTTTACCACATCATGCGGATGAATGACGCACTGTCATTATAGATACATGAGGAACATCAACTGAGACAATATGCAGATATTATGCATTAACGCTGCGTATTTTATCTTTAGCTACAATATGTCAAATGTGGAAATAGCGACTAGAATTTTGGATTCATGTTAACATGTGGTTTGTTTCGTGCAGTATTGAAACTTCTGTTATTATAGTACCACACGATTACTGTGTGCTTCGACTTACATCGGGCCGCAGCAGAGTCGAGAAGTGGCCGGTCATGAATGAATGAGCCAGGGGAGTTATGAAGAGAAAGAGCGTAAGACACCCCCAGTCGACGTCTATGTGCCCGAGGCTGGTGCCGATTGCTGCTCAACCTACAATCGAAGCCCTGTCCTCCCCCTTTACTGTACACGATGAGCTCCCTCATCGCCAGCTGTTCTAACGACCAGAGTTAGTGTCGTTCTGGGTAACTCACGCTACTCCAATGGAGTGTAGGCCCGATCCTGAGGGTCACTTTAGAAATGTACAAGTCGCCCTCGTGTTCGTATCGCCCATGGGCTCCTTGGTGTGACATGTCAGGACCTCGCTCTCTGCTCCATTTGCTCGATGGCCAAGCGGGCTGTTGATTGCGCTATGTGACAGTAGACTGTTATTGTGAATGGTATTTTTATGTTTGTCGATTACATAGTTGTAGGTAATGTTATAAAACTATTAAATTTATCAATGATAGTTTTCATTGCTTAGATTACGTGACGGGCCGTAGCTGATGATCGCACCGTTTCCTCCAGTATTGTTGTGTAAAAGAATTTTTGTGGTTGGCTAGTGATATCTATTAGATTGATATAAAATGTGATTTACTTTGCTTTTAAGTAACATTCCATGGAGTTCCATCAGCAATCCAGGCACCACCAATCTAGTTTCTTACCACAAATAGCAAATTGTTGCTCATAATGCAATGATTGGGAGTGCGGATTCTGTATGCGAGAGCCAGCGTTTAAAAATCGCTTGATCCTGAGTATCTATTTAGGTTGTGAGCAAATGTGTGCTTGACTTCTCTTGGTTTGAAATGTCTGCGCCACAGTTAGCTATACATATACTATATACTTTCCCGCGTTTACGTGTTTTTGTGGGCACCAATTTTAAGTCGGGGGTGCATAGATCATGATGTTTACAGGTAAAATAGAGAGTTGAGAAATAACTATTCATGACACATACTGACTTCTTTGTCTTGAATAATGAACCCCTTAATACCTTGTTATAGATTTCTCCAAGGATTCACAACTGATATTTTGGACTGATCAGCGACTGATATAGATAAAACTTGGCCCGTAACTCGTGGCCTCCATTCTCGGCATATCTGGGGCTGCCCGTGAGTACAAGGTTTCAATTTAAAGATTTTGGGATCATTCTGCACAGGACTTCTGGTCTTCTTACTACTCTTGGCTAAATTAACTATTACTAGATATTCTGAAAAGACGTTTCTACATTCTTTGTGTTCATGCTATACATCCAGTACTGTATTGTCAGCATACTTACTTTGCCCCATCTTTCACTTTGGATTTCTGTTGCGAAATAATTCCCAGATGTGCTCAAGACCTCACTGTATCACGGTTTCCCTTGACTCATTATTGTTTCAAAAGACAGTAATCTACCGATTTTGATAGACCCTGTCTATAACTACACCCCCGTATGCGAGACACTTTTACACCTGCGGCCAGCAGCCCCACGTAGATAAACACTTGTGCCGCCTTTACTAAGCACTATGTACTGTTCCGTTGTCTCTGCGTAATGATCTCCTGTTCACTGGAACGCCAGTACAGATATACCTAAAAAATTATCATAGTCCCCTGACTGTTTTCTGTAGGTAGACCACTACCACCCGGCTAAATCACATACATAATAAATTTTTAATCCGCAATTACGTCTCTGTGAAGTCGGTGTTTCTAAGGCCAAAATGCAAGGTCAGCTGCTTGTGGGAAGTTTATTTCTTGGTTCACGTAGAGTCGTCTTTATGGCTTACCCAGTTTAAGTTGCTTGGAATTAGTTACACAGCAGAAGGAACAGCTGTTTTACAGCAATGCACTTTTAGACGGATTAAAAATTTTTTTGCAAATGTCCAACCCAATATTGGGATGATTATTGTTTTCATTTTCCTCAGGGACTGCTTTCTGTTCTTTTGAGGAAGAAATATGTTCTTCACACGGAGAATTTCCTTTCAAATGTTCTGAGCCATCAGAGCCATCATCATGTCCGTCTTTTGTTCCTTCCGTAGGGGCAAAACTATTTTTGGAGGGTTGAGCTTCTTCCTTTGCTTTCTGCCGCCGCTTTCGTCTCTGATTCGACCATGTGTTTTCTTTAGCAACCAACGTCATTTTTACAAGAGACTTCTGGTTTAGGGTCACATCATGCTGGATCTGAAAATAAAACCAGAATTTTATCAACTAATCAATCTATGCTAACAATAAAGGTCCATTTCTCTGTTTTGAATCTACTGTATGGATAATATATAATTGTATATGCTGTTTGCATTTGGAATAAAATGAATTGAATGGACACCATGATTAGAAATTAACATTTGATTTATTATATTAGATTGTTCAGGAAGTGATATGTGAAGTAAAAATTATAGCGGTTTTGCTTTATATAAAGGTATGTACCCTACTGAGCAAACATTTGTGAAAGGAAAGGTCAGAAAAGAGACCAATGTTCGAAATTGTGACCTTGAACTTGTACTGACCTTGAGATCTGTCAGCAGTGCCTTAATCCTGGCACTTATGTGTGCGACATCGTAATCTAGGTCGGTCGGAGCACGAGGAACTTGGTACACCAGCGGAGGCCGCTCCTTCTTGGATTCTTGGAAGAGGGACTTCTGTTGTGACAAAAACATGATCTTATTGCATAATTCATATTTTACATTGATGTGCATATCATACCTGTTTGAGAGTCAAATGATCCAGTTTGTCAAACATTCTCAAACTGGAGATTATGTGTAACAGAATATCTATCATTTCAACACAAATCATATACAGTGTAACTTGTTTAAATCGGATGTCACTGGGACCAGTATAGCCAGGCTTTCGGTTTATACAAGTTTTAATTACTATAAATTAACAAGAGATCCCAGAGGGATCTTGGCGCCCACCAAAGAATGATCTATGTCTGACAAACCAAAGAGAGATCTTTCCTCTGCTTTTCAAACTTTTACTACATATTACTACATATGAAATTTGAGAAAGATCCTTTGAGTATTTTACAAAAGTTACAAACTTCAATTATCAAAATCCAAGATGGATCCAAAATGCATCTTTTTGCACGAAAATAGAGCACCTAGGGGAACCAGCAAGTATAAAATTTGAGAGAGATCCCTTTTGTACTTTCTAAGAAATAACGGTAACAAACTTTAACTATCAAAATCCAAGATGGCTGCCTGGCGGCCATTTTGTTGACCGATTGGTCCCAAAATGCAATATATGCGCAAGTAGGGCCCTAGGAGGAACCTACATATGAAATTGGAGAAAGATTCCTTCAATACTTTTTGAAAAATAGCGGTAACAAGAATTTTTAACGAACAGAAGGACGGACGGACAACAGACCACAGAAGAAAAGCTATTTGAATAGCCCAACATCTGATAGTGGTGGGCTAAAAAGGAAAATGCCATATAATGTAAGTACAGTATACAATTTTAGAAACATCGCAAATGAAAAGATTACCAACCAGAAAGAAACACAGACATATGGTTAAGATAGTTATAGGGTTTAGTTAGTTACCCGGGTAAGTACCTGGCAAATGCCACATGATGGATTTTGATCTCAAAACCCCCTCCACCTCTAGGTTTCGCATTTGAATCCCATGTGGGGCAGTTGCCAAGTAATATTGAGTACTTATTATAACACTTATAGCATTATAAATTTTGTACTGAATTTGAGGTAAATAGCTTTTAGTTTTAGAACAGTGATATTTGGGATTTAGTGCAGATTTGACATTTCGCTATCATCTTCAAAATCCAATTCAGCACAAAATATTTGACCCACAAAAAACCATTATTTTTACAAAACATCTGTAATCATATATAGATCATTCTTGATACTCAAGGGTGTACTATCACTGATGCTATATCCATCCCTGAATATTTCATAGCAAAAATGCAGGCACTGTGTTAGACAACAGATATTGTACATCAAAAGAATCAAATAATGGTATACTGTGGTTGACTGTATGGCTTTGAAGTTGGGTGTCGCAGTACAAAGGAAGTCTATACAGACATGTGATTGGTCAGTTTCTTTCTCCTGAAATAACTTTAGTTTAGCAATTGCAGGAGTGGATATTACGACAGTGATAGTAACCCCTCAAGTAACAAGGATGTATATAGATATATACATACCTTGAGTTTCCTAAGTTCTTCTTTCAGTGGAGGCAAGGAACTCTTCTTCCCGATCATACTGGAGTAGATTCTAAACAAACATTCAAATATCAAATCACTTTTCAAGATCTTTTCAACAAATGACAATTATGCCCCGATGAAATTTACTACATATAACTTATCCATGTAATATGGTACATTTTTCCATAAAAACTCAATTTCCCCAAACACTTAATACCAGAAATAATCCATAAAAGGCTATTAAAAGCTGTTACACAGGTACATGTATATGTTATTCCTTTTGAAAAGTTGTACCTTATTTTGTCCCCCAGTTCCATTGAGTCTTTGATCATCCTCTTCAGGAAGTTGACCTCACCTCCTTCCACGATTTTCTCTGTGAAACTGGCTGTACAGACAGACTTTGGGTCGGCACGACTGTAACTACGAGATTTAGCTACAGCTTGGGCCTCCACGTGATCGGCAAAGAACGGAGGATTACACATACAGAAGTCAAAGGTGTCTGATTCATCTTTAATGGCATCACATAAGATGGTGTCATCAACTGCGTTTACTTTCTTCACTGCAAATGAATGTAAAACAGGGTTAAACAGCTTATAGAACATAGGTTAAACTCATTTTATCAACATGTTTTATAAAATTCCTGTCATTTTCCAATAATGACAATCCTAACATTATTACCATTATAACATGTAAAGACAATGCAGTATTTTGTATTAAAACATCATATAGGAATAGAACACCTGAATAATGAGTATACTTTTCTACAAATATTTTCATTTACAAAATATGCTTTACTATTCATTGGAAAAAGGTTTGTCAAGCCTCAGCAAAACAAAAACCGTTCATTCTCATATGAAGGTAATATTTCATACCCGGGTATATCACATCAACTGATAGTCAAAGTAAGTAGATATCGGGTATATCACATCAACTGATAGTCAAAGTAAGTAGATATCTAACAAACAAGAATTCAGCAAAAGTGGAAGGTCTCCTACACAGCAGTTTAAAACATCGCAAAAAATAGTTATTTACAGTTGAAAATATTATTGATAATTAGGTGAAGTTATCAAGTCCCGTATAAACTCAAATATTGACGGATTTTGACAAGTATCAAACCAATCAGAGATCTCATTTATATAAAGCAATATATATACCAAAGGTTAGAATTGGACAATAAATACTGAAGTTATCGAACAGAAACCTTTTCCCAGACGCTGTCGACACCAACACAAACACAGACATAGTGATACCTATATGTCGCCCTTGCGTTGCAGATAACACAATAACTGTTGTTTTACAAACAAACACTCCAAACGTTTTACCTTTTATTCTCTCAGTCATTCCATTGGTTTCTATATTTTTCTGCGTGAACATGAAATTTTTATCGTCCACCTCTGTAGCCAAAAAGGTCCAGTCATCGTGTAATTTACAGGACAGTATGGGGTATATACAGCTTGATCCTGTACCTACAACAGCAATAAGCCTAGGTTTTTAGTGCTTCATTTAATGTATCATCATATGCATGCACATTTCTACACAAAATAAAACACAATTTTGATTAAACGGCCTGAAGCACTATAGGATTTTATTCATAGTTAATTTTCTTTAACCATGAAAACTTATGTTAAATTGCTGCTTATTTTCCTCAAAACACTTTACATTTGTCTAGAGTTTCATGATCATTAAAGGATATAAGATCATAAGATGTTGAACTTTTAAAGTTTTATCCCCTTGTAAGATATTACACTTAAACCATTTTCAGTGAATACTGTCTAATCCGACACATGATTTTTAAGATATTCTGTTAAATCCAACACTACCATATTCCCACGAAAAACAATAGTCAACAACAATGAATACCTGACTTTTCTGACACCATATCTAATCGGACCAAAGATTAGGACCAAAGATTTGTGTGCCCATAGTGTTGGATTAGACAAGTTTCACTGTATAATAGATTTTAAAGCATATGGCAAAATAACCAAGACTACAAATTAAGATATAGATTTGGAGTATTAGGTAAGGTATAACGAATTGATTAAAATCTACAGAATGCTATTTATTAACCATCTGAATCCGTTAATCTGTTTGCATATTTCAGAGTTATCTCCCTTACAGAAGGTATAGATTAAGACTTCTCTATTGAGTGAAATTCTTGTTATTTCCGCAAAAAAATTTTGATGTTACGCTCCCAAATACATGACCTCATAATCAAAACCTACCTGCAAGGGCAGATAACTCTATAATACCAGTATGTACAATGTAAAAAATTGAAATTATGCAATATGAATACCTATATCTATGCCTTTTATACATTTCCCTGCCTTTGATGCCGCGAGAACATCCTCAAGCCAGTGTATATAGTTTAGGCGTAGCGGTACTGTAGGGACAAGTCTATCCAAAGGAAGTTCCATCTTCAAGTCAAAATCGTCTTCCAGTAAGGTTTTTGATAGCTGTCTCAGTGAATCAGGATGCTTGAAATCCAGGAACAGTTTGCCTGTTACATCAGGAAACACATATTTCCTGAAGTCAGGATATTTCAGTGCTAACTCCTGAAAGTTTGGCTTTTTATTCTTGTACAAGTTCCTCGGGTGCATAAACTTATTTAAAGCCATTCTGAAAACTGTTCCTTATTACATCCAAAGTCTTGATGGCACTAAATGATCTGCAAAAATGAAGAAAAGATGGATAACAACATTCTGTATATAGGTCATCATTGATCAAATTTAATTCTTTGACTATTGATATAAAAGAAAAAAAATCTTTGGATAAAATAAAAAAGACGAAGTGGGTTAAAAAAAATGCATGCTCACTTTTTCTTTAACTAACAATTTAGAGTAAAAGTGGTAACTTTCTGATATTATTTGAATAGCATGAAATTGAAAGTAGGTCAAGGTCATTTTGCTGAACAAACTTGACAGTTCATGCCACAGGTCCAATATAATCTATAGGCCTTTGCACTTTAAAGATGCTCCACCGCTGACAAATGGTATTTTTTCAGTGTCAAAAACAGGAACAGACGATTTAGTATTTTTCTTCAGTTACAAAAGTTACTTACTTTACACCATTACCACCATTGAAAAGTTTGAGCTTCTTATTTTACTTCAAGTTAAAAATATGAAAAATAATTAATTGCATCCCGAAAAAATTCCGTGGCACTATATCCTATATGGAATGAAGTAATGATTGCGCATGCACCAAAGGCGAACTAAATTATTTTATGTCATTTTTCGTGCTAATTAGGCATATATATACACGATTAAACGCCAATTATCGTTCAAATGATGAATATCATTTACGCTCTGTCGGCGGTGGAGCATCTTTAAGTTATTGCCAATTAAATAAGGAGTAGTTTAAAGATTTCATCTGAGCAATTAAGGCCTTTCTGTAACCTTGAATTTAAACAATGCTGCTAGGTCTTCATTCCAGTATGGCACAAGTCCAATATTAGGTCTCTTGTTTAAAAGATTTACTGATAGTAAGCCTATCCGACACTTATAGCCATGACCTTTAATGAAGGTCAATAAAACATTCATCAGGTCCCTAACTATCTCTCCGTTATTTTAAGCCTATTTAACCTGTGACAGAGCAAATTAAATGATTGATTAATTAATCAGTTAAAGATATAGAAGGTTTACATTTTATAGCCTGTACCATGGGATACTAAGCAGATATTTTTACTTGGGATTGAGGATGCTGGATAGTGGAGTGATACCTATCTTCATCTCCAACTTTACCACAACAGCTTTCAATTAATGATGGATAGGAGCCTTCATAGTTTTTTGAAAGATTGCCTTAAATACTTGTTTAAACTGGAACTCTTTCAAAATGAAGGTACAAAATAACTGGTTTCACTTTCTTCCTTAATTGATATCTAATTAACATTGAATGGTTAAATTGGCAAAGAGACAAGTAAAAATAAAAACAATATATATTTAATTACCAGTTATTGTATATCTTGAATCATCTCTCGAAACATCATCTTGTCTATTAAGAATGCTTGTTAGAAGTCGTGCTAACATGCAGACATGTGCTTTGTTCAATATATAATCTTAGACCTGTCCGATTTGGAAATTACTTCAAAACTCTTAACTGGCAGTTCATTCGGATAGAAACAGCGTTTCTCAGTGTTACTGAAGAAACTCTATCGTTAAGTGTCACAACTGAAGTATCCTTATATCATGCTTCCACATGAAAACATGTAAACAACGTCTACAAAACGTAAGTTGGCGCAGACTTTGAAATAACGTCAAATCTCGCGTTGTTTTGTTTACGATATGACTTCCGGATGAGGTAATGAGCATGCGCAGTAAGTCATTATCGGGTGAAATTTACGTGTGGAGTCCTGCCAAAGAGGGTATTTTCGACGATTTGTGACAATTTTACAGATATAATTCAAGTATTTATACATGGTAAATGGTTCAAAATATCTGATGTTTATGTAGATTATCCGATGTTAATGATTTAATCTTGAAACTGATGTTTTCCTCATGGCCCAACTTTACAGATATGGCGGGGTGACATTTCACTGTCTGCAAAAATTATCATTCATTAGCTGAAATTTTAACTTTGAATCGATCCATCACTTTTGCCGTAATATTTGTATAACATGCATTGCAATACTTATAGATATTGACCATTTATTAATTTAGAGAATAGCAAAATACTGCGATTGATTCCTGGCCATGTCATTTCTCAGTCTTTCTTCATTCTGATGCTCTTGACATCTGTCAGTGTCACGATTATGACGATACACCATCCTACTCAGCAATGGATTTACATTGTGTCCATTGTTTTACAACATTGTTTCTTTTAAACACTAAGTTAGGTGACTTTGACATTGAACGTTACCTGTGGAATGCATGGTTTTTTATTTACACCTTATGATTAACATTATAGAGAACATACAAAGAAGGGCTTCTCTATTTGTTTATAATGACCATAGATCAAGAGACCCTGGCTGTGTCACAAACATGTTACAATCTTTAGAATGGGAGCCCCTAGCCCAAAGAAGAAAAGTAGCCAGACTGGTAACATTCCATAAGATCATAAATAAAACTGTTGCCATAACTCCATCTCAACACTTATCACAAGGAGACAGAAGAACTCGAGGTGTACACAAATTAAACCAAATTTACACCAACAAAAATGTTTACAAATATTCGTTTTTTACCCAGAACCATCTCGTACTGGAATTCCCTACCATCTTCAGAAGCAAGCATAACAAACCTGAACCCCTTCAGGTCTGCCCTTGCCAATCATTACCACCCATAAAAGAACAAGTTTTTATCATATAAAAAAAAAAAAATTCAAAATAAAAAAATCATGTAACCAACATTAAATTTCATGCCACCTCCCAGAGTCAAATGCACTCAACCCTTTGAGCCTGATTATATAAAATGTAAATACTTTTGCAATGGTCAATGTGAAAACCTTTAAATCCATTAATTTCATCACATTTAGTTTTGATAATGATAGGGATAAATTGATTCACCACTGAGTTTGGAATTGTTCCCATCCATGTTAACGAACTAACCTAATGTATCTTCACCAGAAGCCTAAACTGGCTTTCGACGATTGTCGGGCAGGTGACCACAAAAACCTACCTGCCCGACTGGCAATTTGACTTGCCCAATAAAATTTAATGAAAAATGATAAAATTTCTCTATTTTTATGATTAATTTATCATTCCTTTAGATTTTCTTAATTTTTGTGGGTTTTTTTGTGAGCATAATGAAAGTTTATAACAAAATATGTTCTGTTAAGATAAATTGTTCCTATCTACTGAGCAGTTGACCAACTGAAAATTATCAAGAACCTTCCAGACCTAATAACTCCGCCGACACTACCAATCTGCTTTGATATACCGGTATCTTCTTAAGTTCACACATGCACAGTATCAGTGATTATTTACGAGATGAACAGGTGTCACTGTTAGTGAAAGATCGATTAATGAGTAGATTAGGTTGCATGTAACCTGCATGACGAACAAAACACATATGAATTGATGAATTTTCAGTCAAAAGCTGGTCATGCATAATTAATCTTGCACATAATGATAAACTTTTGATTTCCACCATTGCCATACTGTTGCATTTGTTTACTATGCTTTCTGTAAACTTTTATAACATTATGACTGTGTCATCAAAGCGCTTGAATTATCACATATGTATACTACATGGGTGTACAAACATCTGTTTGACGGATATCAACCCTACATCAGCTCAAACAAGTAACATTGGCACTAAAATATCCTCCTGCCCAGTCGGGCAAGTCACAGGCGTAACTGATCACCTGCCCCAGGCAGTCAAGCAATGGTTAATGTCAAGCCCTGGACTCCCAAAAATCAGATTTGACTCTTCAGTTTGAAGCATGTGTCTTTTTGTCATATATGTTTTGACTATTCAGTTTTCTCAATCTGAGAAATTGTGATTTGCCTTCTGAATTGTAAAAGTCAGGGGTCGACTGGACACCCTGTGATTGAGTCAGAGGATCCATGTACTGGAAAATAAACTTTAACTTACAACATGCGTGACCATGCTAATGATAATATTTGTGAAAGGCTTAAGTGTTTTGTAAAAAGCTTTAGATATTTTATATTATGTTTCAGTTTATTATCTTTATTACATTATTGTCAGGGCATTATCTTTATTACATTATTGTCAGGGCAATCTTGGGTCCTAGAATTGGATTTGCCAATAGAATTTTTTTGTAATTACATATGTATCAATGAAAACTTTTGTAAGTTCCTTCAATAGCTAGTACTATTAGACATTGAAATCCAATGTTCCCCATCCCATATAGATTAAACTAAACAATTGATAAATCATGAAAATTAAATACATGCCAGAACATGATTTAAGTGATAGTTAATCAGTTGTTATCAACCAATTATTGATTTTGAATTTGTGATGCTATTCACACACTAGCAACTTAATAATTCATTGCATACCTAGTTAGTGGGAACATTTCAGTGGTTCAGTATTGATATATGAATAATTCAAGTTCAGGTTTTCAATTGCTGAACATTGTTATATTACCTTGCCTTCGTTTTATTTTTCAGACTTGCAACAAAATGAACTAAACTGTTCTGCTGTATCTGCCTCCCATTGGTTAACCTTGGCACTTTAATCGGTGAAGTGTTTGGTGCATCCAAAGTTTCAAAATGGTTTTATCTCAAAGACAAAGAGAAGAACTGTAAGTAAATCACAATACAACCATTTAATTCTAAATTATTCATGTTTACTGTTATTCATGCATTTGAACCTGAATTTCATAGTATGACTTGATCTATTCTTGAAATCTTGCTTTAAATTTATTGATAAATTTTGTTGCTATATAATTCTATTTTCACGAAAATGAGGTTTTTGTAAGATTTAAACCAATAACCCATTCATAAGAAAGTTGATTATAACTTAGTTCATAATAATTAAAAGTGTATATATTATAAAGTCTGGTATTAAAAACTTGTTTTATACTGCATAGTGTTATTTTATCTTCAACAGAAATCGTGCAATAGCTGACTACCTTAGTTCTAATGGATACATTAGTGCTCTGGGAGAATTCCAGAAAGAGGCCTCCATGGTAAGTATTATAACAAAACAAAAAAAATATTTGAATTAATTACAGAATTATAAATGTAAACTTATAATTGCACTCACATCTTACTTGTCAAACTTATCAAGAGCTTTCAGTAGTTACTGTCATCTTGGTCACTCTAATTGTTGACAATAAGTGGTGTGGTTATATTATGTCAAAACCATACGGAAGTCGACGGTAGATCTTTGGATTTCATGTCTTCTTCTTTCTTTTAAAGTTTAGTCACAGACATATTTCACTACTATTTCACTAAATAAGAATTTTCAAATTATTAGTAATGATGAAATTAAGTTTACACATGGTTCATGTTTTGAAATATTGCTTGTTTTCAGCAAGGAGAAATTGACAAGAAATATGCAGGCCTATTAGAAAAGAAATGGACATCTGTCATCAGGCTTCAGAAAAAGGTTTGTAGTCTTTGTTTGATTTAAACTTGTCATTTATTTATAGTAACAGAAGGTTAGAGATTAGTGAAATACTCTGTCCAGAAAAGGGGACACAAAAGGATACATGTAAAGTAAATTTAAAAAAAAAATGAGCAAAATTGGTAAAGCCAAAAAGAAAATGTTACATACAAATATTTAAAAGCCAATTTACATATTACTATAGATGCTCCACCGCCGACAGAGCATAAATGATATTCATCATTTGAACAATAATTGGTGTTTAATTGTGTAAATATGTCTAAATAACACAAAAAATAATATAAAATAATTTATTTTGCCTTTGGTGCATGCGCAATCAATACTTCATTCCATATAGGATATAGTGACACAGAATTTTTTTCGGGATGCAATTAATTATTTTTCATATTTTTAACTTGAAGTAAAATTAGAAGCTCTAACTTTTCAATGGTGATAATGGTGTAAAGTAATATTAACTTTTGTAACCGAATAAAAATACTAAATCGTCTGCTCCTGTTTTTGATAGTGAAAAAATACCATTTGTCAGCGGTGGACCATCTTTAACATTTAGATTTCAACATATAAAATTGATGGTAATGGGTATAACGTCATTTGGGTTTTTAGCTCACCTGGCCCGAAGGGCCGGTGAGCTTTTGTCATGGCGCGTCGTCCGTCCGTCTGTCCGTCAACATTTCCTTTAAATAGCTACTAGTCATAGAGTTTTGCATGGATTGTAACCAAATTTGGCCACAAGCATCCTTGGGGGAGGGGGAACAGAACTTGTATAAATTTTGGCTCTGACCCCCCGGGGGCAGGAGGGGCGGGGCCCAATAGGGGAAATAGAGGTAAATCCTTGTGGCCAAATTTGGTCCTAGAGTTTTGTATGGATTGTAACTAAATTTGGCCATAAACATCCTTGGGGGTAGGAGAACAGAACTTGTATAAATTATGGCTCTGACACTCCGGGGGCAGGAGAGGGGGGGCGCCCAATAGGGGAAATAAAGGTAAATCCTTTAAATCGCTACTAGTCATAGAGTTCTGCATGGAATGTAACCAAATTTGGCCATAAATAATCCTTTTTGGAAGGGGAACAGAACTTGTATAAATTTTGGCTCTGGCCCCCCGGGGGCAGAACGGGTGGGGCCCAATAGGGGAAATAAAGGTAAATCCTATAAATCGCTACTTGTCCTAGAGTTTTGCTTGGATTACTTGTATAAATTTTGGCTCTGACCCCCTGGGGGCAGGAGGGGTGGGGCCCAATAGGGGATTTAGAGGTTAATATTAAAATTCCTTCAGAAAAGAAACAATGAACCTGTATTCAGAACATTACTTGGCATTACAAACCAGGTGAGCGATAATCATAATAATTTAAAGATTATATTCATAATGAAAATTGTCAATCAAAGAAATTCTTTCTAGATATTTCAAAATGCAAGAATTAACCTGAATGAGTGTTGTGATCTGAGATTTAATATTCAGCACAATAAGTATCATACTAAATTGAACAGCAAAATCGTGTGTTATTGGAGAAATAGATTCCAAATACTTTTGTTTTGAGGTACCAGGACATTTCTCTGATGATGATCATATGTTTTTATTTTCTAGGTCATGGACCTTGAAGCCAAACTCTCGGAGGCAGAAAAAGAATTCAACTCTGGAGGGCCCACCCGCGACCGTCGAAGTCCTGCAGAGTGGATTCCCCGCCCTCCAGAGAAATACACCCTCAGTGGACACCGGAGTCCCGTCACACGGGTTATATTTCACCCCAAATTTAGTATAATGGTTTCAGCTAGTGAAGATGCTACTATGAAGGTAAGACAGTGATGATGACTTCTGTACCTGAATGTCAAGTCGTCTCATTTTCAAGGAAATTGAGCCAATTCAAATTTTACAATTTTTGTTAGAAAGATTAATTTTATTGGATTAAATCTATTGCAACCTGGCTATGAAAGTATATATGATATTTTTGACTGGTTGTTCCATAAATGCAGTCCCTATATATGATTAAAATTGACCCATTTCTCTTATTTCACTAATTAAGATTTCATCTGAGAAAAAAAAGCACCTCGAAAAATTACTGTATATGATAATTCATACTGCAGATTTCTTTACAAATTCAAATGAATGAAACCTTTTGTATAGATATATGTATAATATAATATTAATTGTCTGTGGTTGCATAGAACACTCTGTGAAGGACATCTTTCTTTGTTTAAGTTATGGGATTACGAGACTTTAATGTATTTATGTATGATATCATATAATGATATTAATTGTCTGTGCTTACATAGAACACTCTGTGAAAGATATTTTTCATTGTTTTAGTTATGGGATTACGAGACTGGCGACTATGAGAGGACCTTAAAAGGACACACAGACTCTGTACAGGATGTAGCCTTCGATCAGGCAGGCAAATCACTTGGTAAGGGCCTATTCTGTATTTGCATATGTATTACAGAGTTATCTGACTTTGTTGGTAGGAATTGATTGTGACGTCATGTATTTGCGAGCGTAACGTCATAGTTTTAGTTTTCGGAGAAAACAATGTAAATTGCGCATGCGCTCACAAAATAATGATGTGACAATCGATACCCACCCCAAAGGGAGCTAACTCTGTAAAATGCAAAGACGGAATAATGTGTCATATTGAATACGGGGGTTTCAAGATACCAAAACAACATGGGTAAAGTAAAATTGACCGTTGATTAGTCCCACTAGCCAGTGATTTTGACGTCATCATTTCACTTGAGTTTCATGACGTCATAATCACCAGAGGGTGGGACTGATTGACGGTAAATTGTACTTTACCCAGGTCGTTTGTGGATCTCGAAACCTCTGTATTGATTAGTTACATCTGTATATTTCTATTTATTGATAAGTCCATCCGATCTGTCCCGTCCAGCTTTGATATATGGTATTTATAGATAATAAAAAGTTCATTTAACCAAGGATAAAAGTAATATATTTTTGGAACTGGTAGATCTTAAAATAGAAATCCAAAAAGTTCTTAGGTAATACAAACGTTGAAAGTTAAAACCTACTCCTAGCACACAAGGCCCTGTATCAAAAAGCTTTCAGTGACTGCTGGCTATAAGATCAATTTTAGGGTTGACATACTTCATCATTGTAAATTAAACAAAAAATCTTTTAAATTTAAAATTTCAATTGATTTTCCAATTGTTGTAATGCATGTTATTTTTTGTTTTCAGTTTCGTGTTCAGCTGATATGACTATAAAACTGTGGGACTTTACAGGATCATACGAATGTTTGAAGACCATGCATGGTATCAGTATCAGGAACAATTCCTAAATCTAGTCTTTTACTTTTACTGATAGATTTAATGTCTAATGAAAAATTATGTTTATGACAATTCTGTTTTGCTTCTTTTACCCTAATGTTAAAGATTTAATATGATACAGGAATATTGATGTCTGTTTAAAAATAAGATAGCAGATTTCAAACATAGATTTAATTTGAATTAGAAATTGGCATTGCTAAAATTTGCTTTTAGTTTAACGCAAAGAAACTTTTATAAAATTGGAGTCAATACTTGAGTTGTCTTTTCCTACAAGAGTTTGTATTTTATAATGGAACCCTATATATATAGCTAGGAATCATTGTAGCGCTGTAGACATGAATTTGAGTACATATGTGCACATTTTTCAGGTCATGACCACAACGTTTCGAGTGTGACTTTCATGCCAAGTGGGGATCATATTATTTCGTGTTCACGTGACAAGACTATCAAGATGTGGGAGGTTTCCACTGGGTCAGTAATCTACAGTTGTTGTAGCTGTTCCTATGGCTTATTGAATATCTGTTTTCTAAAAGATTTTAAAACAAACAGCGCACTGTCATACAGACCATTGTACAGATGAACTATGAATAGTTCTAACAATAACTTACTAACTAACATTAACTTGAGGCTGTTTGAAGGATGAGTGACATACAAAATATTTTACTTTCTGAATCAAAGTAATAATTTCTATTGGAATTGAGTCAATTATTTATGCTAATAGATTTAATGTTAAAAAGTGATTTACTTGAAATTTTGGTGACATACTCTAATCCTACTTATTTTGTCGCAAAATTGACGCTGTGATGAATATCGATGCATATATATTGACAAACTAACATTATGCAGAAAATATGATTAGTGCTATTTTATCTTAGTACAAAATGTCAAATGTGAAAAGCACTGAAATATGATTATGTTAAAATATGTTTGTTTACAATATTGAACTTAAGTTTTTATATCCACAGGTACTGTGTGAAGACTTACACCGGCCACCGAGAGTGGGTACGTATGGCCAGGGTGTACCACGACGGCTCCCTCATCGCCAGCTGTTCTAACGACCAGACAGTTCGTGTCTGGGTAACTGCTACCAAGGAGTGTAAGGCCGAACTGAGGGAGCATGAACACGTCGTCGAGTGTATCGCCTGGGCTCCCGAGTCCGCACATCCCGCCATTTGTGAGGCCAGCGGTGTTGATGTATGTACAAAAAGTTTTGTAAAATTTATTTATATATATGTGATAAAAGTTTAGGTTAAAAAAAAATACAATATAAGACAAAGTTTTTTGCTTAATTATTTTAGTAGATATGAGCTTTCACAGTATTTTGTGTAAAGGAATATTTGTGGTTGGCTAGTGATTCTAATATTGTATAAAAGGGATTACTTTGTTTTAATACATGTATTCATGTTCAACAGTATCGAAGGAAACAATCTAGTTTCTACACAAAGAAAATTTCAAACATTTACTGATGCGAGTGTGATTCTTTAAGGAAGATTTAAAATCCTTATAGTATCACATGGTTCTTAGCAAAATTTGGGTTTGAAATGTTGCAGTATATACCATACAACTACATGCTTTTACGTTTGCCAATAGGTGCATGAATGATTTTACAGGTAAATAGAGAGTTGAGAATCACATTGACATCCTATTCTTCTCATATGAACCTAAATACCTGTTATGTTTTCCAATGAATCAATGATATTTTGACTACAGGCGAAGAAAACTGGCCGAAGTGGCCCATACCTGGCCTCTGGGTCACGTGACAAGACCATAAAGATTTGGGACATCAGCACAGGACTCTGTCTCTTTACTCTGGTAATTACTATTCTAGATATTCTGAAAGACGTCACATTCTTTGTGTTCATGCTAAACAATCTGTATAGTCGATACATACTTGCCATCTTTCCCGATTCCCGATTTCAGACTCCCTATCCCGTTTCCTGATCATATTGTTCAAAAAGACAGTAATCTCCCGATTTTGAAAGCCCATCTATCAAACCCCCGTATGGAGCCCCATTCACCCCGGCAGAGCCAGAGATAACACTTGTCCGCTAAGGAAATCTTTGCTGGTCTGTGATTGGTCAAATATTTTCAGCTGAGCTGCCTTCAATTTCACTATGAGATAGTCCAGGGGTGTAGAGATCGTAAGTGATCGGAACCCCTGGAATATAGAAGATGGCATGTACTTAAAAAAAATATTAAGAAAAAAAAATTAAGCACATGTACTGTTCGTTGTCCTCTAATGACCTGTTCACTGGACCCAAACGATACCTAACACTAAATTGACTGTAGGTATGACACTACCCCGGCTAATAAACACATAAATTTTAATCCAATTGCGCTCTTTAATCGGTAAGGCAAAGCAGTCAGCTGTTGAGGGGAAGGTATATCATGGTTACGTAAATGTTTAATGGCTTCCCATTTAAGTTCATTGAAGTTAACCGCAGAAAGGACAGTGATTTAGACAGGGGAATTTTCGACAGAGAAAACATAAACAATGCCAATTAGAATGGACTGATTTGATACATTTAATGGGACCAGTGGATTGTTTGCAGACAAGATAAAACTGAACAGTATCTGTATTAAGCAGAAGTGATTGTCCTGACACATTCTTAGAAGAACTGTATGAAATTAGATGTTAGGGAAACTTGCTCTTTGTTCATGTGTAAAATTACTTTTGCAGGTTGGACATGACAACTGGGTTAGAGGTATCTTGTTCCATATAGGAGGCAAATATATCCTCAGTGCATCAGATGACAAGAGCCTGAGGATCTGGGATATCAAAAACAAAAGGAACCAGAAGAGTCTAGACGCCCATCAACACTTTGTAACGTCTCTAGGTAAATGTTTACACAAAATTTATATAAAAGCTACCAAGCTGAAGTTTATCATAATAGACACTGATAAAATTTAGAGTACCTCAAAAATTTTTTTACACCCAATGCTTGACCTTCTTGACCTCTGATGTATACACTGATCACAATATAACTGACTTTGATACCATATGTGTAGATACAATGAAAATCTCACTAGAGTTGCAAGAGTAAAAACAAATCATAGCAGACCGAATGATTTCTTAAATGTTTCATGTAAAAGTATAGATATTATACAATTTGACTGATGTTGAAGTTTGTTCCTTTGACATGAGTTAATGCTGTTGTTAGTCCTGAAGGTATTATATGTTGCCCTAAAAAGTGCATTTTAAGATATATTTTCTGTTTAGATAGAAATTATGAAGTACTTATTTTGGCACAAATAAATTCTTTGTGAAAAAAAACAATTTTGAACAAGTTAACACAGTGACAAATTTGCACTTTCCACCTATGATGTGAATTTTGATCAAGGTCAGGATGCGAACACCATGTGTATTAATTGAAATTGTGAACAGGAAATTTTTAGTAAAGATTTGTTCTAAAAAATATGAATCTTTAGTCACAATTTACTAATTTGGCAACCAGTTTATTAAATTTTCTTCTTTAAAAGGGGAATAACTCTTCAGGGCCTAAAATCTTTGGGAGAAATGCTTTGAAAAACTTGTTCTGTTATATAAGTGTAGTATAAATGTAACAATATATACATGGGAAAACGTTTAAATTGGTTAGAAAGTGTTCTAAAGACTATTTTTAAACCTTCTATTTCAGACATGCATAAGACAGCACCCTACGTAATAACTGGCTCTGTGGACCAGACCGTCAAAGTTTGGGAATGCCGTTAAATCACTCAGCCAGCAACTGCATTTTACTTGGGCTAAGTATGTACCAAGCAATGATACAAATTATATTGTAAAACTGTCCCGAAATGTTTCTGTTTCGTCACAAATCAAACAATCATCCTATTAAAACCATCGTGTGGAGAGGATCTGGTTTGATGGTATCGGTCTGGGAGAGTTTGGATTGGTTGGTATAAAGCCTAGTTTTATACTTTTGATCGAGAGTTCGGTCGAGCGTGTCGCACTATTATGGGGTGCTGGTGAATGATCTCAGTGATGCCTCCTTTGGATCTATATGACAGTGCTTGCTTCCAGTGGTCTTGTCCGCTTGTCTTGTTATTCAGTCATATACCTCTTTCACATTATTTTAACCAATAGCCATCAAAGATATTATAAAAAGGATTAATTATTCTCTTAATCTGAGAAGATTAATTATTCTCTTAATCTGAGAAAAGATTAATTATTCTCCTAATCTGAGAGAAATTTTCCTTTACAGGAAAATGAATTAAATGAAGATGGCTGATTTATTCATGCTCAGTGAAGGTGTTGATTGTCTTTAATTTAGTTCACACTTATTTTACATATATATAAATATATACACATCTAGAGCGGTGATTTTAGGACTTGGCTGTGGAGTACACTATGTGCTCAAGGACATGCATCAGATTATTTTAAACAGGACTCGCTGACGGTGATACCGAGAGATTTGCTGGCCGAGAAGTAATTAAACAAGATTTATTCATTTAGTGTGTATACCGGATCTGACATGTCTTTCACAACCATTTGTGCAAAATGCAATATATGTGAGCCTATAGAACTACCATATCTATGACATGTTAAAAGCTGTGCACAGTGTGTTATTGCCAGTCTTCTCTCTTTAAATTGTATGTAATAAGTATCAAAGAAACACAATTTAACAAAGCATGACAATTTATCGACCTATGCCCCTTTCCGAGCCTTGAAATCACAATCTACGGCACCCAATCACCTAGCTAAACATACCTGCGCCTTGCCACATTCACATGTTTGGCAAGGCGATTGGGTGCCGTAGATCGTGAGTTCGAGGCCCGAATAGGGCACGAGTCAATAAATTGTCATGCTTTGTTAAATTGTGTTTCTTTGATATTTAATTGTATGTAATATGTATACATTGTACTCCAAGTAAATAGGTATTGGTTTGAGCTTTTGCTATATAAAAGTTTTTCAGTGGTTAATGGAATAGGTTGAAAACAATGTTATCCCAAAGGAAATACATGAAATTCCCCTTGTCATTGTATAGAGAAATTATAAACTAATTCTATTCCAATGAACTATATGCCACCATGTAACGTGGCTCTATGCTAAATGAGAAAATGAGTATTATTTCCCGAGATAATATAATGCATTAATTTTTTTTTCTATAATAAGTCTAGTGTAAAAATTAAATTAATATGTCAGAATGATAATAATTTGCACTCATTTAGATACATTGATCAAATTTATTTTGCTGATTAAGTTGTGCAGTGCTATTATTAAGGAATGGTATGAATACTCTTTGACTATATTAATATCCATAGTGTATCTTTTTATTGTATCATGCCAATTTTGCATGTGGTAAACAATTTTGTAAGTATTGATAGCATAGACATTATAATCATCCTTTAATCAATTTGTTTCTTCGACACATACCTGAAGGTGCTTGACTTATTTTTTGCCATAAGCAGTTCCAGAATACAGTTAAATGCACTTCAATTAAGACAGAGATGTCTTTAAACAAATCTTTTGTTATACCATCGATCGGTCTAGAACGTGAAATGACCCAATTCGTGGTACTAGGTACAGGGGACACGGTGAAGAGTCCAATGTTATATATTTGTTCACATATTTATATATATATTACAAAATCTGTGATATACATTTTCAAATTAATTATTGTCTTAATTACATATTGTACTCTTGGAATTAGTAGTTAAAGCAATTTTTAGGCATCATCTTTTAATGAAATTCCACAGATTTGATACAAAATCCTTAAAATTGTGCACTTACCTGTCTGGGCGCTTTTGGCATCAAATGTCAGCACTAGATGGGAGTTCCAAAGCTTTTAATGGATTTTATACAGATCGTATAGATGTTCTAGAGGCATGATCACAAACCTAATACTGTTGAGATGAGCCATGCTTCCAGTTCCGCTGATTGTCGTAAAGTTTTAACTCTGATATTCCTCTTGTTTTTTTGCCCTGATGTTTATGTGATTGCTGTTATTCATGCAACCATCCGTCCATATAATGTTTTCTCATTTTTTTTCCGGTGATGTATCTCTGATTTTTTTTTTTTTTTTTTTTTCCCCTCACTCCTTGACCAGAGTCAATTTGAAATGCAAAGTATATATTGTGCAGCTCAAATCAGCATTCCATGACTTGATAAAGATCTTAATATTAGAATTAAAGAAATAACATATCTATTTAATTGTTCAATATTTTGTATTTTTTTTTAAACATGCAATACCTGAAATGCTTGTGATGAAAAGAATAACATTCATTTCAGAAATTCTCTGTGTTCAATATAGTTTTGAAGAAAAATGGAAGATTTTGAGAATATTAGTCTGAATTTTGTCTTTGTTTCCAAACGATATTGTGGTGGATGGTTGTTAATAAGTAAACATATAAATACAGAAGAAAATCAAAGGAAACTTGTATGACTTGTCGTCAGGGTTGTAGATGATTCTGTATGGGGTCCATTAACTTGGATACAGTGTGTCATTCTATTCAAGCTTGCCATTCGTATGTATTCTCTCATAAAAAAACATCTCTAGCATTGCCATGCTATAGTCAGTGTGCTTCATATTCATTGTTAAGTTTAATATTCATTTAATTTATTTAAAACACATGCTTTTTATCACAGGATTTCAATTATTATTTTGCAGTAGACACAGTTATATGTGTTGTTATAAAACTATATTAATATATCGGTGAACTCTACACTGATGCTTTCTATCTTCAAAGGAAACAAAATCTCATACTTGCATCGCATTTCCTTGTAGGAGTGTTGCTGATGTCGGACTACAACGGGTTGTGTATTTACAAAACCTTTGATGATGTACCTTTATTAGGCCAGTTTATATTTCTTTAATCTCTCAGGTATATTTTTGAAAGTTTGGTAACATAATAAAAGCATTTTTTTATAAAAAGAAGTAAGAATGAAAATAACATTATGCCCATTTGACTTGCTGAAGTGCTATTCTAGTCCCATTTTATACATTGAGAGACAACATTTTGTATTGAAAAGAGCGACCTGTGCAATTTTTGTTGAAGAGAAATGTTTTTATTATTGACGTTTTGTTTGTAGTTAGATAGATATAAACCTGAATATGGTACCATTCTGAAGTGTCTGCCTACACCAGTTATTTATTACCCAGATGTGTAGCTGATCCAGTTTGGAGTTCAGACTACAGATTATGTTTAGACAGGGTTAGTCCACACATTTTGCACTCGCCTTACGACAACAAATGTGATGCTTGTATGGACTTTGTTTCTGTAGCTTCAGTACAATAGTCACTTGTCGTGACTTCCAGTTAGATTTTGTACGATGTTGGACACCCTTAATAATGAGGGGTTATAATCACAGTAGATATGTCCATGTTAACGTAGCTCGTGGGATCATAGCCCTTCAGGTAAAGGAGATGAAAGCTTGAATATTTGACTAAATAACCTCAAATATTAAGCTATCTTCACTTTTGTCGTCATTACTGTGAAGTTGTCTTGCATAACAGATCAAAAGCAACCATAACTTGGCCAAGTTTCATGAACATTGCTTACCTTAAAATTCTCCATAGGAAAGCATTACAGTTAAGACAAAATCTTAGTTAAGGAGCCTTCCTTAAAATCTGTAATGCTTTCCTATAGAGAATTTTAAGTTAAGGAATTCCTTAAATTAAAGAAATGTTTATAAATGTGGGCCCGGTTATTGCTTTAGCTGACGCTGTATAATTGTACTATGATGTTACAATACATAGTTTAAGGAAAAGTCAGAGATGGGATTGCATTTATTGATGTGGGAGTTATAATGTGATTTATCCATAAATAGATACACTCTACCTGTCTGAAGTATAACCTATATACCAAGTGCCAATGTAATTTGATTTTATTCATATTATTATTTATGTTATGTTCCCCATATAAGTCATGTTTTATTATCAACCGTGCATTTACATTCTCTGCAATAAGAACAGCATTCCACAAATTTTATCCTGATTTTCCCGTATCAGTTTTACGATTTCCAAATCTGATCTGAATGATTAATTCCTCAGAGTCCCTGTCCTGGCCTTGTGTATCAGCCAGTCGGTAACCCGATGATACCCACGTCATGGTGAAGGTTGGTTAAGAGTATTGAACCTTTCCATGAAGTACTACAGTTGACGGTGTATAGTAATCAGGAAACCTTGTGCATACCCCTATATCCACCATTTGTTCCAAAGCCTTTGTGTTTGCTGTGCCTCTTCAGGAATGTTTTTATCATTCATTTATGTATCTATCGAAGCTAAGACTGTTGCTTAGAATACGAATGATGGAAAATCCCTTCATTTTCACCCTGTCTATAAACAGAAGTAATGCTCCCTAAGTTCTGGGAGCTGCACCCATGTATTATAGATGAAAACGAGGGGATTTTCTTCTCATGATCTTTCTCTATCTTATTCTCGACTTCTATCTTTCTCACTTTTTTCGATAAAGGGAATATCTATTTGTAAAACTACCACATTTTGTGTTAATATTTTCTTTTATTGACCTGAGAATGGTCAATAAAATTTAATGTTAACACATCTTTTGCAGTTAATTGACGGTTCCCTTTATACCTGTAAATACTATACAACACACACGAAATGTTGTCCTTGTGTCTCTAATTTTCAGTCTTAGTCAAAATGTAATTCAATAATTATTCAAGGAATGTCAAATGTATGTGCTTTATTTTTTTTCTTACTGATTATAAAAGAAAATATTGAATGAAATTAAAAAATATATATATATATATTGCCATATAGAGTCCAGAAACAATTCTGTTTTGGTAATCTTTGGCAGGGTATCAATGTGGTATAATAAACATCAATTTACATCATAAAGTGCTATTCACTATACATGTTATCTGTGTACAATATAACTAATACATGTATAATGTGTCTGCCAGTTTGTCTGAAGAGCGGTGTTAGCTGTACAACCCGGACAACTATCGCTGTACAAAATATAGGTAATAAGAAAGTAAGATACGGCTTGTATCAGAGGGAGGAGTGTTCAAAGATGGGTGGATTTACCCGCCCTTCATACAACATGGCAGGTTACGTGTTGTAAGATTTTAATGATAACGTGTATAATATTTGGTTGACACATCCGGACTTAAGGTCTTTATCTATCTAACTACATTTGTGTTGCTTTGTAACCGGCAGTCCTCATGTATGTCAAACTTATGTTTTTAACTTTGATCTGGTCGTGTCTACTGTCAATAAATGATAATGTCAGATTCCTGTTGTTTCGTCTTTTTGTTTAAAACATATACTGTATAGTTTCTAATATTTGTGGAGGTTTAATTTTATTCAATTTCGCAGATTCATCCTATTTTTGCAAAATTAAAACATTGTGAAAGTTATCAAAATCATGGTTTTAAATTTCATAGTTGCCTCTCATGTGAATGATTCGCAAAAATTTACTCCTGTGAACTTCCAAAGAGTTAATGAAATTTTACACTCGCAACATTTAACAACTGTACAGTAACTCAGGTGACTGATGTAGTTGTTTATTGTCTGTTGTCTAAGACAACAAAAAAATTATGCCATACTTTGATTTCTGAATCAACTAGTAGCCAATTCGGTATTATTCTGGACAGAAAGCATGACAAAATGGAGATATAAAGTTTGTTGAGAACAACCCTTCAAAGTTTGTTGTTAGTACTTCTAAATTAGCCCACAGTGATTTTCTCTTGGTAGCATATTTTTGTCAAAAGCACCGATAACATGCCCAAATTCCATTTAATCAAAGTTAAATCTTGGATATGCAGCATCATGTTCCATGATTTTAAAATTTAATTTCAAACTAATTTAATGTCTTCTTCACGAAAAGTCTTTTTTTTTTTAGGTCATCCTGATCCAAAGGGACCTATAGTCAACCTGCTTCATCCATCATTGTGTGTGGTTTGCTATTTGTAATCTTTTAATTTAACGACTTCTCAATAACCGAAAAACCCTAGAGTACCGATATTGGGACTATAGCTTTCTTGAATGAAGGGCTACAAAGTTTATTCATATGAATGACCTTGACCTTCATTCAAGGTCTTGGATGAAATAGGCTAAAATCTTTAAGCAATTTCCTGTCAATAATTAAGAAACCTAGACACCAGATATTAGGCAGAAGCATACTGGAATGAAGGGCTACTAAGTTTGAATGAATGGCCTGGACCTTTATCCAAGGTCATGGAATTCAAATAGGCTGAAATCTGTAAAGAACTTTGTGTGAATACCTGGGGACTAAGAGGCCTGTAGCATGCTGACATTAAGGCAACCATGTTGATTCAAGATCACAGGGGTCCAAAAGACATAAAAACCTTGTACGACTTCTTGTTAATAACTAAAAGACTTGATATTGGATCTGTAGTATACTGGGATGAAGGGCTACAAAGTTTGTTTAAATGAATGACCTTGAACTTCATTCAATGTCTTAGGGGCGAATGCTCAATGCTCAACTCCAGGCCAAAAGTGATCGAGGGAGATTTAGGAAGAAGGTAAGTTAGGAAGAAGAGAACTTTTATGATCATGTAATACAGACAGCTGGTATAATTCTAACACCCTAGCTGTAGTGCAATTTTGTACCCAGGTAACAAAACATGTATCAAAAAAAGTATGGAAATCATAACTGTCTCATTCATTTGGAGATGGGATAGGGTGGTAACTTATTGACTTGCTGTTGTATATAAGAAGTCGAAAATTTGAGCAGATACATGCATATGTATGTAAATGGTTTGTTGCACACTCAGGAGAAAAGATTTGGTTGGAATTTAGTTAGTTATGGTTTATCGCCTATATGACCCACCTATTACTATAAACTTTGTCTCGCCAATTGAAGTTTGGTAAGTGTTCTGTCGGCATCTACTTGTAGGGGAAAATAGTGCATCACAGCAAGGATTTGTAAGTAAGAAGGATTTGTCACTTTCTCTTTCACTACTTAACACCACGCGAGATGACCAAAAAAAAACCTTTTTTCTCAACAAATACTTGTCTATCGAGTCTAAATAAACACCAATGTAAAGCTTAATAAATTCCAGAATTTCATTCCTTGGTTTAAGGACGGAAGATTAAGAAGAAATGTCTTTAAATTCTCATTAAAAAATAGGACATCTCATGAAACGACGGCCTCCTTCAGAAAGTAAGACAGTAAGTCTGGCACCAGCAAGCTACATCAAAGGGTGCGTTGGCGGATATCAAGGACAATCAGTCGTCGCCCAACATCACAGTCCGTGCACAAACACAAAAGCGCTTGCAGTGTATTCGTCCAAAACCCTGAGTGACAAATCCTTCTCACTTATAAATCCTTGATCACAGCAAAGGATATCTAGAAGCGGTGAATTAAATTTTGACCTGTAGGTATTCTGATTACCGATCAAAAGAAGTACATTACAAATATACAGATCACAAAGACAAGAACATGTTTATTAATTCATTTATTTGGTCATCATCACTTAACACTACCAATAAATAGTAAACAAAACAACGTTCATGAATGAAACTTTACATTTATACACAGTCAAACCTGCCTTAGTGACCACCTCTGTATAAAGACTACCTGCTTTTTAAGACCACTTTCTCAGGGTCCCAAATGGTTAATTTCAACATAAGTTGACCTGTGTATTAAAACCACTTGGTGTTTCTTGGTCCCTTGGGTGGTCTCTATAGACAGGTTTGACTATATTTGAACACTACTGCAGCAATACAATTAAGAGCATCCAGATATACCATTTGGTAAATATATTGCTACATATATATTTATGGAAAATGTTTGCGGGAATTAAAATGACTTAGATGAACAGATTGAGAGTCACCAGATGTTTGCTATTACAGATCGTATATACAGTATAACTTGTCTAAACCGGATGTGAACAGGACCAGTCTATTTGTTCTGTTTATACAAGTGTCAGGTTTATAGAGGATAGAACCTTATCACAATATGTTCACATGGAAATCATCAGAAGAAATTTTAATATTACAGCACAAACATTTATTCTCACATATGTACATGGTAGAACACAGAATTCCATCCTACGTTTTCTTGTTTTCTGAGGTGTACATGTACAATCCATTTCTCTCGGTGTGCTCTCTCAGAAGTTATGTGTATGTTTTATTGTTAGAATTGACTGTGAAAAGTATTCACAAATACAATGTACATGTAACAAAACCGTCAAATGAAAATTGACAAGTTGTCACTATCTAGCCCTTAGTAAACCGGTACAGATAAATCCCCTTAGGCGCCTCATGATCAGTCCCATGTTGTGAAAACATAGCTGCCGGTTTGCCCAAGTTAATTTTACAAAGAAAGGTATAGTAACATTACCTAGACAGTTCCGGTTTTCAGAGTAGACAGGTTCCAGATTATGCAGGTTTTGGGTACTATAGTTTATTAAGAAATTTGCTGGGACCAAACAAATTAATCGATATAGACAAGTTTCCGGTTTATACAGAGTTCGGTTTAGACAAGTTATACTGTAACAACATGAAAGTGTCTTAATTTAATACAAAACTGAAATTTGTAATACCCTGAACAAATAATGTTTGCTTCAAAACTTGCATAAAATTAACATAGAAAAATAATGTTTACAGATGCAGTTACCTTATATATAAATATTTTCTATGTAGCCTTTAACATAGGGTCCATAACAGAACAATAATTCTAAAATACAAATACAGCTTTTATAACTTTGACAATGTTAAGATTCTTGTTACACAAGCAGTAAAAATATTCGAGGCTCTATGATAATGAAAGAATCTTAAGACTTTAGTTAAGACTTTGCCAATCATTATTGATGAAACTTTTTGTAACATCATCTTTGATTGGCTAAGGCTAAACTTAAGAGAATTTTGGGATAAGACTGTTTCATGATCCTGAGCACAGGAACCTGCCACTTATTTTAACCAACAATATTTAAGCAATACATGTATATAATACTGTTGGTAAAAAAAATGTGCCAGGTCCCTGTGATCCTACGGCCTGATCTTTCAATGACTAGCTCGCTCAGTATATATACTCATACTATTGATAACCTTTGTCATACAAAAACACATGAAAAATAAAAAGTACCTTTAAGTATTAAATTTAAAGGTACTTTAATAACAGAACTTTATAGGGAATCATCATATTGCTCTAGATTGCAATTCAAGCAAAGTATGAAATTATGATCGTCTGCAAAGCACTTACATTTATAATGGCCATAGTTGCAATATAATGATATTGTTATTTTTTACAGAACCCCTTTTTTCTTTTTATGAAATTGTAATTTACACATTAATTTTGATATTTATAAACCTGTTACATGAACATTATACAACACGCAAGCAAATTTTATGAATTAGATCATCTGAACACATACTCTTTAAAAACATGACATCATTACATCGAAAGAAATCTGAATTCTTAAAGGAGATCATTGTATCACAGGCTATTGAGTCTATAGTTATATACACCTATAATACAAGGCCATCTGACCCAGTATTACAAAAGAATGTGTCTGTTTAACTACAGAATCAAAAGCCTGTGATTATATGCTTATAAAGTCATTGCAGTTATCATATCTATAAAAAGTCTTATTTAAGATCAATCTCACGAGACCTTTATTAATTGTTCACCAGAATATTTTAGTTAATATATAAAATATCAAGGTGCTCTCATTTCAGTTATACATACCAGGCAATTATTGATATATAAATAAATGATGTATTGATATATTGAAACAAGTGTATGAGTTTTCCATCTGGCTATGGGTACAGACTAGTATCACTTTAAAGATATAGAATTGATAATGTAAAGGACGGAATACAAAATAAATATTTCTATTGTCTTTGTATAAGTCTGGAGAAATATACATAACCTCCTTCTAAATATCTTGGTATGATTACTTGGTAACTACTAAAATTTTACAAGTGCCGTTTTAGTGCTGGATATAAAGAGTGTAAATTTTACCAAAAATAGTTCCTAGATTATCTTATCAACAACCAGACGCATTAACTAACTTGGTAACAATGATCACACATTCTTATCGAACATGCATACATATACCATATACATGTACACTGTAGGTAGTAACCATTTTTGGCACAGTGTTGTAACAACTGTTAACAGGAAACTTCCCACTGTATCACAGGGACCTAGCACGAATTTCTAACCAACAGTATAACTATTGTTGGTTAGAAATCGTGCCAGGTCCCTGTGCAATGTGTTACATGTTGTTTGGTGTGGTTTGTTTAGTTTATAAAGATGCTCCACCGCTGACAAATGGTATTTTTTCACTATCAAAAACAGGAGTAGACGATTAAGTATTTTTCTTCAGTTACAAAAGTTACTTACTTTACACCATTACCACCATTGTAAAAATTTGAGCTTCTAATTATACTTCAAGTTAAGAATATGAAAAATAATTAATTGCATCCGGAAAAAATTCCGTGGCACTGTATCCTGTATGGAATGAAGTACTGATTCGGCATGCACCAATAGCAAAATAAATATTTTATAATACTTTGTGTGTTAATTAGACATATCTATACACGATTAAACACCAATCATTGTTCAAATGATGAATACCAATTATGCTTTGTCGGCGGTGAAGCATCTTTAATGTCCTTTTAACATTTAAAGTTGTTCCAGGATTGTAGGCAGAGAGAAAGTTGGAGTACCTTGAGAAAAACCACCAACCAGCAGTCAGTACCTGGCAACTGCCCCACATAGGATTACTAGAATTTGCAACCTAGATTTGGATGGACATTTTAACCGCTCGGTCACCGTGGTTAATATCTAAATACAACCAATTTCATGATTAGACATTTACCATGATTGTATATGAAACCAAAATTGTAATTAATGTAGTCAGATGGATCATGTAATCATGGTGATGGCTAATCATAACAAATACATATTGTAATACCATTAATAAATCTGTACACCTTTAAAGAAAGTTTAAAGCTTTAAAAACGTTTTCAAATTAAAAATTATATTAAACCTTGATACAACTAATGGTCCAACTAATACAACAGACCTTAGTTGATGATTGCATTCCCTAAAAGAGATCCTGGTTTGTAACTACCGTATTTAGTACATAATTTTGTACTACAGTTGCTAAGCAGAAAGATTTCTCCAGGTACATAAATATATTTGACTGTCTAATCTAAATTGAATATTTCTATTGAGTATGGCATATTATCAGCTGAATAAGTTTTTAAGCTTTGCTTTATCCTCTAAATCTTTTTGGTGTTCCTTTTCTGATAGGGACTTGAGTTCTTTTTGTACAGCCGATGTTAATGTCTCGTCCAATTCCATCACCCGTTTATAATCTGCTTTCGCTTCCTTAGGATTCCACGCCCCGACATGAGCCTTCGCTCTCCGAAACAGAGCTTTCACATTGTCTACAAAATAACAAGGTACAAGGGCTTTCAAATTGTCTACAAAGTAATAGGAAAACAAAACTACACGGAAACAAAACTCTCAGACATAGATACAGATGACAGAGAAATCGTTTCTGATAGATTAAATGACGAGGCGACAGGTATACACATGACTGAACATTCATACCAGACAATATGATATATTTCGAAAGTAATAGTTTGATATCTGCAGAAGACAAAGGATACAAATTGACAGAATTATTTCTGAAAATTTCAATTAAAATATGATGCACAAAAAAAAATTCTGAAGATGCATGAAATTATGAATAAGAAATACGTTGTACCAGCCGCCAAGATTTTTGTGTACTACCCGGTATTCATATTTGTATAATAAATCAAATCTTGTCCACATGCTAATACACATGTACCCGGTACTTACTTTTGCAAATTCTGTAATCAAACCAACTTTGTGAAAGTTAATCTCAGTGAATATGAATATCTACCTTACAGCGCTGTAATTATATATTGAATAGACTTTCAATTTGTATTTATTCAGCAAAAATAAATCCCCTCAAAGTTGTTTGAAACAGAAATCATAAAATTTAGTAGCGATGAATGAAAGTTTTCGGTATATTTGACAGCATACCTGGATCTCGACTGAGGACTGTGGTGGTATGTTCTATCACAGGGTAGAAGTCATTCAGGAGAAGTTTACATTGAGAAAAATTCAATAAAAACGGAGTTTTCATATCTTCTAGTACAGCCCATTCCTTATCCCCTGGCTTCTCCCTGGAATGAAAGTTGTACAGCATCTCAACAGTACCCAGGTATATGTTTACAAATTCTAATTATGAATTCTAAAATAAGGAAATATCAAAAGATACAATTTCACAAAAGGTACAGGGGGTAAGTATAAACATTACTGAATGGAGAAATGTGTCTTGCAGTACAAAATCATTTACAGAACTGAACTCCAATAACTTCCATATGGCTTCATTTTTGCAAGAACTATGTTGATATTGTTAAAATACAAAAGTATCATTCCGTCATTCAAACTGCTATCCAATAATAATTAGAGTACCAGCTGTTCCAGAATTCAGAGTGTCTCCTGGGGCCTTCTGCTTATGTTGGTAGTAACTATCCTAGAATTCCAATAGTCTTAATTCTCATGCAATCATAATTACTTAAGTTCCAGCTATTCCAGTATTCTGTGTGCTTCCTAATACTTACTAAAACAACAGTTGTTCTGGTATTCTGAAAGCCTCCTTGTAACACTACTTAAGCACCAGCTGTTCTGTTATTCAGAGAGCCTCCCTATACTTACTTAAGCACCAGCTGTTCCAGCATTCCGAGAGCCTCCCCGTACTTTTCTGCTGCTTCTCGGTACTGTTTCTGTTTATAGAATGTGTTGCCTTCCTCTTTAAGGTTCGGGATCGCTTTTAACTTCTCGTCCTCGGTCATTACCCATGATTCCTTGTTGTACTCCCCTGGGTGTTCTATCTTCAGTAATTCTAAAATACATTACAGACATAATAGCAGCATTAGTACACTGGTTTTATAACAAAATTTGGTTTGATTATTGTAACATTCTATTAACAGCCAGTGTAATTAAAGGACATGCCAGATTTAGACGGTGGAGGAAAGCCGGAAAACACAGAAAAACTACTGACCACTTGGCTACCACCCAAACATGAGATTCGAGCTGACAACCCAGAGTAGAGGTGATGGGCTTGTGGTAATATGTCAGAACATCTTAACTACTCAGCCACCACGGCCCATCATACAATAGAGAGCAGATAGGACTGGAACAAGAGTTAATGTACATGTATTTATATTTATGTGGACACTAACATTGTCAGCACCATAATCAAAGAGTCAGACTGAAATGGTGGTTAGTAACTCTGATTGCTCAAAATTAGCTTTTTTTTTTTTTTTTTTTTTTTTTTAAATGTTAATTTCGGACAAAATTCTGTATTGTTTTGTTCTATTTTTTCTTATTCTTATTATTCCCACTAAAGTTAACAATTTTTTCGGAACAAAAGAGCTATGGCGTTAAAATTTGGTCAAGTTACAGTATGTACATCGACCAGTTCTTGAAATTTTCGTTCAATTTTATTTGATAAGGTTCAAGGCTAACATCACAGACATACTAAACAACTTTTTAAAACACAAACTTAAAACAATCATAACTTCATGACTATTTACTCTAATGCACCCATGTTTAGTTATTCAGGTAGATTGTGACATTATCAGAGATTATGTCAAGGTCAAGAGTTCACTACGGGGTCAAACAAAGGTCAAAAACAACATTTACCAAAGAAAAGTTTTGAAGTTTGGATATGAAAGAGCATGCTCTTAGGAACAAATGAACGAACAGACAATCAAACGAAATATAGGGAAGTTATAGAAAAATTTAAATTAATGACTTAATACAGAAAAAATATAAGCAAACCAAATCTTATTTACATATCTTAGTGTGTACTGGAAATGAAAATTGTGTGTTTTGATCTTGTTCACATCTAGTTTAACTTGATCTTATCACTCCTCTGAAACAAAGGAATAACAGGTGAACGCATCGTATATACAACCTCAACACCTTCATCAGAAAAGGGAAGGAGTGCTTATAGTATAAGGGGTACTAATTTCGGTGAATACAGTTATACTATAAATTGTATAACTCATACTTTACCTAATGTAAATATAAGAGGCTGAGGTTTCTTCATGAGTTCGTTGAGGTCTGGATACCCCACTCCTTCCTCAGACATCGCCATCATACCACAACAATGCTTTGTCGACTGTGACTTTGCACTTCCCTTCTCAAAAATATCCCGAAGACTCTTGGCCACCAAAGGGTAAGAAGCTGCATGCTGTGTGATATAAAGTACATAAAGTTATGATTTTTAACATTCTTTTATTCGAAAAATTTTATCTCTACCACTTATGTTGGATATAGAATGATCATCAGACTTCACTTTTTCGATAAGAAATGTTGCCATTTTAATCAGAAAAATGTTATCTCTACCACTAAGGATTTAGAATGATTATCAGATTCTCAATGTGATTTTTAATTCATCCTGGCAAATAATAGAGTTGTCTACCTTGAAATAATAAATTGATTGTGGCATCATTGTTTTGTAAGCAGAACACAAATCGTTTTCTCTAAAACATATAATGCATGTTGTGCTCACAAACACATGACGTCATAATCAATACCTATCCGCAAGGACAGATAACTCTTTTATATGCAAACATGGAATATGAATCTGAATATCTTGTCAGGGTACAGTTTCTTAAACATTCCTTAACGTAATATTCTCCATAGAAAAGCAGAAGTTTCGAAAACAGTCTTAAGTTAAGGAATTTTCATTGAAATCTGTAATGCTTTTCTTTTGAGAAGTTTTGGTGAAGTAATTTTCTTAAAATTAAGGAACGTAGAGGAAACTGGACCCTAAATATTAATTCTAGTTGTAGATTGTCTCCCCCTGGTTTGAAACTTTGAATGACTAAGCTAGTATATAATCTATTAACAAAATTACAAAATTAAATTCTAATTATGATTTTAATTTCTAAAGACAGATTATAAACCTAGCCACTATATTGCATTAAAGACCGTAATACATATAGTCACATTCAAAACTGTCATTTAAAAAAATTGTTACATGAAATGGTGATATTTATATTTAAGATTGCATTATCAGACTTTTTTTATTTTTAGCTTTTTAATTAAAAGACTATTATATATCTAAAGACATGTATTCATTTTTTAGCATTTCTGTTAATTAATTCCTAGACACAATTTCACCAATATAAATGGCAAAGGAAGATTTGCAGACAATAAACAAAAACTGCTTACTGCTGTCGACACTGTGAACTCTGCAACCTCCTTCTCCCTCATAGTAACTAGACATGTTTCCCAGACTTCAAGTTTAAACTTTTTACCGACAATCAGCTCCATAGGCTTGTCATGTTTTCTGCTGTCATCCAAAAGTGTCTTCTCTTCATCGCACTTTGTGGTACGGTAGTGAAAGAATAACTGATAGAAAAGGAACAAAAATGTGAAAAGTAAAGAATCAATACTTTTAACTGATTTTCCTTGCAGTCAAATGTGTTGTTTTTTTAGTTTTAGGCCAGGTTAAATGGTAGAGGAAAACCAGAGTTCCGGGAGAAAAACCACCAACCAGTGGGTCAGTGTTCCTAGCAACTGCCCCACATAGGATGCAAACTTGGGTCCCATAGGCGGAGGGCTTGTGGTAATATGTCAGGACATTTTAACCACTTGGCCACTGCAGTCAAATGAAGCATCTGTATTTAAGCTTTAAATTTCAGCTTCAATTTAATATGAGATATGGTAATTTAAGCCATCCTAGATATTACAGGCCGCCAAATTACTATCATTATGACACTCTCATTATATCCACCCCTGAATTTTGTCAAAGCAAAACTGAAGGTTCTTTGTGCAACACCTGATGCTACAGGTAAGTAGTTCTTTGATGCGCCCCAAAAGAATCAAATAACAGTAGGCCTAATGTATGGCTTTGAAGTTAAGCATCATTCTCTATAATCTTTTTAGGATGTATACTTAGTTTTTTTCTACTGAAATGCGTTCAGTTTTGCTACAGTATGGCATAGAGTCCAGAGATATCCTGGCAGTGTTAGTAACCCCTCAAAATTGAAAATGGGTAATTTTATGGTATGTATGTGTAGAGAGTAATATAAATACATACAGTGTGTAAAATAACACCTCACTGTACTTTAATGTAATGACTTCAATACAGGTAGGATAAAGTATATGGTTTATTGTAATCCAATAATATTAGACGTCGCTATTGAGAAACTTCTGATAAGCGACATAATGATTAATCAAATGGGTCTCATCATGCTATATCTCTAACATTGTTGGAGTAGGTCTATTGTAGACTACTCTCTTCTTTAAAAATCAAAGTGCCAAGGCCACTCATAGATGCTGTGAATGAAGGACTCAAACAAAGGAATAAAGAAATTGGTTTTTCATTTAAATATAGAATTTAGTAAACTATACATAAGTGCGCAATGTGGAATTTTGACGTTTAATAAAAAATATTTACGATATACCGTATTTATTTTATGATATTTGAAGATTTTCAAGAACAATAAGTTGAATAACTTATTATCCTGAAATAACTGTAATAAAATTTATTTCTAAGTTATTTTTGAAATAACGATTTCAACACCAATGAAACCGTTCAGAATCTGAGTATCATTTTTTATAATTCTTTATTAATTGCTAAATTATCAATTTCATCAATGTCTCTTCAAAGCCAAAAAAATAATAAGTAAACATTTTCGTATCTTAATATCCACTTAACATTGAAGAATATTTTCGGAAAAATATAACATTAGAAATATTACCATTTCCGGATATGTTATGGTTTCCTTTTTAGAAAACTAACATGGGTTGCTTTGACGACTTTTGACTAATAAATCATGGCCAGATACTTTTGCCAAATAAAAGGTACATTATTTTATTACGTATATCACTCAGATTTCTTTTCAATTCATGCAAGAACGCTAGCCGTTAACATCAAGAAAACTTCATGTAATGTATCGGACTTTAGCAAGTCTTCGTAGCCTAACAGTAATATTTAACTGGTTGGCGAGATATTATCGTGCAGATCATTTATCATGAGTTTTGCTTTGCCGACTTTTGACTTATAATAAAACATGGCCATATACGTTTGTCAAGTAAAGGGTACATTATTTGGTTACTTATAACAGTCAAATTTCTTTTGAATTCATAAGAACGCTATCGTCAAGAAAACTTCCTGCATTACATCGGACTTTAGCAAGTCTTCATAAGGCTACCGTACATTACACAGCAATATAAGTTCATTTGTCACTTTAAGTTGCACGTACATAAATAGATCTATATTATCATTATATTTTGTAAGTTTATGTTGATAGATTTGGTACTTTTTCCCTTTCAATATACCGCAGTTGTCGATAAACAAAAGACAGAAGATCAAGGGAGGAGGCATGTACTCAAAACTTTTACTGCGCAATAATATCTCAGATATAGTTCGTCAATACAACCAACACAAAAAACTTTTTAAGTGTTATAAGAACTTTCTTTTGCAGTTACCTTCCTAACATTTGATTACTATAATCGATCATTAGCATGAATTACGTAAAATTTAAATAAACATACACAATCCAAAATCCACCGAAAGTCCGTCGCTGAGGAAGACAGCGAAGAAGGCGTTGTTTGTGATTTTCGGGAGACAAGTGTTCTCGGAGTAATACAAATATCATAGAGCTCGAGTCCCAACTGAACACTTAAAACACTCCATCCATGGTGTATACGTATGTACAAATTCTATGTCTGTGGTTTTGAATATTGGGGTTTTATTTTTTCATACCATCAAGTATTACGTGAAATGAACAAAACAACTTTTAATTTTCATCGCGGAGTGGTTTCATTGTTTTGATGTGCACAGGCTCTCCGAGCGTACCTAAGAATGCTGTTTCACAGCATCAAAAATCTACATTTTATTTCCTAGGATTATATTAAAAAACTGCTAGTTAACGTTTAACCTCTGTCAATGGTATCTCTCACTTTTCTGAAATTTTTTCCTTCAAGAAGCATATCTTCAAATTCATTACAGTAGAGTCTTCCAAGATAATGTAAGCTTACAGTAACTGAGTAATGCCTACTGTGCAAATGCAGTAATTCCTATTGAGATTCCTCCTCTAGACTCTTTTATATTCGGACGTCTGATAGATGTCTCTCGTCGGACATCTATCAGACGTCCGAATATAAAAGAGTCTACTGAGTAATGCCTACTGTGCAAATGCAGATGTGCTACAAATGACAACAGGTTCATGTGTCAGAGTATCCGAGTATTAGGCAAAATATATTATTATAAACACAGTACAGTTTCCTCTCTTGAACATGGATTATACAGAAGACAAATTGATAATACCATACCTTTGTGTTATCACTAAAATGAGGTAATTCGCCGGCGCCCCCATAAAAAATGCGTTTGACAATGCCTTTAGACTGAAGATCTGCAAGCACATCAGCCATTGTTGTTTATTATTGGAGTAGTCTCCCTTATAGCGCGTTTCAAAATATTAAAGATGCATACTACTAAGATGTCATTTTGGTAATGTCTTCTAAATAAATTACTAAATTGATAATTGATCGCAGTATTGTTTCACTTATCATCAAATTGAACAAAAAGGGTGAATCACTCACGATTTTCATTTCCTCTCAAATATCATAGTTACAACCATGGAAGATACTACCTGAACAACTGTTACAAATAATATAGTACAAGTCGATTATTTGGCGAATTTAAGTACTGGATCTGATGCTCTAACTTGCAAATTATATCTGTGAGTATTAGGCACTAGCGGTAAAACTGGGTAAACGGTTATGAACTTGAAAAATGCAGTACCCTAAGGTCGCCATCTTTGTTTCATCTCCACGACCAGATAGAATGGCATTCGAACTTGGGACATTGAAATACTTATTTAAAGCATTTATCATTAAAACAAATTTTCTTTGATTTGAACTATAATTAGAAATGGCAATCATAAAAATGAGAAACGATTACTGATGAATCTTGACCTTGATTTTGAAAGGCTCATGCATCCTTAATGAAATTTATACTCTCTAACAAACAGAAGTTTTGTTTCAAAATACTTATTTTGGAGAATTGTACATAATAATAGCGCATTGTGTATTACATTCGTAATATTTTGAACATAATAGATCGAAAATATGCTAGTTTTTCATCCTTGTTCCATTTTAAGGGAAATTAGTCGGATGACGAAACGAGCCGCGTATATTTCATTGGGAAGGTCACGTTTAGAGATTATATGGAGAAAATTTAGCAGACCGATCACACACGTGTTCTGACACCTACATCGACAATGGCTGGCATTTCTGGAACTGAAGATACGGATAAAAAGGATGACACTACACAGAAATGCTCAAGGGATAAATTGGAACGTCCAGCAAATGATGCTGTTGATTTAAACGAAGCAGGTAAGAAATTATTTTACGTCCTCTTTGACTAAACCTCGTGGCTGTTTGTAAAGTGTACGTTGTGAAGGAGATGTTGACGTTTAGTGACATTTCCAATGACACCAAAGAATATGGTGAAAGAAACGTTATGCACAATAATTCGCATGGCGGTTTTTGTTTCTTTTGCACATAAATTTCGTCATTGGTTCGATAGGACTGTTACAAACGCAAAAATGTTTATGCAACGAGTTTACGACGAAAAAGTTACGAAACGTCCCACATAAGTGCAACTTACATAATTATCCGCAGGTTGTTTTGGCGCATAACTGGTAAATGCATATTTTAATGTTTTTACGAAACTGCATATATGGTGTTAACATGTAATTTTTTGCACTCTATTTGTTTCTGCTGTAAGTTAACGTTTCAAGGTCGAAAGGGTCGTGTCTGACACCCCGTCTAGTGCCTTACGCTACGAACAGCTGATTAGGGAGCTGTCCGCGACACATGGCCCTACTAAGGAGTTTTGTACCATGCTTTAGCTAAAACGGCAAGAGAAAACACAGGCCTCTGCTACCCATAGAACTGATTTACTCATTTCCAAACTAAGAATGCAAAACATTCGACTGTATATGTAATTAGAGGCCAGAAAGGGGGTAATGATAGTAAACATGTAGCTAGGCATATAACCCATGTGTTGTCACAAGCTTCATTCAGTGTCATTTGTAAATTGATGTGTACCTCGAGTTTTAAATATTGGAGTTAATATTAATAAAATTATGAAATTGATCTGGATGTAATTGTTAGATGCAATCACTCCCATGTTATTTATATAACAGAACCATGTTGTGAGTGGGATATCATTATTCAAAATATAAAATTCTAAAGTGAAAGTGTTATTATATTTAAAATTAAAGTGTGGCATTTACACATTGACTTAATTTTCATGAGGAAAAAAAAAAAATGGAAAGTAACATCGGTTGTAATGTAATTACATTATGTAATTTTTTTGTTGAAATCCCTATATATTTTTATGAATGCTAAAACCAGAAACATATATTACCGTATTCGACCCAATAAGCGCCCAGGGCGCTTTAAAAATTGATAAAAATGAAAAGGTGCTAATAAGTCAAAATTATTGCAAATTTATACCGTGCTATGTAGTTTTGGTCCTTATTTATGCCTGGGCAAATGAAATTGAGGCCTCAAAAAGGGGGAGGGGTGCTTAAAGGGACATGGGCGCTTATTTGGTCGAATATGGTATGTATAAATGTTTCTGCTGAAACCAACAAATAAAATTTCAATTAAAATAACATTGGTTGGAGTGGATTTTCATTTCTCATATCAATTAAGTAGAGCTGTGTTAGAGAATGTTAAAATCTAATGAATAGGAATATATATCCTTCATTATGATGTCTGAATTTTGTAGAACTCAATTAGTTTTGGAAAGATGTGGTTAACAATTTAACAATTTTACATCACATTTACTTTTTAGCTTGCCTATTTGAAGAATAGGGGGAGCTAATGTTGTCACCCCGGCATCGGCGTCAGCGTTGGCGTCCCATTTTATGTTAAAGTTTTTGAGCAAGTTTCTGTTTCGTCAATTGTTTAAGCTTAAGTCATCATAAATGTTTATGATTTTATTTTCCTAATGTGTATGGATGCTGAACATGATAATACAACCAATTTGGGGTTCTTTAGGGGGTTTTTGATTCTGTTAATATGTCATATTTTTATGTTTAAATAGTAAATACTTGAACATCAACTTCTTCTGAATAGGCGAGCTTTGCTGTCCTCCAACAGCTCTTGTTGATTATTTTCATTTATTTATCATTGAATTTGTTTAGAAAATTGTAGATACTTATATAGAATCAGATTGATAATTAGAAGATAGAACTTGACTTACTTGAAATCAATTACATTAGAAATTATTACCGTATTGCTTTGACCATTTTTGAACAAGTAGGAGTTTCATGCCTTAGTTTATGAATTGGAATCCATTATGTACAAGGTACAAGAATATTCATGTTGTATTTTAACGAGATAACATTAACGCAGTAGATAACTATTGTGATAAAAATGTGATATTTAATGTCAAATTTAACTACCCTAACTAAAGTATGATGGAAATACCATTTGCTAAAAATTGCATCCTGCTCATTTTTTCCTCTTTCGAAATATGATTATGATGTTGCAGCTAAGAATATCTCAATATTTTTTTTTTGTAATTGCTTATCACCAAAAGCTAACCATGATGTACATGTACTTCTTAACAAATATTTACTAGGCTATTGGAAGATACTTTTGTCCTAACTTAAATCATGTACTATAGCATAGTAAGGGTTTACGCCAGGTGTAAACTTACTGTACCATAAATGGGGTCCTTCCGAGAAAAAAATGAGCCCTCCTTGAATGGATTTTCGGTAAGAAGAAAATTCTTTTAGTTTTTCGTTTTCAGTGCTTTAAAATGATACACGAATGGGGACATTAATTTTATACATGGTTTTTTTCAGCATGATTTAGGGCCGATTTTTGGCCCCATTCCCCATGGCAAAGACTCCAAATTTTTCCCAATTCAAGCCTTAACTTTCCCAAAATCAAAGTTTCTTGAAAACCATCCAAAAATTTGCATGAACCTAGTTGGTTAAGGCTGTAAATATTCGCGAATTGGCTTCAGAAAAGAACATAAACTGCACTGGAAATTAAAAAAAAATTCTTGTTATGCTTTATTTCATATTTTATGATTTTTCCAAATCTTGGTTTTGTTGCACACTTTCCCAAATTCAAAGCCTAGGGGCCCTATCTCCAAAGCAGTGAGAAAAAGCTCTGATATAAATGCAAACCCTGGTAGTCGTAGTGATTATATAAATAAAAACAAACCCTCTCTCTTTCTGTAAATTTGCATAAATTTGCGCAATGTTGTCAAACTCTTGTTGACTACGCCTGGCGTAATGCATTGTATCAAGCGTTTGTCTAGCTAAAACAATGTTCACAACAAAATCACATGAAATCGTGTGATAGTTCTTTCCAAAATTTTCGGTTTCAGTTTCAAAATAGTCGCTTGAGACAGGTTACGAACATGTTATGGTGTGAATTTTTATGGTCGTTACTCACGTTAGGCAGGTGATCGTTGAATACAGGTTATTTATATAGTAATACCTTTGGGAGGAATAATTATAATTAAGGTCGCATAAGACAAGAAGTCGCTGAATACAAGGGGTCGTTAAGACAGGTTTGACTGTATATTGATAGCTTATTCGTCATAATTTGCACTCAAGACACTATGTAACAAAGGATGTCAGAAACCATTAGGAAACCAAGTTTTAGACGAAAAAGTCAGCCATATTCTAACTCTATCTGAACTCATTACACAGTATTCTGTCACAGTAAACATACAGTGATTTCCTTACTCAATAATATCAGGGTCCAGTACCTTTTAAATTGGGGAAATACTACATTTTATTTTACTTAAAAAATCTATATTTTAGAAGTGTTTATTTATTTCAGGATAATATTTACATAAAATCACAAAAAAGAAAATTTTAAATCCAGCAAATTTCCTCTTTGGGAAGGGGCCTATTTACGGCCTAAAATGTACCTGAAAAAAATCACTGACATGCATATATGTATATGCATATTGCAGTTTATCTATATACTACTTTACCTATTAAGGCTTCCCAATTTTTATGAAATTTGTGGTGGATCAGGACTATGTGCTGATGCCATGGAGTTGGGGGTCGGGTACTATGTAATATAATATTGCTAATATAGCCTAGAAAAAAAAACTTTTTTTTGTGTGGGATATCTTTAAGCATCCCCTTTAAACCCATTTAATAGGCACACTGGATACAACGTAGAAAAAAAATTGGCAGACACTGTATAGATCAGATTCCATGATATCAAATTATAGTTTCATATATATTTAATTATGATAAATTTTACGAATGCCTAGAATAATATTCAGACATGTTCTCTTTGTTAAAACTCCTTTACAATATAAACAGTATGACTATATACGAACTATTTTGATGGTAATTTTGATGCGCACTGTTCCAGTTAAACCGACTTTTAAGTCAGATCTAAACACTACGTTATTATTGGCCAATTCGATTGTTTCTTGCGCGACACCATAGGGGTTAGATCTTGTCTGACATGACAGCAAGGATCACTGAAGATCAACTTCGAGTGTTTAGCAGATTATTTCTGGAGGACCTGGTGTGGCTAGTCATTATGGAAATGTAAAGAAAAATGGTTGTCATGGCTTGTTAAGAGTAACCGTGGACAATGAAGAAATAACAGGAATTAGCTGAAACTGCTACTATTTGGATTGTTATCTGGGTACCGGTAATCACTGGTGTAATCTCAGGGCTCAGTGAGGTATATATTAATTGTCCCCGACACTATACTGAGGGTAACAACACTATATCTTGTTTCTTTGTTAGTAACACATGTACAGGTGGTTGTAAAGCATGGTTTTAAGTATTTTCTGAAGATTCTTTCTGTCTTCTTATTCTAATCTACTGCATGTATTGGATATAAGTAAGTTTCCAGTATTCACATTGGGCCAATTTTCAATTTATTTTTTTTATTTTTTTGATAAAAATATTGGAAGAAATATAATATAGCGTATGTTAATGAAATTTTGTGTTTATATCTTTTCCACTTTGAACTTTTAAGCTTTAGTTTGGATTGGATGTTTTATTTATTTTACATATAAATGTATATAAATCATCATATAATAATTATAGATATATGTGTTTTACTGTTTTAACTTTTAATAGCCAAAAATGATTCAATTTGTAGTTTTGCTATGTCATTCCTATGAATTTGTAGTTTTGATATGTCATTCCTTACTGCAGTTAGTTTTGGTTTAGTTTTAATACAACCAGGATAATTAATGGCCAAGTCAGAGTTTGGTGAATAGGAGTATCTAGAAAATGTCTTGTTGTCAGAACCAAAGGATTTCCCGGACCCAGGTTTTCTGCGTCTCTAACGCATAAAAATGCCTAGGGACTCCTAAAGTAAAATGATAGGAGTCCTGTGGACTCAATGTGGAAGGAATTTAAAATAAAAATTACAGGTCAATTAGATGCAGTAGAAGCAATAATTGTCTATTTTTTCAAAAACATACATAAATATACAGTTATCACAGTACAAGGTATTTTTTTCTGGTACAGCCAGGGCTTTTTTTCAACATGATTTGGGGCCGAATTTCAGCCCCATTCCCTATGGCAAAACCTCTAAATTTTCCCAAAATCAAGCCTTAAATTTCCCAAAATCAAATTTTTTTGAAAACTATCCAAAAATATTGCATGAAATGGTTGGTTAAGACTTCAATTATTTGTGAATTGGCTCCAGAAAAATACATATACTACACTGGAAATGAAAAATCTTATTTGTAATAATGCTTTAATTCATATTTCATAATTTTCCCCAAATCCTGGTTTTGTTGCACATTTTCCCAAATTCAAAGCCACAGGCCCCATTCCAAAACCAGTGAGAAAAAGCCCTGACAGCATAGAAAGTTTTATAAGATCTAAAGTAAATTTTAGCAAAAGGACTCCCAATGTTTTTATAAAGGATTTGCAAACTTAAAACCTAGGAGTCAAAACGAGAGGGAATTCCAAGAGAACCTATAGCTAGCTAGTAGCTCATGGTGTTATGTCATGTTATATTGTAATATGTACATCACGTTATAAGTGTATATATATATATATATGACTTAGCTTACAGATACTGGCATGGACAGTATATGTAGTGCTTACTGGTGCAATAACCGTAGGTGAATTATTAAAATCCGTGTACCCTTTAGATTTAACACAATGTCACATACAGATTATGATAATTTTTAAGCCTGTGTACACTTGCATGAACTAAGCCAGATTACAATGAGTAAATAGTTTGGTAAATCATTTACATTAAAGGCCCACTACCTTTCCGGAGCAAAATATAAAGGTTTTATTAAAAACATTAATAATATCAGAAAATACATATCGATGGCCTAAGATGAGTTTACAACACCAAACATATGCAAGATTTCCTGCGTAATATATGACAACAGCTGAGAGTCATTTCGCTGATTTGCCGTCTGGCGCAGTGATAGTCAACTACCAGGCGGTATTTAGGACGACGGCGGGAAACATAAGACGACCCGCGTTATGAAAATTAACGTTTTATTTATTTAAATCAAATTGTTCAGAAGGTGATGATATGTGTAGTATTAACGGTAAGTTAATAACTTTTGCGACTATACAAAATTATCGATCTCGTTTTACATTCCCATTTCAAAAATTAGAAGCTGTTTCGGAAAGGTAGTGGGCCTTTAATATACCGTACAATTTTAAGCAATTCTGCCTTGTACCACAGTAACCTAATTAAAAAGTGGATGACTGGATGTGTATTGTTTGGAAGTAGACTTTACATTATGATGATTGATGTTTTGATTTAGGAAAAAAACTTTCATAATATTTATCATCAAAGGCTTTTAAATTGTTTTCCTATGATTAGATATAACCCATTGGCTCCATTACCTATGCAGAGACTGACCGTTGGTCTATGGTTTTCCCCCTGGTACTCCGGCTTTCCTCCACCAACAAACCTGGCACGTCCTTACATGACCCTGGCTGTTAATAGGACGTTAAACTAATATTAAAACCCATTCCTGAAGAAGAAATCCCTTACTTTATTATCATCAAAATTTGAAAATAAAACACAAACCAATTTTATAAAGATATTGAACCTGTGTTACAGTGAACATGAACGGCGGTACAGACAGCCCCCAGAGTGAATTATCAGACGACCCCTCCACAGAGAACAGCAGCCAGGAGGAAGGGGAGAGAACTACAGACGAGGATGAGAAGAAAACTTGCTGTGGTGATGAGAAGGGAGAGAAAAAAAGCAATGATCAAGAAGTAGTACTGATCCAGGACACAGGATTTGTGGTGAAGCTCTCGATTCCTGGAGGAGAGGATTTTGATCTGGCAGTAAGTTAATTGTCTAATTTTTAAATAGATTTATATATTTGGAGGGGTGAGGGGGAGGGGGGGTTACAAGGAGGGCAGGGCATTAAATATTTTTTTTTGCAAAATCTGTTGGTTGAGATATAGGAAAAGGTTTAATAATTATATTTATCCTTTAATTTGATACATGTTAATGTATTCTTCATTAAAACTTAAACTGTATGTTTTAAAAATCAATATTTGAATTTTTAAACATTTTCTTTTTTACTTACCATGAAAAAGATCAATTAGGGGTATATAGTGTTACCAATGTCCATGTGATCCGGTCTAATCTTGTCCAGATTTCATATGGAGGCGTTGACATTTATGTCAAAGTAATTTGAAGATTTTTAGCTAATTTGCATGAAAACTGCTTGCTGTAGTAATTGCTGTAATGGTTTTTTTTATAATTATGTACATTTTGGATTCATTTCTGAAGATATAGCAGGCCTGGGATGGATACATACTTCATTAAAATTTCTCAAATTAATCTAATAAAATTTCACAATTGAACTACATTATAAGTTTACACTGATGTACAGTAAACTTGTCTATAACGACCACTGAAGGGAAGAAGGAAAACGGTCATTATAAATAGGTTGAATTATATACAAGTTAAGGCTTCCATGGAAACCAATCAGCAATTAAATTACCAGTACACAAAATATTGGTATATTATTTTTATGGTTCATAAATCTGTCTTCACATTGTTTGTATGTGTAAAAAGAAAAGAAACCGACAATTAAATGCTTCGTTACCCGTTACCCAGTAGGCTAATTTTCTGTCAAGTCCAGCTAATCTTTCATTGTCGATGTTAATGAAAATGAACCTGTGGTGCTTTAACAGCAGGCCTCAGAGGATTTATCTGGTCCTGACCTTCGACCTACAGCTATCCCAGCTGGTTTTCCGATAAGAATGTCAGATGCATGTTTTTTTAAGTAGGATCTTACAAACACGCTAAAGGCATAACACAGATGCTACTTCTGACCATGTAGCATCAATGGAGGATAAATGATATTTCTTTATTTGGTTTTAGATTGAGAAGTTTTCAAAGTTTCCAAAAGTGGGGGGAAAAAAGGGAAATTAACAGTTTTACTCGAAAGAACTTGTTTTGTTTCATTTCCTTTTACAAAATCTATCCTTTTATAGCCATCTTGGATTTTGATACTTAAGTTTATTTCCGCTACTTCACAGAAAGTGATAAAGAAATTTCACATGTAGGCTTTCCATGGATGCATTGAAGGATTAATCAGAAGAAAAAAGATGGTTGACAGTCAGCCATCTTGGATTTTGACAAGTGGAGTTTGTTATCGCTAATTAAAGAAAAGGTCTCTCTGAAATGTAACTTTGTCTGCTTGGTACATCGTTCTTCATATCAATTTTGTAACAAATCTAAACACAACCTGGTGAACAGTAGTCATATTGAATTTGACAATTACTGCCTTATCAAGTACACCTATGTGTGTTAAGTTTTTAAAGGGGTAAACAGAGAAATGATCCTTGTTTCTATCGACTTGATTTCAGGTAAGCTCTATGGAGCTAGTACAGGAAATTCACCAAGTGTTAGTGGACAGGGAGGAAACATGTCATCGTACCTGCTTTTCACTACAGCTCGATAACGTTGCACTTGACAACTTTGCTGAGCTCAAATCCATTGAGGGTCTAAAGGAAGGATCTGTTGTCAAAGTCGTAGAAGGTGAGGTTTCAAAGTTGAGAACAGCAAGATTTCAAATTTTTGCTTGAGTGATGGAGAGCAAGATTTCAAGATTGTGATAGTTAGATTGAGAAGATGTGAAATGTGTAAAACAAGAGGAAAATTGCACAAGTTAACCGCTGGGATTCAAACCTAGAACCATTGTTCACTAGCCAGATACTCCACCAGTTAAACTACAGTGTTTATGGCGGTTGACCTGGTGCAAAAGAGAAAACTGCTACGCTTTTCGCTCCCTTTTATAGTGCAGACTTGAATTGAATTTCCCCTTGACACTTGAAATAAGGTTTGGTCACTACCACCAAATGTAATAGGAACAGAAAAATGCTCAGCAAGACTGAAATTTGAACCAATCCAGGATCTCTTAACACTAGTCTGATGCTCTACCAGTTGAGCTTCCTGGTTGCCTGCAATCAACCCAATGCAGAAATGTTCAGATGGTTTAATTTGAAGTTTTTTTCAACTCAATAATTGACAGTATCAGTTATACTCCTTAGAGTTCTGACACATCAACAAAAGAAGAAGAATATGAATAGGTACCAAGGGAGAATGTCCTGATACTCGATACTGTACTCCATGTCTAGCTATGATAGTGTTTAGAAGTGTATTGAAATTAAGCTTGTCATTTATGAGGTCAGCCACTCCAGTCCCAGATGTTGGTGGTAGTTATAACCATTGTTACGACTTCACACTACGGGTAGGGCTTCTTAATAGGAATGTTATAAGGCACATGTGTACACAATTAATATGTATACATGTACTAAACACAAAGGTTATTCATGTTTTGTACATTTACTTAATAAATTGTAAAATTCTACTTACAAAATTTATATGGCACATTCATGTATATCTTGTATAAATAATTGAAATTTAAAGCTTGACAATATAAAACAATGCAAGCCTAACAGTAAAATGACAGCTCTGCAATTACAAGATTTTGTTGAAATACAAATAATGAGAAAAAAGAACACTGGTAAGTAAAATTTCATGTGGGTTTTTTTTTCTCCAAAACTTTAAACTTAATAGTCAAATTGTGTCTAAACTCTATAAATTCAGAACCTTACACAATCCGAGAGGCGAGGATACATGTGCGTCACATCCGTGACCTGCTGAAGTCTGTAGACCCCTCAGATGCCTACAATGGAGCGGACTGTTCATCGCTGTCCTTCCTAAATACTGTCACGGGCGGTGACATACTCGGTAAGCTGATTCTTCTGTGATTTATCCTCTTAAAGATGCTCCACCGCTGACAGAGCATAAATAATATTCTTCATTTGAACAATAATTGGTGTTCAATCGTGTGTGTATATATGTCTAATTAACACAAAAAATAATATAAAAAAAAAAAACCAATTGATTTTGCCTTTGGTGCAAGCGCAATCAGTATTTCTTTCGATATAGGATATAGTACCACGGAATTTTTTCGGATGCAATTAATTATATTTTATATTTTAAACTTGAAGTAAACTTAAAAGCTCAAACTTTTCAATGGTGGTAATGGTGTAAAGTAAGTAATTTTTGTAACTGAAGAAAAATACTAAATCGTTTGCTCCTGTTTTTGATAGTTAAAAAATACCATTTGTCAGCGGTGGAGCATCTTTAAATAGACAGAAATCAAATGCCTAAGGTTATATTTAAAGTCCATTTGGGAATAGAATCAATGTGTCGGTGAAGATGTTAATTACTGTCCAACACTTCAAAAAAAAACAAAAAAAAAACAACTAAGATATCTGTGCGGCAGGTAGAATTAAGCAAATGGACATTAATACAAAATTTAAAAAAAAAAAGGGTGAATATATTAGAAAAAATGTTTCGTTTTCTTTCATGAACATAAAACGAGCAATAAAACTTTGGTTATCTATTTTCTTAATTCTTGATTCGGAAGAACAAAACCTTTAAGAACCAAGCAAATTATAATATGTGTTTAAGTTGATGATACTGTTGGTTTTTTTTTTTGGTTTTTTTCGCAGTTTAAGATACATGTAATATATACATGTCTGTTGTGTCTTGATCAGAACGGGAAATATGCGTACAAAACTTTCTTTGACAGTGTTGATTACATGTTTACAGACAAGAAAAGGAGTAAGCCAGACAGTATTGACTGTACACCACCAGATTACATTATGCCTAATGCCAAAGAAAGGCCCATTCTCCCTCTCCATCCGGGCATTAAGGACCTCAAGGTATCTCCATCATACACATATTTGTATTGTTGGGTAGATGGCTGTCCTAAACCAACTTTCTTTTCGACTACTAAATTTTATGATTTCCATTTCAAAATCGGATTGCTAAGGTTTTTTGTAGATTTTTGATTAAATGAATTCACTTCTTAATATATAAACAATGTTGATATTTATTCGCTTAGATAATCTTTTGTATATTTCTTTGATCGTTAAAGTCACAAATGAAAGAAAATTGGTTTAAGGTATCCCTCCATGAAAAAGTGATACATATTTCACTTACTTAAAATATTCTTCTTTATTTTATCAGCAATGTAAACCAATTTTAAATAGTTATGGTTTATAGATATGATATACTAACAGAGTTGCTGAAATGTTACAATGTACACTTAAACAGAAACCTTGTATGATTACTCTTTTATCTGAAATCTGATGGAATAACTCTTAAATTGGAATTCTTGCATAAAGTTAATATTGAAATGGTTTATGAAACTCAAATTTGATTGGAGAAGCTCAGACCTGTTTATATCTGTTTTGAAGGGGCCGAGTTGTATCAAAGTACTAACATACAGTGGCTGGAACCCTCCACCAGGCAATAGGAGAATGCATGGTATGTATTAGTACAGGCGAAATTTCAATAATAATGTAGAGATTTCTTTATCCCTTTCAGTCTCCAAGTTTGTTTAATCTTAGAATGGGATTCACTTGTTAGCTTACATGCCTGAACTTCATGAAGGGCAAATGAGCTTATGCTGTGGTGCAGCGTCAAATTTTCCATTTAAACAAAAGTTTGAGACCTGAAATTTGGCTTAGAGCATGCAGAGCTACAAAGTTTGTTCAAATGAATAACATTGACCTTCATTCAAGGTCACAGGAGTCAAATAAGCTAAAATGATTAAACAACTTCTTGTTGAAAACCAAGAGGTCTATAGACCTGGTATTGGGCCTGTAATAGCTGGGATGAAGGGCTACCAAGTTTGTTCAAATAAATGACCCTTGTTTTCTCTTAGAATACGATTCACAGGAAATCATAAAATGTCTTTAAGAAAAGTAAATTCTCTTCTGAATGTTTCCTACATAGATATTAGGTTGAATTTGAATGATGATATTGAAATAATATATTCTAACTTACAACTTTAAAGTAGGATTCCTTACTTGTAGGTGATCTGCTGTACTTGTATGTTGTCACACTTGAGGAGAAGAAATACCACATCACAGCTTCTACAAGAGGTTTCTATGTGAATCAGTAAGTCAGGAATTTATTGTATCTTATGTTTTATATGTTTTATATTCCACAAGACGTGTTGGATTTAAAATGCAGTGTCTGTGTGTCCACAAGAGGTGTTGGATTTAAAATGCAGTGTCTGTGTGCTGTTGTATGGGAAAATGTTACTGGGTCGGACGATTTTGCTTTGAGATACTAATAAATCTGCAAAGATTTCCATGCAAATTATAAACACTATGTTGATATCAATTTTCTTTTTCTTGATAAATTACAAAAGTATCTTTGCATTACATTTTCCACACTAAACAACTGATACCTAATGTTCTTCAGCTAGATGTTCCAAGTTTGATTAGCTTTTAACATTACAGTCAAACCTGTTTATAGAGACCACCCAAGGATGCAAGGAAAAGGGTCTTTAATTCTTTATAGCCAAGAGATCTTTCTACACAGGCCAAATTGTGTAGAAATTGACCAATTGGGGCCCAAAGAAAGTGGTCTTGTAAAGCTAGCATATTTATTGAGGTGGTTGCTAAGGCAGCTTTGACTGTACCTGTAAAAAAGAGAAATGAATGGAATAAAAATGTTAAAATCATTAATCAATGTTTGAATATATTGTCATTTCTGTCTTGTTCTTTCCAGATCAACAGACGAAGAGTTTAATCCTAAAGCTGCCCAACAGAAATTCTTATCACATTCTCTAATAGATCTCCTTACTCAGGTGAGTTAATTACTTTAGTTACAAATCGGCATTGATCTAACAAAACTATTCCAACCCCATGAAATTGCACTCTCCCCACAAATGCCTGGATTGATTAGTGAGATAGTCACTAGCTACTTCATAGAGGAGGCTCATTAGAGTAGAAAGAAAGACGGGGTTGTAACTGACAAACAAACAAGCAAACTCATAAAAACTGTTTTGTTTACATTCAAATTCAGCAGTCCAGGAATTTTCATACTTGATCATTTCAGGCGCCTGTACCTCAAAAGTACGAAAACAATACATTGCATCTTTCTTGAAACATGTACATCTTAAAGAGGTTTTCTTTATTTGGGAAAATATTTACATGAAATAGGAAAATACAGCAAAAATTCTCTAGGGAAAGGGGCCTTTATTCGGCCCCAATTGTACCCCGAAAGAAAATCACTGCAGCCTCTGTTAATGCTACACTATTGATTACAGATCAGTCCTGCCTTCAAAAAGAACTTCAGTATACTGTTGAAAAAGAGAGCCCAGAAACATCCATTTGAGAGAGTACCAACTCCATACCAGATATACAGCTGGATGGCCCCTCAGCCAGAACACAACGTCGACTATATCCGCGCAGAAGATGGTAAGTAATAGGCTTAAAGTAGAAATGATGATAAAAAAGCTATACAATGGAAACTTGTGGAGTAAAGTGTTGGAGTTGGATGATCATATTGTCACTTTATTTTTGTAAGGCTCATCATTTCTCAATTGATATCTAAATACAATGATATCCCAATTGGACTGATTTTTCATTCAACATTGAAATGAATTTTTAACAATTTCAAATATTCTAAAGTTAAGGCCTCAGTGTATTATGGCTGCATGAATAAAGTAATTATACTGCTGAATTAAGATGCTAAATGGGATCAAGGAAGTAATATCAACGGTTGTGTTCCATATAACACTGGATCCTTATAAATATATGTCTGTAGGATGCGAATTATTTTAAGTAGTATATCTAGGGCAAAGAAGTAATTCTAACTGTGTGGACAAAATATTGTCAAATTTTCTAAACGATCTGCCCCTTTGTCAAGACACAGAAGAACAAATAGAATTACAAATTAAGGGCAGTAACGAATGCTAAATTAAGATTTGATATAGGATAATGCCAGTCTTACTGAGTACATTGTAATCCACTTTTGTTGACAGCGTTTTCCACACGACTTGGATACGAGGAACACATCCCCGGCCAGACTCGTGAGTGGAATGAAGAAGTACAGACAACACAGGAACTGCCACGTAAAACACTGCCGGACAGACTAATCAGGGAAAGGGCTATATTCAAGGTGTGTCTGAGTGACGAGTTATCAGTTGATTAACTTAATCTTCAAAGAATAAAAATCAGTCACTGCAATTTACTACTTCAAATATGTCTCGAGGAAAGAAAAATTACATTAATTATAAAACGGCAATATCTTGTGTAAACTTTAAATTATCACTTTATTTTTTGGTCAAACAAACTGTCATTCTTAACTCAAATTATCAGATAGTCCCAATTATTTTGAAATATTAAGTTTCGTTTTATAATAGAAAATATTATGGAAAAAAGAAGACAATTATGTTTTATTTGTAATTTTGAAATTAAAAAATATCTGGAATATTCAATTTCCAGGTGCACAGTGACTTTGTGGGGGCCGCTACGCGTGGTGCTATGGCTGTTATTGATGGTAATGTAATGGCCATCAACCCAGGAGAGGAAGCCAAGTAAGGCATTTTCTATATCACCTGAAATTTTAGTTCAAAATACAAGGTTTAGAATCTGCTTCATAGTTTCATTTAGAAATATTTTTAACAATATAAATAAAAACATATACCGTAGCATTTTGTAGAAAAGGAATTTAGAAAAGGATATTTCTGGCAAAAGCTTGAATATGAAAAATTAATGATATTGGATATATACACTTTTAATAATTGAATTACCAGGAATTTCACCTAAGCTTGTTCTATGAATGTGGAAATAAATATTCTCTACTTTTCTTCACAGAATGCAGATGTTTATCTGGAACAACATATTCTTCAGCCTTGGATTTGATGTGCGTGATCACTATAAAGAATTTGGTGGCGATGCTGCGGCTTATACAGCCCCTGTAAGTTGCTCGATTGACATCAGAAATGCTCTTCTACCACATAAAGAAAATACCTCATTAAGATTTTCTCTATCGCTATTGAGAATGTCATATTTCACTTATTATAGTTCATAAATACTTTCATGAAACTTTCCCAAAGTTGTAAATTTTGCTTTCCAGGTCTCTCAAAAGTAAAAACTAGATTCATTAAAGATTATAAGGGCGCAGCCCATCGGGCTCGAAGTGCGAAGCACTTCTAAGGTAACACATACATGAAAATAAAGAAAAAACACAATCTTCAAAATTCAATCCTACACACTAACAGCTTCAGTTTGCGGCCGCCATATTTTTTATCCACTGTAAAAAATGTCACCAGCGTGAATGCAATGCTTGAAGTCAGCTCATTATATAATCAAGCGATTCAAACGCTTTTAAGATCCAACGAACGTGATCTTCATCCGACAGAAGCTCAGTGCTCTTTATTTGCAAGCGTTCAAGTGATAAACTAACGTCCAATATAATCACCTGACCAAAGACGGCATATCTGTTACAGAAATAAAAGTTTCTTTCTTCTCTTATGTGGGTTTCCTTCTCAAATGGGGGTTTTGGGACAAAGATAGAACGTGAATGTATGGATAAAAAATAAACCAAAAATTTGGCTCCGTTATTTCCATAAATTGATCTTTTTAACATAATTTATGCTTACTGAAACATCTGGCGGCGTCCTTTAAGGCCTTGCCTTCAGTCATATTATATGTATGTATAGAGTATTTGAAATAAATTGCTAATCACTTGAATGTTTGTGTTGCAGGGAAATGACCTACAGGGAGTGAAAGCCTACTTTAACTTGGACCATGAAGGTCTGTACACGTTAGGGACAGTAATTGTTGATTACCGTGGCTACAGAATCACCGCCCAGTCCATCATACCGGGTATACTGGAGCGTGAACAGGAACAATCTGTTGTCTACGGCTCCATAGACTTCGGCAAAACTGTCGTCACCAATGAAAAATATCAAGAAATTGTAAGTACAGGCCATTGATTTATTTCTCAAATTATCAAAGAGAACCTAAATAACCAAGTTATTTGCCCGGTTGATTCCAGGAATTCATAAATATAATATAAACCTTTGAAATGTAATTATGTTTAAGGTTTTGTTGACAAAAAGTAGTTATAAATATCTGTTTTAATATCTTTAGCTGTGTTTTGTTATTGTGTGTATACATCAAATTCAACTTTCCATTTAAAAAACATGTGTTCTAAGCACAATTTAAATGTATTTTTCAGCTCAAAAAGACAGCAAGTCTTCTGAAAATCAGACCACACAAGTGAGTGTTTATTGCAATTAGTACATTCATAACTTATAATCCTTAAGTCGAGAAAATTTCTACGTTTGTTATAAATATTCGAGTTAATTGTACAGTTAACTCTCCATAAATCACTATCCTCTCCAGCTGAAACCCTTTGGATTTTGAATTTTCCGGATTTCGTTTACTTCATCCATAATAAATTTCCTGATCATTGTATGTCCACTGTACTTCAATACATAATTATGTAACATTTGGTCTGAAACAAAATGCTTCATATTTGGTGGGATCTATGAGTATAAAATGATTTAACGAGGTGAGTTCAAATTAAGCTATAAAGAAGCTATTCATGATCTGATTTCAAACTGCTTCAAAATTTTCCTTTCAGGGTTGTGAATGAAAAAGGAGAAGAAGTAGAGCTGTTTACCTCGTTAGAATGCAAAGTAAGTGTCTAAGTGACTGTCTGGAAGTAAGTGTCTAAGTGACTGACTGGAAGGACTACTGTGTTAGATAAAGCTTCAAGCTGAGAATGGATAAGCTTTTATCAAGGAGTATATGAACTGATATGATTAGTATACCCCCTGCAACGAAGTTAGGTGGGGTATACTGGAATCGGGTTGTCTGTAGACACAACTTTGTCCGGCTAACTCCTCTTAAACTAATACTACTTGACAGATTTTGATACAATTTGATACATAGAACCCTGACATAAAGAAGAGTTAAGTAAACTATATAGGGTTCTGCAATGTCCCCTATTAATGGAGTTATTACTACATTTGTGCAGCGGGGGGTATTAATTCTCAACTCTGGCTTTAGTTATTTCAGTTGTCAACAAGATTTGTTATTTGCATTAAAAAAACTTTTGTGAAATATACTACCTTTATTATTATAAAATGAAGTACATAGCAGGTACAAACAGATATTGATTACATCATGATTTTATCCAACAAGCAATTTTCTGACTAAAAATAATGCATAACATTCATGTAGGAGACCATAGAGACCATAATTTAAGTCAATGTTTATCTATTCAGGGAATTATTGGAAATGACCGACGTTACTATGTACTGGACCTGCTGCGTACGTCTCCACCTGACGTCAACTACTTACCAGGTAGGTCTGAATACCATAGTTGTTGAAATGGAAACATGAAATCAAGTTGCTGCAGAAAATAAGTTGGTTTAAAGTTCACTTAACTAAAATGCTCAGATAAGTTTGAAATGTATATTTTATTCTTTTAACTATGGCAAATGCTTTTCCTGAAGTGTTTTGGTTTATTTATAGTTGAAATGGAGGAATTGAGTGCTGTGATGCAAGACCATGGCTTCCCACGGGAACACCGACATCGTCTGGCTTGTTTACGACAGGAACTTGTCGAGGCCTTTGTTGAGTATGTTGTTATTTTAGATTAAAAAGACTTGTGGCTCATTTCTGAGTTTGGTTTCCATTATATCAGAATTTAAAAAAAAAAATCTTTTTCTGTTGTATTAAGTTCATCTTTGCTGTTGTAGGGCCAAATATGTGACATTTGTGAGACATGCTGCAATCAACTATCAACATCTACAGTTAAAGAGACAAGGCAAAGTGCAGGCAGATGCCAAGGTAAGGCTTCTTCACTGTATTCAAAGGTAGAATTAAAAATCATAAAAATCAATTGCCATAAAATTGTTTCAAACACAGCAACAACAGAACCATTTATTATAATCCAAATCTCAAAATCAGATTGCTGTGAAAAGTCGTTTGGTGTGAAAATATGAAATTGATCATTTCATTTCTAATTTTCCTTCCTTTGATGCTTATGTGTTTTCCTACGTGTGCTTTTGATTAATTCCGTAACATTGAATTTTGATTGAATTAGGGGTTGACATAAGTGACAGCGTTTCATGTTCCATTAGAAGTAGATTGTTGTGACCTGCATTTTGACATGTTGTAATAAAGTTCCTTTATTTAGGCTGAAAAGTCCAAGCCACTTACAAACGGCCACTGTGAGGAAGGAGAAGAGAAACCATTACCCGATAAGGAAGAGAACGCTGTTACAGAAGAGGACAAGAAGTTGGTGGAAGTGCTGACCAACGCTGACCAGGCAGAACAGGCTGACCAGGTCGCCCAGATACTGCCAGGCATCGACGTCAAAACATGTTAGTGGTCTAGCACACTGGAAGTTTCTGCTTTTAATTTAGGTGAACAGGCTGACCAGGTCGCCCAGATACTGCCAGGCATCGACGTCAAAACATGTTAGTGGTCTAGCACACTGGAAGTTTCTGCTTTTAATTTAGGTGTTGGGGACATAATTATAGTGTTAGTTTAGAATTATGGTTTCATTGCATTTTAGCTGTCGTTTCTTCATGTGGAGGGCATTTGACATTCAGATATTGTTTAACCTCCAAATATGTTCTGTGATGAAATCAGAAAAGATACATTTGGATTGAAATTAATTTTTCAAAACATACTTTATCTGTAAATATATGTGTAACACAAAACATACTTTATCTGTAAATATATGTGTAACACAAAACATACTTTATCTGTAAATATATGTGTAACACAAAACATACTTTATCTGATAATATATACTATGTGTAGCTTAAGAGTAAAATAAAAGTTAGGAATAAAAATGAAGGAATACAAATTATTGATAATTCTGTATGATATGTTACAGTGGAGGAAGACACCAAAGATGTTGTAAAGAAGGCTGCCAAACTAGTCAACTCCCTGAGTGATACAGGTATGTATTCGTGAGACAACACAGAATGATACAGATACACAGAAAAATGCTGAAATATGCAGATTAAAAAAGTTGACATATGAAAAACAAAGACATTGTAAAATGAAACATCAAAATGACATACCGTATATATACAAGTAAAAAGGAAATCATGAAACTGATCAATTTGTTTGCTGGATTTGTTGCCTGTGACAAAGTTGCAGGGGGCATACAGATATTTCTTTTCTTCTGACATAAGCTGCCGCAGCAACAATATTTTCCGATCGCTACAGTTGATAGCATACTTTTATTTATTTTCAGAGTTTAATATCACATTCAACCCAGATGTTTACCAAGCTCATGTGAAGCATGCAGACCCAGAAGTAAGATACATTTGTTCTGTATACCAGTTTTCTGTCTATATTTATATTCAAGTGAAGGGTAAAGGCATATTAAATGTTTAAAGGCCCACTACCTTTCCGAAACGACTTTAAATTTTTAAAATGGGAATGTAAAACAAGATCGATAATTTTGTAGAGTCGCAAAAATTATTAACTTTCCGTTAATACTACATTTATCATCACCTTCTGAACTATTTGATTAAAATAAATAAAATGTTTATTTTCATAACGCGGGTCGTATTATGTTTCCCGCCGTCGTCCTAAATACCGGGCGGTAGTTGACTATCAATGCGCCAGACGGCAAAACAGCGAATTGACTCTCCACAGTGTTTTCATATATTACATAGGAAATCTTGCATATGTTTGGTGTCGTAACCTTATTTTAGGTCATCGGTACGCATTTTCTGATGTTATTAATGTTTATTAAGAAACCTTTATATTTTGCTCCGGAAGGGTAATGGGCCTTTAAGCAGTAAAAATTCAGAAAAAAAAATACAAAATGACATCAAATCAACTCTCATATAATCCTCTATAATTAAATTTCATAGTATATGTGATTGGAAGACCTCTGATTTACATGTGTGAATTATTTACTTCAGAGTGAGAATCTGCGACGGGAGAAACAGATCGTTAAGGATGCTGCAGAATTCCTGGTGGTCTACCAGATCCCTTCACTGGTGAGTACATCAAATGACTTTAAATCGGGTTAGTTTCTCGCAGAACTGTGGAAAATATCTCTGCTAGAAAAACTAGGGGAAATGATCTTTAAGAATTCATGAATTTCAAGATTGGTCTGTGGAATAGATCAGCATGCAAACAAGTCCTTTAAATTGATACTGTAAAGTGAGGAAACAGATTTTGTTTAAGGATACCACACATAGAATTGATTTATGGGATTACATTAATTAAAGCGATAGTATCCAAATCAACTGAATGATTAAACTTTTGTTTTGTGTTTGTAGATCAGTGATTGTATGGACCACAGTTCATCACCTATCGATGGATCTACGTTAACAGAGGCCATGCACACCAAGTAAGTGTCAGTTAACTTAGTGAAAAGTTTACCAATACTATATGGTGTTATATAATTAGAGAAACAGTAACAATCCTTTCCAACAAATTCAGTATTTAAAACAGATGATTTATAAAGTTGTAGTATTGCGACCAGGTTACTATGCCAATTTTCCTTGTTATATTGCAACAATATCTCATCTATCTTAGAAGAATAATAACGCTGGTGAAGAATGTCGATTGTGGTAAAGTAATGTTCCTGCTCATAATGAATTACCATTGTGTTTTCAGAGGCATCAACATGCGATACCTTGGTAAAGTGACCGAGATGTTAACAAAGTACCCAATCCTATCCTATGTACATGTAAGTACCACAGATTCTTCTATAATATTGATTGTTGTTTTACAAATTTAACTTGTACCAATTTGTTGTAATGTCGCTGTAGATAAACGAAATATTAATTCTTACTTTTGCTCTACAGACAATTGCTGTAGGAGAATTAATTACAAGGGCGGTCAAGCACCTGTTTAAGACCTACATGCAGGGAGTCGACATGATGAGCCTGTCTTCTGCTGTCAGTCATTTCCTAAACTGCTTTCTGGGATCATTCACAACACCTCATGCTCAACTCACTGCTGAAGAGGTATCAATCTTTATATATATTCTTGTCACTACTGGTTTCCCTGTTTCCAGTATAATGTGTTATTTTGTGTCTGACTATGTTTCAGTGCGACAGCACTATAAAAAAGAGTTTCATTATAACAAGGAGAGACAACTACAACCTATCGCAGTCTCCCAAAACACATCACTAAATACACATTGTATACTGGGGTCTGTTGTTGTTCCTAAATGACCAAACCCATCACATAAATCATCTAAATGATGAGGAATCAGAATTTCTTCTCTGATTGATACTTAAATGCCACTACAAATTATTATTGGGAGAATAATAAAACCAAAATTCTATAAAATGATAAACTGTAGTAACCCACATTCTACCCTGAGACAAGCTACCACCAGAGTAATGATCCTTTCGAGATTCCTTGTCACTTTCATTTGGTCCCAATTCAGTACTCATGGTGATGTGATCTTTTAGTTACAGGGCAAGAAAGCCAGAAGAAAGAATATAAAGAAAAACAAAGCTGCAATTTTCAGCATGGGTAAGTGTTTTACTATTTTTATTAAAAATCTGATGTCATGCTAGAGTTCTGACCCTAATCTCTCAGGATTAAAAAAACTTGTTCTTTATTTACTCTTCAAAACAATCTGAGAATAATAAACTTTGTTTATGTTTTATTGCAGACAATGTAGAATGGGTTTCAGAGACACCAAAAACAATGTGGAAGAAGATTGTAGATGAAGTGAAAGACTACTTCTATTTCAAACTGGAGTGGTGAGTGTCTTATAAATGACTTGAAACACAGGTATCTACAACTTGCTGGAAATTCTGCCAAATTATTTCAATGAATCTCCTTTTAAGCAATAAAATAAAAAGTTTAGCCTGAATGATAAATGCTCTAGCATGCTGAACTAGAAAATAAATGATTTGAAAACTAGATTAATCTATAATTACAATACATGTACATGAGTCTGGTATTAAATGTTATGAAATTTGAGATATTGTCCTATTTCTGAATTAGCCAGTTCAGATGTATATACAGTCCTATACATATCCTATGGGCCTCTTAATATGAAACTAACATTGCATACTGTTGTTGTTTTCAGTGACTCTGTGGACAGTGCTATAGAGAAGTATGGCCTACAGCGAGTGTCCATGCTGAGAGAGGTGTGTCGCTGCTGTGGAATACAGATCCTCTTACGCGAGTACAACCTCGAGTCGAGGAACAAACAAGTCTTCTACGAGGAGGACATCGTCAACATTTTCCCCAGGGTCAAACATATTCATCCAAAGGTAGGATTTTGTATTGGCGAGAAGTAAATAGATAATTGACCCTGCTGATGCATGAATTGAATATCAGCTTTATTATTTGTTTGTCTGTTAACACTTTGATAGAGACATAATTATTTTGTACAAAACTGGTATAAATATTGTTGATTTAATCATGTAATTTCTCAGAGATGGAGAACTGTTTGGAAGTTAGCCATTACAGTCATTGACCTAATATATGCTTCTTTCACGAAAGTGTTTAGCACGAGTTGTCTTAAATGGTAATACTTTAGATTATTTGATGTATTACAAGCCTCTGATGCTTATCACTTTTTCAAAACTTGACTGGTAGCATTCTTATGAGGTTCTGACTGAATATTGTACAAATGATTGGGCCCAAAAGAGGTCAATTTGGCTGTTTTCATGTAAACGACTTCTTCTCTGAAATTAAGCATGAAATAGCACTTACATTGCAATGGTAAAATGTGTGGTATATCCTTCTTATACAAAAGTTAATGTTTACTATCAATTGTGTTATTTGAGAAAAAAGAAAGAAGAACTTTTGATGATTCTATAAACATTTTGATTCATTACAGGCCTCTGATGCATATCACTTTTTCACGAGCGGTCAGGCTAAGATACAACAAGGCCTGTTAAAGGAAGGATATGAGCTGATCAGTGAGGCTCTGAACCTCCTCAATAATGTGTATGGGGCCATGCACCCCGAGGTGGCCGCCTGTCTACGTCTGATGGCCAGACTCAACTACATCCTCGGTGACTATGGAGAGGTGAGCAGCAGAGTCACATAGTACTCTGTATTTTCATTGTCCTTCAAATGAACCTTTTGAAATGAAAAATAAAGATTTATAATGCTGTTTCTCCTTCCTCCTCCTTCCCCCCCCCCGTCCAAAGTATTATCTATTAATTAGTTAATTAAATGGACAGACTCAACCACATTCTTGGTGACTATGGAGAGGGGTGAGAAGCAAAGTCACATATTTTCTTCTTAATGGACGTTTTGACTTTATTTGGGAGGGGGAGAGGGGAATAAATAATCTTGGTTTGATTCAAAATTACTTTAAACTAGTTTAAATTTCTTTCTCAGATAGGAAATACAAGGTTACTTTTGTTTGTACATACATTTGACTGGGGGAAAACATGAATTATTGATTTTATTATTCATTAGAGCAAAGACAAAAGCATGACACATATATTTCTCATTTTTTCAGGCGTTGTCATATCAGCAGAGGGCGGTGCTGATGAGTGAGCGAGTGCAAGGACTGGATCACCCCAACACTATCACAGAATATGTAAGTCCTGTCACACCAAAATATGGTGATTATATTGGTGTTTTATACAATTCTAGAATAAATGGCCAGTATTTTCTTGTTGGAATATTCACTGACATGACAGCGGAATGATATTTCACACCAATGATACAATAGCTCTTAATGAATTATGATACAAGAGGTCTAGTGATCTCCTTTTGTTTTAGAAGAAAATTATCTTTGTTGATCTACTTTGTTCTTACAGCTGAAACATTTAAATCCTATTTATTTCAGTCACACCTGGCACTCTACTGCTTTGCAAATAACCAAGTGTCCAGTTCTCTACGCTTGATGTACCGTACCCGCTACCTTGCTTTACTGTGTCACGGCGAGGAACATCCCGAAGTTGCTCTCATTGATGTAAGTTATACAGATTTATTGACTGTGAAAAATTATCTAGGTCAGTTGTCATGCACGAAATACTAAAAGCAACATAAACAGAACAGAATTAATTCAATTAGTTTGCTCCTGAGATAGTGAAATCATTTATTTCTATAAAGTCTTTATATTAATATGAAGTTATCATTTTTGTCTTAGAGATTTACGCCAATTAATGATACTATTAATGTTTCGCCAGCCTTTTCGAAAATTGAATTCATGACCTAAATGCTGTCTTTCAGAGTAACATCGGTCTAATCCTACATGCTGTAGAAGAGTATGAACTATCCCTTAGATTCTTGGAACATGCTCTACAACTCAATCAAAAGTAAGAAACACTTCAAACATCCTATATTTTCCCAGCACTGATGCTGTAATAATTGAGAAAAGAATTCATGATCAACTGTTGAACACTGTATTTCTCTACAATTTACTTTAATAAATTAGTTCAGAGATCCTGAAATCAGAGATCCTGAAATATTTTTCAAGTAGAGATGCTGAGATAATCGAAAAAGGAATTCATGACCAACTGCTCACTCCATTTCTTATGTCATATGGAAATATATGCTGTGTTTAAAATTAAATCTCTTACTGTATTTTAGTATTTATATGTATCACTAAGAATTCAACAGAATAAAATAATTGATATTTTTTTCTAGGTTCCATCGTAAGCTAAGTTTAAAGGTTGCCATGAGTTATCACCTGGTCGCTAGGACTCACTCGTGTCGTGGAGACTTCCGAGCCGCACTACAAACCGAGAAAGAGGCCTATGCTATATACAAACAAATGGTATGTACACCAGATAATACATGGCTAAAGTAAATTTTCAGTATTCTCTACTCTATTGAGTACAACCTAAGGAAGTGTGTATTATCATTCTATTGAAAACAACTTTGTTTGTCATTTGTGATTCACAAAACCTAAACTACCTGCAGACACCGTCCAAAGTAAAGAGGACATCTTTGACATTTCTACCAGACCAAGCTATGATGTAATTAATTGTTCAAATGCTACAATTTGTCGTAATGAAAATATAGATGTTTCATTTATTGACAGTACAATATAACTTTTAAGAATTACTGGACTATATATATATTATGATATATAAATGCAATACAATTTCCAACCTATTACAGGTTGTTTTGCAGCAATGAGTTTGAGTTTAGTCCAGACTTCTATGAGTTGTGTACTATAACAACTACATTGCTTGCCTTAGCTTCGTAGGTCTTAGTTAAGTCAATATGAACTATCATGAGTGATATACCATGCCTACTTAATTGTTCACCTTAGCTTGGTGAGGAACACGACCGGACTAAGGAGAGTTCAGACTGCCTAAAACACCTCACACAACAGGCTGTGGTGTTCCAGAAGAAGATGAATGAGATCTACAAGGGAGAGAAGAGTATCACACTTCCTCCTCTCCAGATACAGACACCGTCCATCGCCAGCGTGATGGAAACGCTCAACGCCATCAACGGAATTGTCTTTGTACAGATCAGGTGAGTTGGAGCTTAGAGAAATTACTTTAAATTCACTTGTTATATTACAAATGTTTAAGGTTAAATTACCAGACTGAACAAAACCTAACTTTAAATTACTTCTTCTGTGCATAGTATTTATTCAAAATTATGAAGGTCAATTTCTTTCGTCCTTAATCACTTCTATATAGATGTTTACAAATCAAATTTTCACCTATGTGTCAAAAGAAACCTTATGACATAAAAAATCTACGAAACCAAAATATCAAAGATTTACAGTTCCAAGATAATCAGAAACTTACATGCATTTGTAAATGAACTGACAATGTCACCAAATGCTATAAATTCCAAACATTTAATTCGAACTAATCTACAATATTTACACCCCATCTGCCACCCTATGGAAGTGAAGGGTATTATTTTCTCAGCACAAATCTTCTTAGATTGTTAAAAGGTATGTGTGTTATCAGTTATGTTAGGTCTTGTTTCGGTTTGTAACAAACTTTTTACATGATTTTAATACCTGTTAGAAACATATAATATCATGTTTAAATGTTCTTTTTTCCCCAAAATTGTGTTTAGTTAATTAATGGTTTATTTAAATCTGTTAAATCTGAAGAAAAAAAACATTAAATAAAATAATTCAGATAATGAAAGGTTTATCTAATTCTGAAAAAATTTAAAAAAAAACCAAACAAAAAAAACGTAATTTTAAAAAGTACTGTTTATACTGTAAAACATGGTAGTAATAAACCTCTGTAGACCAGTGATATCCCTTTAATTTAAGCATTGTATGTTATGCACATATTACAGACATATTATAAATTATTGGACCATTGATGGAGAATGAAAGTTAAAACGTTATAACCAAAAATTTATTGTAAGTGTGTTTGTTATGAGAGTGTTGAATTTTTAATTCATCAACTAAAATATGTTTGTATTTCTTACTTTTCCAGCCCAAATGACCTTGATAAGATCAAACAACAGATGGGACAGACTTCCATGGAGTCTGCACCAATAATCCTCGACAAAACGAATGGTGCAGACAAACAGAACGACACCGCAGACGAGAAAGGAGACAAAGCCGCGGAGAACAACACAGAGGATAAAGAAAATATGCCAAAAGACTGTACAGCACCCAAGTGTCATGGGGACATTGCAGAGATGAAAAACAAAGTTATGCAACAGAATCAAGTTTTACAATCTCCAGAAGTTGTTGTCGCTAATGGTCAGTGAAACTCAGTATAGGTATGCAAGCCTCAGCGGTTCAGTGCATCATATTGTCAAAATGTTTCCTTTGAAATGGAAATCGCCATTTAGAGGAGATTGGAATGAATGGTTTCCTGTTTGCTCGGAATTTGGATGATGCATGAAAGCGGACATTCTCGTGTAAATGCTGCCTCAGACTGTGGTTTCTTTGTGTACATGTACAGAACAAATACATGTCTAGACTGACACATGTCATAGCATGCATGTCTGTGATACGTCGCCCAACTTTTACTGAATCACTTCTCGGCAATATTTTAAGAACAACTTGTCTGCCAGAAACGCACCTAACTAAGGCGGTACATTAATGACAATCATTCAGTGCACCTTAAACTTGAACCTTTCTGTGCAAGCTGATTGTATTGTTTATGTTGTTTGCATTTAGATCCTAATTTATCCTTGATTAGCAGTACTAGATTACTGTTGTCCTATGGAGATAAACTACAAGATTACTGTAGATTTAGATAAGATTAAATACGGCTTACAGACCAATGGCAATATCGGCATTGTTTAAATGTCTAGTTGTGTGTGACAGAACTAAAATAAGGTCTGGTCTACAGCCTAGCATATTAATGGTCACTCTAATGCATTGTTATAAAAATTATACCTAGAATATTATAAATATTAATAATGTGTGCTGTAATGAGATTTTCTGATGTGTTATAAAGATTTTCAAGTTAGGAGTGAAATGTATGAATCTGATTTATTGAATCACTTCAATCAGATGTGTCGGAAATTTGAACAATCTCTAATTTAAACATTACTGAATATATTTGTGTGTGTTTTGCAGATAGGGGTTATTTTACACCCCAGTTTTATAGATGTGATCAGTAGATAGTACATTAATTACAAACCATCTCTGGAGATAATCACTGACCACCTTTGTATAAATGACTGGAATGGAACAAGTCTAGCAAACTATAGATTGAGTTTCAGGCTCCAATGTTGAGAAATTGAGACAAGGTATTGATAATTTAAGGGCTGTATATGTACCTGTTTCACTAAAAAAATCGATAGTTTTGTGCAAAATTGATTTTGAAAAAGTTACTGCAATGATGTGTTCTGAAATCTTATGAACTACTAGATTGACAAGGTTTAGAAATTGTTATGAGCACTGTGATATTTGTGATATTTGAACACAAAATGCACAGTGCCAATAGCAGCACTAGAATAAGACGTAATATTATCACAATAAATGGGGAAAATATCAAACACCACTTAAACAGCCAGTCTGTATGGGTATATATATATATGTGATATCTTTTTGAGTTCAGTTTAAGTCGCCCTCAAATCATTTGTAAATATATAATATATTCAAATCATTTGTACATAGATCATGATTCAATCCTCGTCATAATGTTCCATCTATCAGTTTAGAATCTTTAGAACTTATTTATCATTGTCTGTGCATGGAAATTATGCATATATTATATATTAAGAAGCTTTAAAAAAGTTAATTGCAAGGTAAAATCAAAATTCAAAATCTCAGAAAATTGCTTTGGTTTTAGATAGCTGTTATGGTCTTTAATTTTATATCTTAACTTTTATTTTGAATTTGAAATCTGAACCTTGAGACAGTAGAAGTTGACAGGAGAGATGAGTGAATAGATTGTGTGACATTATGTGTGTGTTGTGAAATAGTTGTGCATGAGGTAGATAGACTCGCCTGTAATGTTATGTGGTAGATGTTAGCTGTGTGGGTGTATTTACGACCCTGCTGTACCAGCTGGGTAGATCAGACTTATAATGTCGAATGAGATACTGGAATCACACATATATTATCTGGATATATTTAGACTGCTGTTCACCAGTGAAGTAATTTTCTTACTCTCGGCAGACGGGATCAAATTTATATATATCAGATTATAGCCCAATAACTAGTGACCTTCAATCTCTTCCTCTCCCTTCACCCCTTCATTCAGATTTAAACTCCTCCAAAACAAAAGCTGGAACAGTCCATGTTGTAATTTAAGATGTGTTTAGTGCAATGGTTCAAATTCTATATCTACAAATGACAATATTGGCTAAATCTTTTTTCAAATTGGCATCAATGCATAAATACATCAATTTGGATTTGAATTTCTGTTATTTGATAGCATAGAAAATGTGACCTTGTAAGTTGACCTTTCACCTTTACCCATAGTCCTAGTGTCAATTGGCTAGTAGATATTACATTCCAATATAAGTGATTCATATAGAGTTATAATGTAAAGTAATGTTTTATTTCCCGATTTCAGCTGTTCACTGAGAACCATAAGTGCTAGTGGATAATATTTTATATCCAAAGTATCTTTAATATGCCTAATTTGCCAATCTTTGCCATGCATTAAAGATCAAATCGCCTTTTGCTTGTAGCACTGTCCTTTTAGGATTCCCCTCTCTCCACATTGTTGATAGTTGTGCAGGTTTTCTTACTGATTTACAGTGAGTAACAGTGATGTCTTTAGCTTTGTGTTCTGGTCAATCTGGGTACGAGTTTGTAATGGATGAAGATTCATATAGTCTGGAGTGGTTTCTAAAACCCATGTAGCCATTTAGCTATCAGTAAATTGATTTTTTAAGTCTTTCACATAAAAGTCATTTAAGATTTATTTTTTTCATATACATTAATCATTACAATATATATATATAGTATACCTCTTATAGAGATATTTGTAAACCAAATACATTATTTTATTTTGTGCATTTAATTGTTTAATTTTATTGAAATGATATAACCAACATAGTATTTTATAATTACCGGGCGATACACCGGATTACTTCCCTTGATTTAAACAGAATTCAGCTGTAATGATGCCTTATAAATATTCTATTGATTTAGTTTATTAACTTTCCGAAATTAACATATTTTATCACATTTAATGGTCTTGCTCTAGTCTCTTGCTGATTGTATAGGAATAGATACAGGGCATTTATCCAGATTTCGGAGATCTACGGATCTAGTCTTGGTACAAGAATTGCATTATTTCTTTTCTAACAAGTTTGTACTTAACACAAGTCTAGTACTAAACAAGGGGAGGTAATTCGGAAGTCAGCGTGTGGTTTGGATTGTGACGTTTGTATAGTAACCAGTATTAAGGGGAGGTAATTTGTCAATCTGTGTGGTTTTACACTGTGTTCACATTTAGTACATATTTATGTAAATGGCATGAAAATGAAAATATATTCCTGAAAATATTTTGTAGATGAACCAAATCCTTTCCAAATGAACCCAGCTGAATAGAAGTGATTTTATTATGGATTGATGGCATCATCGAATATTTGCTTAAGTTAAAATATAAATGTATAGATATACCCCGGTACACATTGAAATCTGATTTTAGGGAATGAACGAGATATCTGCAAATGAAATATGCCAGATATTTATATCTTAATCTATTTGACAGATTTTAATTTACTTATTGAGATGCTCAGGTATCGATTAATATTGACACAAGTAACATGATTATATTATATATAATTATTTTATAAGTTACTTGTTTATATTGTATACCTATGTTACACCTTTAATGAAAACCGTGGCTGTCGGCATGATACTTTGTAAGAAAAAACAACACTTATAATTTCCATCCAATGATATTGTTAAATTATGTAGCCATTATGTACATATATTATACATCTTGTGGGTTAAATGCCTGTTAATTCAATTGATTATAAATATGCATTGTATCCCAAACTAGGCACATTGTATATTTCTTGCTAGTAAAGAGGATTTACGAATTATGTCCGATTATTAGTAATTAGTAACATTGGATGCATTTATGCAATGGCGAGCGTAGTATTGATGTAAATTTTGTGTATCTGAAGTAAACAAAAATTGCAAATGTAATGATAAAATTCCTGACATTTGTGTTAGCTTGTCCAACGAACTTTAACTGTAGTGAAAGAGCTTCTAAGGATGAAAAATGGGATCCGATTGTTGTGTATTTTGTTTTCTGTTTTCATGAATATATTTTCTGCATTGAGAGGTAGTGTACCATATATTGTTGTTAACTGTGTGTTAAATCTATGATCCATCATATCCAAACTGTTTGGATGTCGAAATCAATCAATAAAACTAGTAAAATTAGTAAATCCTGTGTTTCCTCTATACAATGATTGGCCATACCAAAAACACCTTTACAAGTCTATATCAACACTGGCACCAAACCAACAACGCGGACGTCAGGAGTCCATTCACCCAGGATTGTCGGAGGACAGCTTGAATCATAACCCAAAAATGAAACAGGTTTATCAGAAATTTATTGTTGGTTAATATAGAACCACATCTTGTTGGATTTACTCTCTCACCACACACAACTGGAGCTTAAATTTAACATAAAATAATGTACACACACAGCAATTGAAGCTTCATGAAGATGTGCATCATCTGAAAGGTACAATACTCGTGTAGAGCAGGCATTTCGTGTATTTCTGACATTTGAACGAGTGTACAATTGTTCTATTTAAAGCGGTCATTTCACATCATAGAAAAAGATGTGTTTTTAGACCAACAAAAAATACAGATTGAAATAAATTACATTGTACTAAATCTGTTGTCAAATCATGAATTATTCTGACCATCAACATAAAAATTACGATAGAAACAAGAAATGAAGCAACATGATCTATCAATATTATTACAAGGTTCAATCGGAAACATGATCATCTTGATTGAAAAATGAATTATTAATTAAATGGAGACATTTGGATTTTGGTTTAAAGCAACATATTTTAACACACAACAGGTTACTGAAAACAATACCCATGTAAACAGAACATAAAATAATGATGAATAAACTGTAAAATGTATAAATGCACAGCTTGACTAGACTAGAACTTGAGGGAGGTCACTGAACACGAGGTGTGAATCTCTCATAAATCTTTATGTAGATCAAAGTACTGAAAGCACTGCATGCTAGTGAAAACATCTTGTCTGGACAAGAAAGATGTTAAAATATTATATAGGAAACGGGATAGAACGAATTCGCCTTGTAGATCCGGATTTTAACAATCCTATCTAATTAGCATCATCGACAATTTCTTTTTGTTAATTACTATGCAGAAAATAAGTTCACAAAAACAATTTGCTCCAAATAATTTCAATTTCCTTGAAGGAGTGTACTATTATTTGTCCAGTTTCTAGATATACAGAGGTTATACACTGAAGAACACAAAGACACAAGATTTGTTAATGTTGTATTTACATATATACACAAACGAATCTCCTTATACCTTCATCAAAAACCTCGAACAATTTATGATATTTTGTTGATCCTGATCAAAAGTAACTCTTCTTATTTAATTTCTGAGTACTCAAATACTTGGGATAATTAGGTCCAAATCATTATTTTTAGGTCTAAATAACTTCCACCAACTTCAAGATAAGGAGATTCAGTCGTATAGTTATGATCAATTCTGCAGATTCAACTGTATATGATTAATTCTGCAGATTCAACAGATTCAACTGTATATGATTAATTCTGCAGATTCAACTATATTAATTCTGCAGATTCAACTATATGTAATTAATTCTACAGATTCAACTATGTTTATGATTGGTTATGATTAGTTTTGTTAGGTCTACAACATAATATGGTACACATAATTTTGTCTTCAGTAGTTTTATCATTGAATTCATCCCACCTTTGTATCAAACTCTATTCTATCACATCTGCCTTTGATACATTAATTTAACAAAAAGGGACTTGCTCTGTAAATATTTTGTGATTATCATAATGATTTAAAGATGCTCCACCGCTGACAAATGACATTTTTTTGCTATCAAAAACAGCTGCAGACGATTAAGTGATTTTCTTCAATTACAAAAGTTACTTACTTTACACCATTACCACCATTGAAAAGTTTGAGCTTCTAATTTCATTTCAAGACAAAAATATCAAAAATAATTAATTGCATCCCTAAAAAATTCCATTGTATTATGTCCTATATGGAATGAAGTATTGATTGCGCATGTACCGAAAGCAAAATAAATTATTTCATATTATTTTTGTATTAATTAGACATATTTATACATGATGAAACACAAATTATTAAATTGATTAATATCGTTTATGCTCTGTCAGCAGTGGAGCATCTTAAACAGATTATACACAGAATTTCTGGAGATTTAATGCATAAGATGAATGTTTGTTTACAAGCCGTCATATATTGACTTATTTCACATTACAGAGTTGTCTCCCCATGACAGATGGCATGAATTGTTATATTACAGTATAATATGCTTTTGTATAAGATCCTGTTTTTTCTTTTTTTTCCAGTGAATTATATTAGATTTCACAAAGTATGTACCTATAATATGCTTTTGTATAAGATCCTGTTTTCTTTTCTTTTTCAAGTGAATTATATTAGATTTCACAAACAAAGTATATAACTATAATATGCTTTTGTATAAGATCCTGTTTTCTTTTCTTTTTCAAGTGAATTATATTAGATTTCACAAACAAAGTATATAACTAAAAATCAATGCCTTCTTACAAGGGCAGATAACCCTGTATACTTTAGATTTAACATAAATCATTATGACAACGTTATTATGAAGAGCAAACAAAATTAGTACTACACAATAACATCTGACTGCAATCATAGATGTCCCAGAAGAAACTACAATAAGAATTGGCTTGGCCAACTGAAATATGTACTTTATAATATAACCGCAATGTCATGCTGGTGTACAAAATACTGTATAACCAGTTATTTTCAGGGGTTAAAAATTGTAATCTGGACTTTGAAGGAGTAAATTAAACATGATCTTCTTAAGAAAATATGATATTGAATTTTTTAAAGTTTGATCAAATGTAATAAATATCAGCATATTTACTATGACTGATAAAATGGAAAGTGGATTGATTATTTCCTATTTAATACAAGACATTGAGGATGTTATGTCTTTGAAATAGCAATTATTGTGAATGTGAATGACGACTCATTAAAAATCAATTAAACACCAAAATTTGATTACGCCAAAATTCTAACACACTCGGTACAGTATAGTATTGATTTCAGCTGAACTTTGATATTAAAGTTAAGTTCATAGGTTATTTAACATTTTCATATTATAGAGCACTATTCTATTTAAATATCTACATTGCAAGTCTGTACACTGGTGTAAAACACAAATGGTTGTGCAGCTTCCAAAAAATACTTTGATTTTTCCAATAGTTGTCCGAATGACAAAGCTAGCAACATGTTTGTTAATATCCAATTTTGAGAGTAAAAGTTGGTTTCCTTTGAACAGCTGTCCTTGTACCAGCGTAAGCAGAGCTGATAGTTTGACCTGGTGATGCTCACAATGTACGGTGTATAGAGGAATATAGGGAAGACAGGAAGTAACGAATCAACATCTGTTCATCATAATCTAGTCCCATTCCACTGCTTTTTGTTCCCATATGATCACCAAATACAGATTACAGTATATTCCAGCAGAACATTTGGTCAAGGTCAACTGACTTCAATGTTTTTTAAGTGTCAAGGTCACATCACCAGACAACACATTTACTTGTCAGTAGAGGCCAAGGTCATTTAATGCAAGTGTTTTACAAGGTCAAGGTCACATTACTAGACTATACATTGTATTACAAGAGACCTTAGCAAGTAAAGGTGAAGGTCATACATCAGCACTGTTTTACACTGTAGATGTCACATTGCAAGACAAGCGCAAGAGGCAATCTTTCAAATATCCATTGGTCAGGATAGATTTGGACTTTTCAGGGGTCTTCTGACCCAAAGTTCACTGTTAATATTTAGGTGGTGTCATTGTTGTCTCCCCTTGTACTGTCACACAAAAGAGCTGGATTTGGATTTCCTCATTTTGATCTGTTTAGTTAGTTTGTTTACAATAATCTCCTTCTCAGAATGTTCCTGGATTCTTTTCTTCATCTGTGAGCCTAGAACCTCCTCCATATCAACCTGTCAAACAAAAAACAGCCGTCAAATGCATATACATTTTGTACACAAGTTAATTTTGGTAGCTATGAGAGGATAAACTTCACTTCATTTGTTTTCCTTCTAATAAATGTAAAGGATTTAGTAAGTAAAGATGATTTCTATCCAAACATGAAATGATTTAATAACTTAGAAGGGGCTAAAACCAATATGTGAACAGATGTACAGAATAATGGCCAACACTTGCTCAGATAAGGCTTTTATAAAAACCTGGAATATCACATAATCTGTGTGTAGTCCAGGGACTCATCTCCCAAATAACATACTAATATAATAGAAACATTAGCATTTTTCATTTGGTGGTAAAATTTTACATATTGGTATGTCACTAGTATTTACGAACAATTTTTCATTTGGTGTGCCAAACCAAAACAAGAGATCCCAGAGAAATATCGGCACTCACCATAAGATGATTAATGGAATTAAGGATAGTTCTTGTCATTCTCCCATTCTTCCTTTGAAATATTTGATACACGTGAAGTCTAAACAGCAGGAACACAATTCAATTGTCAAATTTAATATAATAGCCACTGTCCATCAGACTGTCTTTGAATTTGTTCCAAAATTGACATACAGAACTAAGATCTAAACAGATTCTACAAATTGAATTTGAGGACGTGTAGGGCGATTTGAATAGTTAACATTCTGATGGCGTTATGACATCATGACATGACCTCACCTCAGTATTTGAGAATTACCATGATAAATTAAACGTGATTCCCTCTATTGGATTTTTCACAATACTTAGTTGGCAAAATAAAAGACGCAACTGATATGGTGGATGAGGTTATTTAAAATCATCATATGGATCTTTACTGAATACCACATGGCATTTATAGCCCAGTAGTAGATGGCTACAAAAACTAGGTAGATACCAAAGGAGTATTGTTTCTCTCTATATTAGATCTAAATATCACACCACAACATGCCAAGCTGTTTACTGAGGCCAAAACATATCACAAAGATTTTTGGGTTTTATCAAATCAATATCATGCATCATTCTATTTGAAAACAAAATTGGTTTAGGGGAATTCATGCATATAGTATATTGACAAGTACATGTTTCATCATTATGTTATTTATCAAGAATGATACATGTATGTGTAACAGGAGAGGAGGAAATGTAGCGGCCAGACCAGGATTCGAACCCAGGACCCTCCGAACACTAGGCGAGTGCTCTACCAACTGAGCTACCTGGTCACCGATGATCGACCCAGTCCCGCTACATGTGTTTGCCATGTTAAAATTCATGTATTTCATACTGTTTTCAAACATTTGCAACCTACATTGTAATTTTTGTCATATCTTAAATTTGAGTAAATATTATTGGTTCTCTAAGTAATGAAGTGTTTATGATATGAAAAGAAAAAGTTATATACAGGACTGGTTTAATATGTATAGCAAGGGAATTTGTTTAAAGATGTCACAAATCAAACTTTACCAGACTAGAACATGGAACCCAAGATTATGAGCCATCATTACTCTAAAATATTCTATTACTTTTATAGATGTTGGTACTAGTTGGAAGAAAGATATTGAAAAAAGCAGGCAATGTACATGTTATTATTGATTCAACAGGCTAATATGTCTGTTAGCATGCTCTTGCATGGAAAACATGGATTAAGGCCAGGCAAAACAAAAATAATAAAACACTGTCAAAAGTCTATATAAAATTAATAGCAAATGAAAAACAAAACAAAAATAATTTCTGCTCAATGCTATTATAAAGATGGAGGGTATAATACAATTGTCCTCACCTGGTCTTCCCGGCCCTGAGGAGAAATGTTGACAATGATCATTCGACTCCAAAATTATACATGATTAGACTACATTATCATGTCAAGGTTGAATTTTGTAAGGGAACAACTTATTTACACAATTTATTGAATTTAACAAATATTACCTGTCATTGGTCAAGTTACTGTAACCTTACCTGCCATTGGTCAAGCTAATGTAATCTTACCTGCCATTGGTCAATCTACAGTAACCTTACCTGCCATTGGTTGAGCTACTGTAATCTTACCTGTCATTGGTCAAGTTACTGTAACCTTACCTGCCATTGGTCAAGCTAATGTAATCTTACCTGCCATTGGTCAATCTACTGTAATTTTACAGACATTAGTCACGCCACTGTGATCTTACCTGTCATTGGTAGAGTTGATGTGATCTTACCTGCCATTGGTCAATCTACTGTAATCTTACCTGACATTAGTCACGCCACTGTAACCTTACCTGTCATTGGTAGAGTTGATGTGATCTTACCTGCCATTGGTCAATCTACTGTAATTTTACAGACATTAGTCACGCCACTGTGATCTTACCTGCCATTTGTAGAGTTGATGTGATCTTACCTGTCATTGGTCGAACTGATGTGATCTTACCTGTCATTGGTCGAACTGATGTGATTTACCTGTCATTGGTCACGACTGTGATCTTATACTGCCATTGGTAGAGTTGATGTGATTTACCTGCATTGGTCGAATGAGGATCTACCTGTCATTGGTCGAACTGATGTGATCTTACCTGTCATTAGTCAAGCTACTGCAATCTTACCTGTCATTGGTCGAACTGATGTGATTTGATATGATGTCAAATTACTGTAATCTTAAATACCTTACCTGCCATTGGTTGAGCTACTGTAATCTTACTTGCCATTAGTCAAGCTACTGCAATCTTACATGCCATTGGTCTAGGCGATGTAATCTAATGTGCCATTGGTCGAGCTACTCTAATCTTATCTGCCATTGGTCGAGCTACTGCAATCTCATCTGCCATTGGTCTAGGCGATGTAATCTAATGTGCCATTGGTCGAGCTACTCTAATCTTATCTGCCATTGGTCGAGCTACTGCAATCTCATCTTCCATCGGTCAATCTACTGTAATCGGACCTGTCATTGGTCAAGTTACTGTAACCTTACCTGCCATTGGTCTAGGCGATGTAATCTTACCTGCCATCGGTCAATCTACTGTAACCTTACCTGCCATTGGTCTAGGCGATGTAATCTTATGTGCCATTGGTTGCGCTACTATAATCTTACATGCCATTGGTCGATCTACTGTAATCTTACCTGCCATTGGTCAAGCTGTTGGGACAGCGCCACCTTTTGTTGGATAGTCTCCATCAGCTGACTATTGAGGCTGAGTAGATCCAACTTAGCCCTCGCCAATTCAATCTCCATCTTGTTTTGTCTAAAAATAATTATGTTTAACCATGTTAGCCAATAAAGGACTCTTCAAAGTTTATCACACTCAAAACTAGACCTGTCGCCAAAGTGGACGACTAATACTCCCCGCTGCACAAATTTAGTAATAACTCCATTAACAGGGGGCATTACAGAACTCTATATAGTTTACTCAACTCCTTTTTATGTCAGGGTTCTGTGTACCAAATTTTTTCAATATCTGTCAAGTAGTTTAGGAGGAGTTTGCCGGACAAAGATGTGTCTACAGACAGACAGACAAACGAAACACTCCCCTCCCCTCTGTCATCTTAGTATATTCAAAGGTCATTTGAAATGTTATTCCATTATCTCCATGAATTCATTCTTTATCACAAATCACAACATTTAGTACAGGTATATAGCTGCAAAATAAATTCAGTTTACAGTGTACGTAGTATGGAATATTTACTTTTCTATGGCCTCATCGCGGTCCCTGCGAGCCTGTTCAATAACCTCGTCCCTAGACATTACACATCCAGCCATGTTCTGTATCTGATCTCTCTGGGTCTGTGCTCGTGACATCTCATCATGCTGCATGGTCAACTACAACATTGAAAACGCATCTTAAATTATCCTATTAAGGATTGAGTTTATTTATTTGCTATGATTATTATCACCTAATAATTACAAAGACATCTTGCCCAGGGTCATACTTGATTGTCCGAAATAGCTGGTGTCTAATTCATTGTATTACACTCAAGATGGAATTGATCTGCTAACCAAAAGCAACAAGAATCTTGCTAAACGATGCAACCACTACAGCAAAGACCAGTCTGTCTCTCTACTGTCAAATACACGCAAAATGCAATAGTTGACATAGAAGCTTGCATTATCAAGCATCCTTGTATCACTACCTTAAGTGAAGTAATCAACGTTTTCACTAGAATGTAGAAAAGCTTTGTTTGACTTTAGCCAAATATGAAAAAAAAGTTTTCAAGACTTTTTTTCTTCAAGCCACATCTCATTGTTTGAAAAAAATGGCTATTTAGTTGTCTAATATGCAGATTGCAGGATTAGACATTTACAATGTGTACAGTCAAACTTCATTATTTCAAAGCCAATATAACCACAACAAAAGGAACATCCAGCCATCTGAATGCTTAAACAAAGCATTTTGAATTCATATACCGGTAAACTTAGTTAATTTATGACAAGCAAAACATTTCTATTTCAACAAGATATTTGAACTAACTGGTATACGAGTTTGGGTTAAAGAGTTTCAAATGTATCCGTATATGACGACAAATAATTAAGTAATCAAAAGCACTCACCTCTAGAATTGACACCTGTAGTATTGCCAGACAGCAGGAATAGAAAGAGAAGCAACATCACACATATTATATAGGTAAAATTGCTGTACTGTAACCTATAGCTAGCACTAACATATTATATAGGTAAAATCATTGTACTGTAACCTATAGCTAGCACTAACATATTATATAGGTAAAATCATTGTACTGTAACCTATAGCTAGCACTAACATATTATATAGGTAAAATCATTGTACTGTAACCTATAGCTAGCACTAACATATTATATAGGTAAAATCATTGTACTGTAACCTATAGCTAGCACTAACATATTATATAGGTAAAATCATTGTACTGTAACCTATAGCTAGCACTAACATATATACAGTAACTCCTAGCAAAGCATTAAACATGTCAATTCATGTGTGCAGATGTTCACAATATCAACTAATCAATTTCTATAAAGTCTTATACACTAAAAACAACTAGAGCTATAAGCAAATCGCTAAGTATCATATTTCATCTAGTAACTATGACAACCAAACACCATTTGCTGCTTTAAGAAGTAAGAACATTACTATACATTACGATTTTCTGTTTATTTAGACAATATCTACAGTAAGAGTATACAAGAGGCCCAAAGGGCCTTAACGGTCATCTGACTACCTTGACAATAGAACGAATATACGTACCCGGCCTTCTATACCTTTCGGCCGGGTACGAATTGGTCCCTATGTGTCGTAGTGGAGCGCTGCCTCCGAAAATCACTCGGGCACAGTTTTCTATACTTTTTTGTAGGTTTCCAATTATTTCATGCGTATACATGCATTTACATATTATTTTTGTCCAAAACAAAACATAACTACCATTCTTAATATCTACCGTACCGCTCACATGACGTCATATTCACAATTTCTGGACTTGCCGTACAAATCCCCTTCAGAAAGATCTTCATATGTATTACGCAAAAAATAATGCCTCGGTGGCAATATGATTATCTATGTGGTTCAGTTTTATTGCTTAGTAAGTAAGCGATGTCAAACAAGTAAGATGAAATGCAAACAAACGTTTTATAATGGTTTGCATAATCATTACTTTGCTCCATTAGCAGTAATAGGCACCAATTGTAGCTCTAAAGACGACATCATTTACTGTCATAAAGTCTTTTGAGCTACAATATTGCAGCTACCTTGACAATAGTAAAATTAATTATATATGGTGTCACTTTGTCAGGATCATGTCAGGATCATTTTCAATTTCTTTTCAACAAATTTTATTTCAAAACAAGAGGCCCAAGGGCCTTTAAATATAGGAAATTAATTAGACATAGTGTCATGGTAGTCATCTTCGATTTGGGATCAACCAGAGATGTAACAATACTTTGTCTGGACCATTTCAAGATGGCGGCTGTGACGGCCATCTTGGATTTCGGATTGACCCGAAAAATAACAACACTTTGTCTGGACCATGTCAGGATCATTTCATGCAAGTTTCAGCGAAATTGCACCGGTAGAACTTGAGAAGAAGTTCAAAATGTGTTTTCAAGATGGAGACTGTGGCTGCCATCTTGGATTTCAGATCGACCCGAAAAATAACAACACTTTGTCGGGACCATGTCAGGATCATTTCATGCAAATTCAGCCAAATCGCACTGGTAGAACTTGAGAAGTTCAAAATGTGTTTTCAAGATGGCGCCTGTGGCGGCCATCTTGGATTTCGGATCGACCCGAAAAATAACAACACTTTGTCGGGACCATGTCAGGATCATTTCATGCAAGTTTCAGCCAAATCGCACTGGTGAAACTTGAGAAGAAGTTCAAAATGTGTTTTCAAGATGGCGCCTGTGGCGGCCATCTTGGATTTCGGATCGACCCGAATAATAAACAACACTTTGTCGGGACCATGTCAGGATCATTTCATGCAAGTTTCAGCCAAATCACACCGGTAGAACTTGAGAAGAAGTTTAAAATGTGTTTTCAAGATGGCGGCTGTGGCGGCCATCTTGGATTTCGGATCGACCCGAAAAATAACAACACTTTGTCGGGACCATCTCAGGATCATTTCAGGTAAGTTTCAGCTCAATCCCACTGGTCAAACTTGAGAAGAAGTTCAAAATGTGAAAAGTTAACGCACGGCGGACGGCGCACGGCGCACGGCGGACGGCGCACGGTGCACGGCGGACGGCGCACGACGACGGACGAAACATGATGACTATAGGTCATCCTGACCCTTCGGGTCAGATGACCTAATAACTACATAGGATCATTGACAGCCTTACACTGGGTACAACATCTGTAGAGGATGATTGACAACGTTATACTGGGAATGACATCTATAGAGGACGATTGACAGGGTTATACTGGGTACTACATCTATAAAGGACGATTGATAGTCATACTGGGTACAACATCTTTAGAGAACGATTCACAGGGTTATACTGGGTACGAAATCTACAGAGGACGATTGATAGTCACACTGGGTACAACATCTATAGAGGACAATTGATAGTTACACTAGGTACAACATCTATAGAGGACGATTGATAGTCACACTGGGTACAACATCTATAGAGGACAATTGATAGTCACACTTGGTACAACATCTATAGAGGACAATTAATAGTCACACTGGGTACAACATCTATAGAGGACGATTGATAGTACACACACTGGGTACGACATCTATGGAGGACAATTAATAGTCACAATGGGTACGACATCTATAGAGGACGATTGACAGGGTCACACTGGGTACAACATCTTTAGAGGACGATTCACAGGGTTATACTGGGTACGACATCTATAGCGGACGATTGACAGAGATATACCGGGTACATCTATAGAGGACGATTGACAGGGTTATACTGGGTACGACATCTATAGAGGACGATTGACATGGTTATACTGGGTACGAAATCTATAAAGGACGATTGATAGTCACACTGGGTACAACATCTATAGAGGACAATTGATAGTCACACTGGGTACGACATCTATAGAGGACGATTGACAGGGTCACACTGGGTACAACATCTTTAGAGAACGATTCACAGGGTTATACTGGGTACGAAATCTACAGAGGACGATTGATAGTCACACTGGGTACAACATCTATAGAGGACAATTGATAGTCACACTAGGTACAACATCTATAGAGGACGATTGATAGTCACACTGGGTACAACATCTATAGAGGACAATTGATAGTCACACTGGGTACGACATCTATAGAGGACGATTGACAGGGTCACACTGGGTACAACATCTTTAGAGGACGATTCACAGGGTTATACTGGGTACGAAATCTATAGAGGACGATTGATAGTCACACTGGGTACAACATCTATAGAGGACAATTGATAGTCACACTGGGTACGACATCTATAGAGGACGATTGACAGGGTCACACTGGGTCCAACATATTTAGATGACGATTCACAGGGTTATACTGGATACGACATCTATAGAGGACGATTGACAGGGTTATACTGGGTACAACATCTATAGAGGACGATTGACAGGGTTATACTGGGTACGACATCTATAGAGGACGATTGACAGGGTTATACTGGGTACAACATCTATAGAGGACGATTGACAGGGTTATACCGGGTAAATCTATAGACGACGATTGACAGAGTTATGTTGGGTACGACATCTATAGAGGACGATTGACAGGGTTATACTGGGTACAACATCTATAGAGGACGATTGACAGGGTTATACTGGGTACGACATCTATAGAGGACGATTGACAGGTTTACACTGGGTACGACATCTATAGAGGACGATTGACAGGGTTATACTGGGTACGACATCTATAGAGGACGATTGACAGGGTTACACTGGGTACAACATCTATAGAGGACGATTGACAGGGTTATACTGGGTACGACATCTATAGAGGACGATTGACAGGGTTATACTGGGTACGACATCTATAGAGGACAATTGACAGGGTTATACTGGGTACGACATCTATAGAGGACGATTGACAGGGTTATACTGGGTACGAAATATTGACAGGGTTATACTGGGTACGACATCTATAGAGGACGATTGACAGGGTTATACTGGGTACGACATCTATAGAGGACAATTGACAGGGTTATACTGGGTACGACATCTATAGAGGACGATTGACAGGGTTATACTGGGTAGGACATCTATAGAGGATGATTGACAGGGTTATATTGGGTACGACATCTATAGAGGACGATTGACAGGGTCACACTGGGTACAACATATTTAGAGGATGATTCACAGGGTTATACTGGGTACGACCATCTATAGAGGACGATTGACAGGGTTATACTGGGTACGACATCTATAGAGGACAATTGACAGGGTTATACTGGGTACGACATCTATAGAGGACGATTGACAGGGTTATACTGGGTACGACATATATAGAGGATGATTGACAGGGTTATACTGGGTACAAACATCTATAGAGGACAATTGACAGGTTTACACTTGATATGACATCTATAGAGGAAGATTGACAGGTTTATATTGGGTACAACATCTATAAAGGACGATTGACAGGGTCACACTGGGTACGACATATATAGAAGATTATTGACAGGGTCACACTGGGTAAAACATCTATAGAGGATGATTGACAGGGTCACACTGGGTACTACATCTATATAGGACAATTGACAGTCACACTGGGTACGACATCTATAGAGGACGATTGACAGGGTTACACTTGATGAAGACGATTGACAGGTTTATTCTGGGTACAACTTCTATAGAGGACAATTGACAGGGTTATACTGGGTACAAAATCTATAGAGGAAAATTGACAGGGTTATACTGGGTACAAAATCTATAGAGAACGATTGACAGGGTTATACTGGGTACAAAATCTATAGAGGAAAATTGACAGGGTATACTGGGTACATCTATAGAGGACGATTGACAGGGTCACACTGGGTAAAACATCTATAGAGGATGATTGACAGGGTTATACTGGGTACTACATCTATAGAGGACAATTGATTGTCACACTGGGTACAACATCTATAGGGACGATAGACAGGATATCCGGGTACATCTATAGAGGACGATTGACAGGGTTATACTGGGTACAACATCTATAGAGGACAATTGACAGGGTTATACTGGGTACAACATCTATAGAGGACGATTGACAGGGTTATACTGGGTACGACATCTATAGAGGACAATTGACAGGGTTATACTGGGTACGAAATCTATAGAGGACGATTGATAGTCACACTGGGTACAACATCTATAGAGGACAATTGATAGTCACACTGGGTACGACATCTATAGAGGACGATTGACAGGGTCACACTGGGTACAACATCTTTAGAGGACGATTCACAGGGTTATACTGGGTACGAAATCTATAGAGGACGATTGATAGTCACACTGGGTACAACATCTATAGAGGGTACGAAATCTATAGAGGACGATTGATAGTCACACTGGGTACAACATCTATAGAGGACAATTGATAGTCACACTGGGTACGACATCTATAGAGGACGATTGACAGGGTCACACTGGGTACAACATCTTTAGAGGACGATTCACAGGGTTATACTGGGTACGACATCTATAGAGGACGATTGATAGTCACACTGGGTACAACATCTATAGAGGACAATTGACAGGGTCACACTGGGTACGACATCTATAGAGGACAATTGACAGTCACACTGGGTACGACATCTATAGAGGACGATTGACAGGGTTACACTTGATGAAGACGATTGACAGGTTTATTCTGGGTACAACTTCTATAGAGGACAATTGACAGGGTTATACTGGGGGTACAAAATCTATAGAGGAAAATTGACAGGGTTACACTGGGTACAACATCTGTACGATGCGGGTCGTATATAAGAGGATGATTGACAGGGTCACACTGGGATGCGGTAAAACATCTATAGAGGATGATTGACAGGGTCACACTGGCGGTACTTTCTATAGAGGACAATTGACAGTCACAACTGGGACGACATCTATAGAGGACATTGACAGGGTTACACTTGATGAAGACGATTGACAGTTTTATTCTGGGTACAAACTAATATAGAGGACAATTGACAGGGTTATACTGGGTACAAAATCTATAGAGGAAAATTGACAGGGTTACACTGAGTACGACATCTATAGAGGACAATTGAAAGGGTTATACTGGGTACAAAATCTATAGAGGAAAATTGACAGGGTTACACTGAGTACAACATCTATAGAGAACGATTGACAGGGTTATACTGGGTACAAAATCTATAGAGGAAAATTGACAGGGTATACTGGGTTCAACATCTATAGAGGAAAATTGACAGGGTTATACTGGGTAAAACATCTATAGAGGATGATTGACAGGGTTATACTGGGTAAGACATCTATAGAGGACGATTGAGTACCTTTACCTTGTTGGTAAGTTGTCCTAGCTCCTGACTTTTTGTCTCTAATTGTTGATCTCGCTCCTGTAATTCTGTCTTGACTCGGTCAAGGTCACCTTGCGCTTCTGTAAGCTCAAACTTTAGTTCCCCAATGTGTTTCTGTAGTTCAGACAATGAGATATCCTCCTCGTCGTCTGCTAAGTTTGCCTGGGAGGCAGCAGAGAACTGAAAGATTAAATAAATATTATATACAATCTTTCAATCTATTAAAGATGCTCCACCGCCGACAGAGCATAAATGATCTTCATCATTTGAACAATAATTGGTGTTTAATCGTGTATGTATATGTCTAAATAACACAAAAAATGTATAAAATAATTTATTTTGCTTTTGGTGCATGCACGTTCAGAACTTCATTCCATATAGGATATAGTGACACAGAATTTTTTTGGGATGCAATTAATTATTTTCTATATTTTTAACTTTAAGTAAAATTAGAAGCTCAAAATTTTCAATTGTGGTAATGGTGTAAAGTAAGTAGCTTTTGTAACTGAAGAAAAATATCTAACCGTCTGCTGCAGTTTTTAATAGTGAAAAAATACTATTTGTCAGTGGTGGAGCATCTTTAAAATATTTTGTATACATAGGCTAATATCAGGTATCTGGGGTTCCTTTTGATTTATAAGAAATTGTTTAAAAGACAATCCCTATTACAGAGATATCTGCCCTTGCGGGTAGGTATTGATTTGGCATCATATGTTTGCGAGCGTAACGTCATATTTTATGGAGAAAACGATGTGAATTGCGCTCACAAAATAATGACGTAAGAATTGATACCTACCCGCAAGGGCGCTAACTCTGTAATAAGCAAAGACGGAATAACTTACCATGACTTTACGTGGTACCATGTCCAGCATCAGCTCCCGAAGGTTCTGTAAGACACCAGTCAGTTTGCCTGGCTGTAATCTATCCTCTTCCATTATCGAGTTTTGACAGCGGGGGATCATCGGACTAAAGTCAGAACACATCTGTCTGAGCTGTCGATACGACTGGACTAGCTCTTCCTGTAGCTGTAAAACATAGCCCCAATTTTATAATACAGCTTAATTAATATACTGTGTAATTGTGTATTTTTGTGGGGGATAATATCATGGATCTCTTGAAAAATGCGTTATATATTCGTTATATTGGTGATTCAATGATATAGAATCCAACATGGGTCTGTCAAGAGAACAGGGATAATCTCAACCTGATATTTTTCTTTCTCCTTGTAAGTCTGAGATTAATAGAATTGTTTCCTATCTAGGGGTGTGACAACGGAATCATGACCCAAGGGGTAATTCATGAACGTCATGAATTGGATGAGGGTTGGTCAACCAAGGGTTAGACATTCAGGAATTCCCCTGAGGGTTGTGATTTCATTGTCACACCCTCATTGGTAGGGAATGATTCTTTTCCTCCCACATACAAAGGAAAAAGAAGAAATAATAGCTTAAAAAGAAACATTTTCACCGTAAGCAATGAACACGGTTTCGTCAACTGTATGTCAATATTGATGACATCATTGACAATGCATGCCATGGTTACACTGCATGAAGTCATGACGTCATGTAATTGTCTTCAGCTTCAAAAGGTTAGCGCCTGCAATCTGTCATACCCTAGGGGTTGACAAAGAAATCTCTCACAGATAAAACCAGTGATAAATCGGTGAGAATTCTCTGTCAAGTATGGGAGAATTACAGATCAGAATACGTGCACATTACTTTCCTTTTGAACAATAAATAGATTAAATTCATGAAGCAAGTGGTACCATCAAAAACAAATAAAATCCCCACAAAATTATACAATATTACAGTATGTATGAGCATATCTGTATAGCAAACAGAAGTTATTAAAATGATGCATCTTGTGTTTTCAAAATACATGTACCAAAAATGAACATCAATGAAACATATATTTATGATATAACTGAACTTAGATGTAAATGAATGATATCCTTAAATGATAAAATCATCAAAGGAAGTATGTTCAAACATTTCATTTTATTAGGTTCATTTATAGTTTAAAGCAAAACCGTTAAGAATGAAGTAACTGAAAAACAGGGAACAGGAAAAAAGGATAAAAAATAATAAGTGCACAACCTTGAAACATTTCTGGAGCTGTGGGAATATCTGTAAAAAGGACAATACAATACATTATAGTGTAAAATCAACATCACAGTACAGTACAATACAGTACATAGCTATAAAGTACAAATTCACAGACAAAAATTAAAGGGGAAAGATTTACAATTAAAACACAATTCAGACACACAACATATCGATTGGGAAAAGCCAACTTAACTAGTGTAGTTTACTGTTTCTGTATAGGAGGGTTAGAGTTAATGTGTATGAGAAAAGCTTATTTTATGAGCTAAATCCAATGAAACAAGAGGTCCAGCAGGACTGTATCTACCATTTAACAGGGAAATGACATAATTTTCATTGGGAACATTTTTTGCTTGTTTTTCTTTGTTTACATTCAAATCTTTTATCATTAGGCCAAAAAAAATAATGTGTTTATTTAGGGTTACATTGGCAAAAAAAAAATAGGGTTGGTAGGATTTTTTTTTTGTTTTTTTTTTGTCTTTCACTCTAAAATAATGGCCGAAACCAGAGTCTGACATCAAAATCCCGAATTTTAATTTTCTTTTCTTAGAAATTAGGATTGGTCAGGTAACCCAAAACAGACATTTTTTTTGGCCTTATATGGAACTGTATGGTATCGAGTTCTCATTATTTGAGCAAATTATCATCCAGTGTGTTAGCAGGTTTTTTCAGTGAAGGAAAAGCCTTAAAAAGAAATTCATACGACCTTGCCGTGAAGGGGAAACCATGGAAGTCTTTCACAAAAGCATGCAATATATAGATTTATTTAAACCATATCACACTTCACTAACAGGAATGAAAACATTTATTATAACTAATATTCAAGCAAAAGAGCTTCACTCAAAAAACAATTCACAACATCAAATATTTTCAAAATTTACAGAAAAAACATACACATAGGAAAATATAGTATGAATATATAAAGAATGTAAATATAAACATTAAGTTTAAAATACAGTAAAATAAATGTATGGATAATGGAAGTAAAATCGTGTGAGAGTACAAGCTAACCTCTGAGTCGACATCCATGACACAGGACGAGTTCTGGAAGTGCGAGAGGAATGCTGAGTCGGACAACATGTTCGAGCCGAGTGGGGAGGTATCGGAACCATGGTAACTAAAGCCTGTGTCTTCATCGTCACACTCAAAATCATCTTCCTCCATCATCTGTGACAGTGACATGGGCCGCAGGCTACAGCTCTCGTCACCATCCAACATCTGTAGAAAACAACACTGTGTTGTTATGTACAAATTAACGCATTCACCCCTGACGACACATTTAGACTCTTCTAGTCCAAAGGGTGGAATAGTCCATTTTGTAATTTCTGGGGTGATGAGTTAACTAAGGTTTATAGCAGAAATAACCATCAACCTCAATCATAGACTGGCCACCAAACCATAAGTTGTTGATAACACTTTCTCAGCAGAGTTCTTTATTATCTCCCCCTAGTTTGAAACTTAGAATCAGACATGTAGTAGAGACAAAAATATTCAGCCAAATTTTCGTGATTTTTTCAATATATTCTGCAGACTGGTGGCCAATCTACCTCAATCATAACTGTCGTCTTTTTCTCATTTGAAATGATTTAGAAGGAGCATTTTAACCTCCCTTGAAAAAAATTATATACATAAAAAGGGAATTTTCAAGAAGTACTCAATAACTGTATTTGTATGGTTTTAGTTTTACATTTTTCATAAGGAATAATTAATAGGCCCCACTATTAGTCCAAAATTGACCCTCAAAAAACCCTGCATTACTGTCAAAATAGAGATTATTGACAAAAACAAATTGCAACCTCAATACCCATCACTGTCAGAGAATTTTTTCATCAGAAATTAACATCAACCAACCAATAATGGATGTATACACACTGTCTAAAATAAGCATCTAATAGATATATTTATCACTAGAAAATAAATGCAATTGTATTACGACCATCATATTTATCATTAACACCAATGATATTACAGTTCTTGTTTAACAAACAATTTTAAAAAATCATTATATAGAGAGTTGAAAATAAACCTACCATATTAGCCACAGGTATGTGTTTGGAGGCTCCAGACAACTCCTCAAACAGCGACGCTGAATGTCCATTTCCGTTGGACTGACCGTTACTTTGAGTGCTCATTCCTGACATTTCACTAAATAAGGAATGGTTATTTGCCTGGCCCGCCAGTTCGCTCTGTAGAATGTGTCCCCGTGACATGTTCTGATTGGCGAGGGTATGGAGCTGGGCCTCCAACTGTAGGTTGGTCTCCTGTAACTCTATAAGGTCTCGCTGCTGGTGCTGGATCTACAATGAGAAATAGAATCTATGACTTTTATTAAATAGAATCTTTGACTTTTATAAAATAGAATTTAATTAATGAATCATAATATTCATTAATAATCGCATTTAAAATCATATCTACAGTGAGAAATAGAATCTATAACTTTTATTAAAAAGAAATTCATGAATCATGAGTATAATCTCATTTAATTCTACAGTGAGAAATAGATTCAATGATTTTTATTAAATATAATTTAATTAAAGAATTATAATTATGATCACATTTGAAATAAAATCTACAGTGAGAAATAGAATCTATGACTTTAAAATAGAATTTAATTATTGAATCATAATTATAATCACATTTCAGTGATTTCTCCTTAAATAACCAGGGTCAGTAAACGATCCCATTTGTGAATCATGATAATCTCATTTAATTCTACAGTGAGAAGTAGATTCAATGATTTTTATTAAATATCACCGATAGAACTTGTGAAGAAGTTCAAAATGTGTTTTTCAAGATGGCAGCTGTGGCGGCCATCTTGGATTTCGGATTGACCCGAAAAATAACAACATTTTGTCGGGACCATGTCAGGATCATTTCATGCAAGTTTCAGCTAAATTTGTGCACCGATAGAACTTGTGAAGAAGTTCAAAATGTGTTTTCAAGATGGCGGCTGTGGCGGCCATCTTGGATTTCGGATTGACACGAAAAATAACAACACTGACTTTGTCAGGACCACGTCAGGATCATTTCATGCAAGTTTCAGCCAAATCGCACTGGTAGAACTTGAGAAGAAGTTTAAAATGTGTTTTTAAGATGGCGAATGTGGCGGCCATCTTGGATTTCGGATCAACCTGAAAAATAACAACTTTTTATCGGGACCATGTCAGAATTATTTCATGCAAGTTTTAGCCAAATTGCACCGGTAGAACTTGAGAAGAAGTTCAAAATGTGTTTTCAAGATGGCGGCTCTGGCGGCCTATATTTGATTTCGGATCGACCCGAAAAATAACAACACTTTATCGGGACCATGTCAGGGTCATTTCATGCAAGTTTCAGCCAAATCGCACCAGTAGAACTTGAGGAGAAGACCAAAATGTGTTTTCAAGATGGCGGCAGTGGCGGCCATCTTGGATTTCGGATCAACCTGAAAAATAACAACACTTTGTCGGGACCATGTCAGGATCATTTCATGCAAGTTTCAGCCAAATTGCACTGGTAGAACTTGAGAAGAAGTTCAAAATGTGTTTTCAAGATGGCGGCTGTGGCGGCCATCTTGGATTTCAGATTGACCCGAAAAATAACAACACTTTGTCGGGACCATGTCAAGATCATTTCATGCAAGTTTCAGACAAATCGCACTGGTAGAACTTGAGAAGAAGTTCAAAATGTGTTTTCAAGATGGCGGCTGTGGTGGCCATCTTGGATTTCGGATCGACCCGAAAAATAACAACACTTTGTCAGGACCATGTCAGGATCATTTCATGCAAGTTTCAGCTAAATCGCACTGGTAGAACTTGAGAAGAAGTTCAAAATATGAAAAGTTAACGCACGGCGCACGGCGCACGGCGGATGGCGCACGGCGCACGGCGGAACGGCGGACGACGATGGACGAAAACTACCAGTGACCCAAATCAGAACCTTATAAAATCTACAGTGAGAAATAGAATCTAGAATTTTATCAAATAGAATTTAATTAATGAATCATAATTATAATCACATTTCAGTGATTTCTCCTTATATAACCAGGGTCAGTAAACGATCCCATTCCAAATGCCAACCCTTACTATTTTTTCCCAATTACAATGAAAAATTCCCAAATCTGAAACCGACTTCTCTCCCCTCAATGTTTAACCTAAAAACAAACTACTCTGAAGCTGTTGTGATGGTCTTCGTTTTTTGATAGAATGAAACAGTTTACTGTTAAACAATATCTATCACCTATAATACCATGTTCAGAAATGTAACTTTTTCCCAAAACTGTTCTTTTTGCGATTAAAAATTCCCAACTTGTTTTAAAAAACTTTTTTCCCAAAACAACCTGAAAAAAAAAACTTGAAAATTTTAAAATTTTAAAACATTTAAAATAAGATCTACAGTGAGAAAGTGAATCAATAACATATATATATATATATATTAATCAGAAATCCATGAATCATAATTATAATCAATATATCCAAGATGTTGAGCAAATGAGTGATAGGTGGGTATGCAGGGTATTGAAAAAGAAGAGGAATCTATGATTTAGATGAGACAATCTCAACTGCTCTGTATTATTCAATATTGCATATTAAAGAGTTATCTACCCTTGCGAAAATAGTTATTGATTGAGATGTCATGTGTTTGTGAGCATAATGTCATACAGAAAACAATGTGAGTTTTTGCTCACAAAAAGGGGCCACGGTGGCCGAGTGGTTAAGATGTCCAGACATATTACCACAAGCCCTCCACCTCTTGGTTGTGAGTTTGAATCCCATGTGGGGTAGTTGCCAGATGCAGGTACTGACTGTTAGTCAGTAATTTTTCTCTTGGTACTGCGGCTTTCCTTCACCAGCAAACCTGGCACGTCCTTATATAATTACCCTGACTATTAATAGGAAGTTAAACTAATAAAAGCAAACCAATCGCTCACAAAATAATTACGTCACAATTGATACTTTCCCAAAAGGGAGACAACTCTTAATATGCAGAATATGTTTCCGTGTCAGATGGGCCTCAGGTTTTACTGAATTTAATAAAACACCTCTAGTATAACATCCCTATCCTTTAGCTTCATATCCTGAAATAAAAGAGTCTTATAATCTTCTAAAACCTTATATGAAAGAATACATTACCTGTTGTTCTTTCTCCCTGTTCTGTTTCTCCAGCGTCATTATTTTCTCCACTGAATCCTCGTGTCTGCTCTTCATGGCTTCTTTTTCCTCCGACAAGACGGCGATCCTCCTCTCTAGATCCGCCTTCCTCTGGTTTAGCACTGTTATCTACAAGTTCAGAAGGATTCAATAGTAAAACACAAAAATTAATCAATCGGGTTAAGATATCCCTGTCCACATGACAGGTCCATGTAAGATTTTATTAATTTTTTTCCCTTAATGGTATTTATACTGTAACGTTATATTTGCTAATATTAGCATGGTTTGAATTTCGTTACATTTGTGCACCTATCCAAATTAGCAAAATTTAATTCCTCGCAAGGTTTATCGAAATCATGATTTTACATATCATAGTCTGTCATAAGAATGATGCTTTCAAAGACTACACTGATATTTCATGAAAATAATCCCTCTGTAAATAGGTTCCAAGCAGTTAATCACATAATTTTACACCCTCAAATTTTAACAATAAAGAGCAGACAGATCTGACTATACATGTAAATGTATTGAGACAATAAATAATAGAATAATTTTGAAAAAGAACACAATGAACAAAATCAAAATCAAAGACAGACCTCTTCTTGTAGGATCTCCAGCTGACTAAGGTGGATGTGCATGGATGATTTCCTTGACATAACTTGCTCGCGGAGTCCTTGAACTTCTGATGCCAGTTCATTTTCCCGGTATAGCGCCCTCTGAACATCCTCTTTGAGCCGTTCGTTCTGGAGAGTGATGTCTTTGATGATGTGAGCTTTCTCCTTGTCGTCGGAACTGCTCTGGTACATCTGAGACTGAAGATCGTGTCGGATCTGGTCAATATCATATTGGAGCTCTTTTATTTTGTTCTCGTACTCCGCTTCCGTCTTCTCTAACTTCAGATGCAGTTCATACTTTTCCTGCTCAAGTTCCTGAAAAACAGTTTCATAAAAATAAATAACTAAATAATTATGGGTATAACACGAGTTGATCCGCACATGTGCTGAGTATGGTTTCAGATATACAGTGAATCTTTCTATAAATATCACTCAAAGGGCAAAGGAAAAATGGTCTTTATATAGTCAGGTGGTCTTTATACACAGGTTGAATTGTGTTGAAATTGGTCATATGGGACTCTGATTATGATTTTGTTCAAGCAGGTGGTCTTTATACAGAGGTGGCTACTTAGGGAGGTTTTATTGTTTATTATTTAAACAAGTGGTCTTTATAATGTGGCTACCTGTGGAGGTGGGAGGATTTATTGTTCAATACTTTTAATCTTACACAGAGTTTGAGACTAGTCTTTTTACTACATGCATATGCATTATTTGGGTATATTTTCATGTACCTATCAGTGTGGTAGAGGTGTGATATTCTAAAAGAACACTAACAGAATACATGTACATACAGTACTATAACCTTAAAGCACCTATCATTATCATATGATAAATTCTTTGGTGAGATGTTCAATGTTGAATTCCAATAACCTTTTCTTTTTTTCTTCTTCTTTTTTTTTTTTTTTTTTTTTTTTTTGAAGAGAGGGTTCTGACATTATAATATCGAAACATTGTCATATTGGAAAGGATTTGTATATACATGTACATGTACATTGTATAGGCATTGCCTGCTGTCCATCCATTTGATAATACTTTATTATTTTATGATTTATACTTAATTTATGTTCATAATTCTTGTATTATCAATAAAACATTTTGTAATCAAACATTATAATATCTTTACAATGTATATATCAATGTGTTTGAATGAATTTAACATTATGATAGTCTTTTTTAATTTTTTTGCCTAGGACACAGATTACATTGTCTTTTTTACATTTTTTAACAATATTTTTTCACAATATTCCTGTAGAGATTCTTAATTATACCATTATTTCAGTATTTCTATTATTGATCTTCACGGAGATTAATTCTTTTCCATCAATACAACACAATAAATTGCACACAGACTACGATGTCCATGACAATAGTCTCTGCTCATGAATCATCATCCTTTGTCCTTTGGTTTTAACACTCTCAGTACTGGCTTAATTATTATAAATAACATCAATGAAAATTCATTCCAATCTTTTAATTGTCTTTTTATATTATGAGGGTAGGCATTTTTTCCCTGGTTCTTTATCTAAAATAGTTTAAAGCATACCTGTAACTAGAATTAATCAGGTGTATAACTCTTAAAATAACGAAAATTGAAAGAAAATATTGTGATATAAAACCTGCCTCGCAGCCTCAGTGATCGACCACCTGGTAAATAAGACCATGTACTTGTAAAGACTAACCCTTTCTCTGTGCCTTGAGTTGTTACAACAGACAGGTTTTATTGTACATTATATATCAACAGTAAATAATATTACACATTTATCTTAGCAACCACCTCAGTATAATGACAACCTGCTTAATAAGACCATGTTCTTGTGGCCCCAATATACCTTGTAAACCCCTTTCTCTGTCCATTGAGTTGTCTTTATAGACAGGTTTAATTGTACATTATCAAACAGTAATTAATATTATACAGTTATCTTAGCAATATGTAGTATAATGACAACCTGAATAATAAGACAACTTTACATTTCAAACATATAACGTTTGACCTGTGTATAAAGACCACCTGTCCAATGAGATCTTTATAGACAGGTCGGATTAGAAAAATTTGAATCATATGATTGTATAAAAAGTTACTTTGTAAACAAAGTTTATATTTACAATAAAACTAGCTAGATTTCTACATATTAGCTAGATCCCAAAATAAACATTTGTTTAATAATGTAATGTTTAACATCAAATGATACATTGTTAATTAGTATTTTTGTTCTAAATATACAAATACATATATGTTTTAGATATGTTTCAATATATGTACAACATAAATATAAAAGAAATCAGAAACATTAAATAGATAAATGTAAACTAAGTAGCAAACAAATTTAATAGATTCATTGACTAGTTGAAAACCATTTATCCATAATTAAGCGTCCCACTTTTCACACAGCATGTAAATGAAAATGAGATATATTTAGACAACATATATATCAATAGATGTTGTGACAGATAATTAAAAATGTCCACCTATCTTCAGCATCCCAATAATTTACCTCTAATTTTCTGGAATATTCGTCAATTAAAAGTTCATTCCGTCTCTCTAATTCTGCGTTTTTCTCCAATAAAGCTTTGCCTAGCTCAGCCGCTAGGGTAAGGTCTCTTTCTTTCTGAGCCAGCTGTGTATAAACATCATCCTCGGTCGGGGTGGTGGGGTCGTTTTCTCCCTCCTCCCTGTCCCCCATCGTCTGCGCGAGGCTGTAATAATCGTCTATATCAAACTGCCCGTGGGGTGAGGATGGAGACGAACTCCCACACTCCAGTCGACAGGCACACATGTTTAGAGTCTGAGAGATCAAACCATTGAACACTACCACTGCCAATCGCCATGTCTTGAAATGATGTCATCTCGGTCCACAACATATCATTAATAAATAATGTTCGTCTGCCCGTGGCACCGTGCTTTGGTGAGCGGATCAATCAGCATATGATAATGGATCCGCCATTGACAAATCGTTGACTTATTTCATCAGCTGTTCTCTGTTAAAAACGGATATCACTAAATCGCATTGTGACGTGTAACTGATCCCAGGTGAAAGTGTTGCTGCTCTATTTTATCCGTGCTGTGCACAAAAGCACGCGCGCGTTTACCTGTACAGTGCACACCTGTGTATAAGGGGAGGTAATCGAAGAAAAAAAATCGTCTGCTATAATGACTTTCGTCTGCTGGTTATCGCCTGACCCATCGGCAATTGTCGCTCGCTAATTCCATTTACATTAGATTGTACTTCCTAAATACTGTCTATTGCTCAACAATAAACGCGTTGTTTACGCCTTGCATTGTTAGCATACTCAAAGACTTACAAAATCCTTGGCATACTTGATCAAATAAATCTTTTAAAAAAATATCACTTAACTGATAAAAAACTAATATACATCAGCAGATAGTTAATATCCCCAGTTCTGAATGTTCAGGAAACAAATAACTAATGTTTACTTCCTTTAAAATAACGAGACAAATTGAAGACACAAACTGACAGTCGTAAATATATTAGATCAACCTGACAATACTTGACAAAGTTTCTAGTCTTGTTTTGTCCGGTTCAGTCGGTTGAATAACATACCTAACGTAACCTTTGAGTTGACAGGTCACAAGTTCATTGGTACTCTATTACAGGATAAGGCGATGACCAACTTAATTTCGCATGACATCCATCCAATCGTGATTAAGCCTAGTCAAGAACCACACGGATCTTAGAATTAGTTAAACAATTAATATAATCATGAACCCACCAGAGTGCCCTAAAACCATTTTTAGACATTTTAGCGGTTTAGATAAAAATATATTAATAACATTAATATATACCAAATCTGAGTCATATATTGATCTACATGTACCCAAGTCAATCTTTTGACATTAATACAACTCACTGATGAAACCTCAATAATGAGCAGATTGTTTTGAAATGTCAAGATTTCTAGCGGTGACTAAACGCCCAAAAGTGGACTTCTCGAGCTTCTATACATGAAATGTACATTTTTTAAAATATTGACGTACATATGTAGCAGCACAAAGATGTATGGCTCGGTATTACATGTTATTACATAAAGTACATCTACCAGAATTTGTTTTAAAAAAAGCAACAACAAAAACGTGTAAAGTTTCTGCGGAAAATATAGTGTACCGTATAAACACATACAGCTGTACTCGCTAAATTTTATTAGATAATTAATTATGGAAATGAGATCTCGTCTTCTGCCTGGTCCAAATGTAAAAAGAGCTTCCAGAATCGCGAGTGATGGAGCTATATTCTAGATTTAGTCTCTGTAAACGTTGATGCCTAGTTGCAATTTTATTTCGTTGAAACCAGCTTCCAGAATCGCGAGTGATGAAGTTATGTTCTAGATTTAGTCTCTGTAACATCCCAACAAATTACAGCAGATATTATTGAAACCTGTTTGACCACCATCTCCTCGTAATCCAGGGGTTACGATAACTGATGTTATATGTGGATATAACACCCGTTACATTAACCCCTGGAGTATTGAGGTTGTTCCAATGAAAGTCAAGGTCGTTAATTACAACAACTTTGTTACCCTATAACCCAAAGTACGCTACACCGAGCTTATGTCGCCTCTTAAGGCTTCATATTTCATAGGATAGTGCTTTGTTACAAATATATTTACCTTCTTTGACATGAGACCCTATTAGGGACCTGGGTGATAGTGGGTCTGTATCATCCTGAGATGAAGAGCTACTACAAGTTTGTTACCATGAATCCTTGACCTTAATTCAAGGTTTCAGAAATCAAATGGACTAAAATTGAACAACTTCCTGTCAATAACTAGAGATCTAATATTGAGCTTGTAAGATGCTGGGATGAATGAAGTGCTACAAGGTTTATATAAATAAGATGATTGACATAGACCTTCACTCAAAGTCACTGGGGTCAGGTAAGTGATTTTTAGAAACGTCTCCTAAGTCAATGGCTTAAGTGCCCTGTAACACACATGTATGTTGAATGATGAACTTCCATATTTGTTCCCTTAAATGACCTTCACCCTCCTTTCAAGGTCACAATAATAGAATATTTAGAAACCATTACAACTTCTACTAAACATTTCCAACCCTTTTGTACAAAGGTTAATTAGTTCTGTATGCAGTGGACCTTCGACATCCAATAACTTGCATCCTCAACTCAAACTGTTTAGATTACAAATTTTCCAGATGATTCTGTTTATTATACAAATCAAAATGCAAATCCACTCTCTGATAATTTTGTCCAGATTGGAGTTTTGCAGACTATGTCTAGATTATCGTAGTTCCACTTTGTTCTACTGTACCACTGTATTCAACTGTACCACCGTATTCTACTGCACCACCGCATTCTACTGTCCACCGCATTCTACTGTAACACCATATTCTACTGTACCACTGTATTCTACTGTACTCACTGTATTCTACTATATACTGTATTCTACTGTACCACTGTATTCTACTGTACCACTGTATTCTCTACTGTACCACTGTATTCTACTGTACCACTGATTCTACTGTTACCACTGTATTCTACTGTACCATTATATTCTACTGTACCACTGTTATTACTGTACTCACTGTATTCTACTGTACCTGTATTCTAGTCATGTATTCTACTGTACCACTGTATTCTACTGTACCACTGTATTCTACTGTACCACTGTATTCTACTGTACCACTGTATTCTACTGTACCACTGTTTTCTACTGTACCACTGTATTCTACTGTACATTGTATTCTACTGTACCACTGTATTCTACTGTACCACTGTATTCTACTGTACCACTATTACCTCTGTGTTCTTCTGTACCCTACTGTACACTGTTTTACTGTACTGTACCTGACCACTGTATTCTACTGTACCACTGTATTCTACTGTACCACTGTATTCTACTGTACCACTGTATTCTACTGTACATTGTATTCTACTGTACCACTGTATTCTACTGTATCACTATATTCTACTGTACACTGTATTCTACTGTACCACTGTATTCTACTGTACCACTGTATTCTACTGTACCACTGTATTCTACTGTACCACTGTATTCTACTGTACCACTGTATTCTACTGTACCACTGTATTCTACTGTACACTGTATTCTACTGTACCACTGTATTCTACTGTACCACTGTATTCTACTGTACCACTGTATTCTACTGTACCACTGTATTCTACTGTACACTGTATTCTACTGTACCACTGTATTCTACTGTACACTGTATTCTACTGTACCACTGTTATTCTATGTACCACTGTATTCTACTGTACCACTGTATTCTACTGTACCACTGTATTCTACTGTACACTGTATTCTACTGTACCACTGTATTCTACTGTACCACTGTATTCTACTGTACATGTATTTATGTACACTGTATTCTACTGTACACGTATTACGTCACTTGTATTCTACTGTACCACTGTATTCTACTGTACCACTGTATTCTACTGTACCACTGTATTCTACTGTACCACTGTATTCTACTGTACACTGTATTCTACTGTACCACTGTATTCTACTGTACCACTGTATTCTACTGTACCACTGTATTCTACTGTACACTGTATTCTACTGTACATTGTATTCTACTGTACCACTGTATTCTACTGTACATTGTATTCTACTGTGTACCACTGTATTCTACTGTACCACTGTATTCTACTGTACCACTGTATTCTACTGTACCACTGTATTCTATGTACCACTGTATTCTACTGTACTCACTGTATTCTACTGTACCACTGTATTCTACTGTACCACTGTATTCTACTGTACCACTGTTTCTTACTGTACCTACTGTACACTGTATTCTACTGTACCACTGTATTCTACTGTACACTGTATTTCATACTCTACACTGTATTCTACTACTGTATTCTACTGACATGTATTCTACTGTCCTGTATTCTACTGTACTACTATGTACCACTGTATTCTACTGTACCACTGATTCTACTGTACCACTGTATTCTACTGTACCACTGTATTCTACTGTACCACTGTATTCTACTGTATCACTATATTCTATGTACCACTGTATTCTACTGTACTCACTGTATTCTACTGTACATTGTATTCTACTGTACCACTGTATTCTACTGTACATTGTATTCTACTGTACATGTATTCTACTGTACATTGTATTCTACTGTACCACTGTATTCTACTATATATTGTATTCTACTGTACCACTGTTCTACTGTACCACTGTATTCTACTGTATCACTGTATTCAACTACATCACTATATTCTACTGTACCACTTCATTCTACTCTACCACTGGGTTCTACTGTACCACGGTATTCTACTGTACTGCTGTAAACATACTTAGTTAATTCTAGTACTTTTCACTGTCAATCAAACGCTAATTCATGTACATGTATAGTACTAAATTTTGTAAACAGGTAATTTCCAGTACTATAAAATATGAACTATAAAATTGCATAAATTTATATAAGCTCTAATAAATTTTAATTGATATTTTTTGGCATTCCCACAAAAATTTGACTGCGCTAGAATTAGTATGTTTACAGTAATAGTCAGATGACAATTACAGCCCAATGGGCCTTTTGTTTTCTGTTATAGCAATCATATCAAAACAAACCCGTTTTTATATTTTATTTTTCATTTTAATATATATATATATATTAACAATGGAGCAATCAAGATGATGTTTGAGGATTACATGGATAAACTTGTTTTGAATTCCTCCAGTAAATGAAAATGAACATGTTTGTGTCGTATGATACAATGAAAATGAAAAACAACACGTAAATAACTCAAGTCTCAGGATAAAGTTCCGCTGCTGCATTTTAAAATAAATTTTTTAACGATACACTAATGACTTTGCATCAATTTTTTGTTAATCCAATTCTTGGCATATTCAACAAGAGAATGAAGAGATCAGTATAATGCTAGCATTCGTAATCTTAGCAGTTCAATTTTGACCCTCCCTAAAATAATCAATATCTATATCAACATTTAAGCCAGAAATATAGAATTTAAATGAAACTGCTATTGAATATAAATCATAACTTAAATTTTCTTCAAAGGATAAGATATTTTCTCTGAAAACACATGCCTATTACAGAACCATGTTAAAGAACAGAGAAATTATTTATAATTTATATTCATACTATTATATTAATGAAATTTCATGAAATTCTCATCCTGTTTTTTTTCACAGTATTTCAAATCAGTTACATCGATTACATCAGAATAATATATCTAGCAAGTTCGAAACAACTCTTGACAAGTTGTAATAACTTAAACATCACATCAGTTGAAAGCTTCAAAAATACATATAAAACATTTGATTTTAAAGGGATTGTTACATTTCCCTCAACTCATGCACGCAATATCCTGCTAACAACTGTGGTTATGAAAATCTTTCAACATCCAACAAATATTGGTTTTGCCTGAAACTGTAATAATATGGAATGAAAGTGTAATAATTTTCATCATCCTCATCATTTCCAATTCAAACTTTTAGTTAATTAAGAGCAATGGATTAGGGTGAATATTTCAGGTGTACAGTGACATATTTCATAACTACTGTTCAACAACTTATTTTCTTGGAGACTTAAATTTCCCGTTTTCATGGTGAATTAATTTCACGATTTCGATATAAATCCCACACAAAAATAAGTTATTTTACAGTATCAAAATAGCACTATATTTCTGTATTTCATTAAACATTCCTCTAAAACAAATAATTCAGTGAAATTAAATGAATTTTTCATCAGAAAAGCAAGAAATTCCATTCTCAATTTATCACTAATTAACAAAACAAATTTCTTGGAGAAAATGAAACATTTAACTAGCAATTCAATGATTTATGTGTCACTTCACCAGTTGAATATCAATCATTAATACTACTTTTTTCCTGTTCATGTTTTTAAACAATAAGAAACCACAACAAAACACACACATATATACATATTATCCATAGTTTTTTTTCTTCAAGTTGACCTACGTAAGATGTTATCCTTTAAATAAATCAAATAAATTTCTTAAGAACATCAGTGGCCTACAGCATGCCAACTAACTTGAAAATAAACGGGAAGCAATCGTGGATTGAAATAAAGGTGTTGGATAAATCTATAGGGAAATAATTATCATCTACTTTGTATGAAATTCAAAATATTACAGCTTGGTAATTTAGTTAAAGGAATACCTAATTTCACCATGTCATGAGTAACTTGGCCGATTCAAATCTATATCAAATAAATCTCTTTTCCCTTTGAATAGAAGAGTCAACACTGGTTTGGAGCATGTGTTCCTGGTACATTGTGTATGTCCGAATTAGTTTTGACATGCCCAAAAATATCAAAGCCTGTCTCTTAATAAAATATTCCCTGTAATAATAGCAATAATCTGAATATCATCTCCCTGCATTTCTCTGCTTTCAGTATATGCTTGATTACACAACTAGCTAGACTTCTGCTATTTTACCAACTCTTTCCATGGAAACTATATATTTATGGTCTCCTCTTCACAAAGATACATGTAGAACAATTAGATTTCATTTTTCATTTACTTTTAACTCAGAGGTAACTCTGAGGGGAATCAGAAATATTAAATATAAATGATTCTATAGCAAAACACAAATTCAATTAAAAAAGAACAAATATCTACCAAATGTATTAAATTAAATTATAGAACTTACAATAATAGGAGTTTTTATTATTTTCAGAAGAAATAAATAGAAAGAAACAAAACTGGTCTCTAATTGTACTAAAGGCAAATTGCAACCTTCCAAAGCGTTAAATACTATAGTATAAAATGTTATTTCTCTCAAGTTTCTATACCTACTAAGTTATCAGTACGAAGCATTTACATAGCAAATTCCTGAGATTAATCTGTAAAGTATAGATCACTTATAAACACCAACAAGTGGAACTGTTAAAAGACAAGCGTACGAACGCAAGCATAAATAAGTTTGTATTACAAATCCGTCTTCGTATATTACAAAGTTATCTCCCTTGCAGAAAAGTTTTGATTGTGAAGTTATTATTGTATGAGTGAAATTCACATCATTTCCTTTGAAAAATATGATGTTATGCTTGCAAATACATAACGTCACAATTTACAACTACCTACAACTTGCTGCAAGGGCAGATAATCTTAAACATGCACAGTCAGAATAGACTGTGTATACATAATATTCTTCATCCTAAGTCTCAGGTGTAAATGACACAGACGTTTATATAACCTGTGTACATAGCCGCATTTACTGTGGTTCTAAGTATTCGTGAAACTGTGCACCATATTGCATCTGAACTCTTGTCTATAATAGGTAATTTGTTCCAATAATCATGTTGATTGGACAAGATTTCTGCCGAAACGCATCGTGGAACCAATCAAATGTGGAGGATTTCACTGATGAATTATCCATGATGCTGCAGCATATATGACGTAGGTAATTACAGGTATAAAAAAACATCTGTGCGATATTTACACCTGGTCCAAGGGTGAATATTCCTATATCATTGGAAATGTATTTTCATCTATCTCTATCAATGCCAGCTGACACAATATTGAATTTCTCAATTAACACCAAATTTTTGCAATTAAAGAAAGCACAATTGTCAACTAGCATAAAGCAAAAAGTATCTGCAACTTTTACATTAAAAGGAGAGACAGTCAAGCATTGCGGTTAATGTATTTACACCATACCGATAATTGTATTGGTATTGAAAGCTAGATTTTAACTAGACAGAAATGGCTAAGCCATAGAATTCAGTATGTATTTTATGATAGCATTTTCTACCTATACATTTTCTTTACAGTTCAACTTCACTACATTATGCAATAGAGAGAAATATTGAAGATTTTAAAAGTTATGAAATGGTACACACACACACAACAACATTATCACCAACATTCTCATTCCCAGTGTGCAATTTTCTGTATCTACATTCTACTGTGTACAAACATAAAACTATTTTACCTTACATTAAATTACTAAATCATGTTAATTCTCTTAATTACCATGTATTAAACTCATTAATTAATTGATAGTTAAAACTTCATCTACCAATAGTCTCACAAAATATTAAACCATGTAAAAGTTTTTAATTTTTGATGAAAGTAGATAACATTTATAAAAATTTTGAAATTTAAGTTTTAATTTTCAATGAAATGCATTTATATTACTTTGGACTGCAAAAAATGAAATTATCAACTTTTTTTTTATGAAATTAAGAGAATAAAAGCCTACCAGTGAATATGTTGAAATGGGTTAGAAGCTTTCGTGCATTTACCCCCCCATTCACCCTGAAAATTTAAAATGGACTCTTCCATTTATTGAAATAGAAGAGTTCAAATCTGTTGTCAGGGGTGAATGAGTAAAACATTAACAAATGTTGAACCACACACATTTGACAGTAGAACAATTACAACATCTAAACATTAATTTAGAAAGAGTGGAAATATTTGATTTATAAATGAAGAAAGAAAATGAATTGTGCTTTTACAAACAATGATGAAATCTCTCTAGAAGTTTCTGCATTAAATACAACATTATTGCAAACATGTATTTATCTAAACAACACTTAGTTAAGACGATACGGTAAAAATTGACAAAGTACTAGAATATTCTTCAGTTAAAATGCTCTTTTAACTATTCGGTCTTTGCATATTACAGAGTTAGCTCCCTTGCAGGTAGGTATCGATTGTTACGTCATTGTTTAGTGAGCGCAATTCACGTCGTTTTCTCCGAAAAGTATGACGTTACACTCGCAAACACATGACGTCACAATCAGTACCTACCCGCAAGTGCAGCTAACTCTGTAATATGCCAATTCTGAATATAGCAGAATTCCGTCTATTACAAAGTTATCTCCCTTGCGGGTAGGTATCCATTGTGACGGCGTAATTTTGTGGACACAACTCATGTTGTTTTCTCCAAAAAATATGACAGCACAATCTATCTACCCGCAAGGGAGATAACTTTGTAATATGCAAATACAGAACAGAAGCATTATTGAGGATCCGATTTGCATTTAAGAAATTATGACATCAACATTAGCTACCTATATTAAAGTTACTGCACACATTAAATTCAATAAATTAATGGTAAGGTACAATTTATAAATCTGCATCAGTAGCACTTCTATGTCAAAATACTTTTATCAAACATCTGCAGGCTTTTCCTACACCAAGATTGTAACTTGTAAGAGAAAATAGCACATATATACACATATCATAAAAAGTTGCCACAAACGATTTATTAACACTAGAAACCAGTTTGATATTTTCTCAATTTATACTTTTTTCAAACTTCAAATCAATACCAAAATTTTCAGGTACCGGTAAATCAGTAATATATCAGAGAAATCTATTAGAATAGTCCTTATTCCAAGTGGTGTTAAATAGTGTTATAATAATAATGGTTTTGATTTAATTTATCTTGTGTGCAAAATCAAAACCATATTCACTCATTTTTCTGAGGTTCTTAAATTTTTTTATATACCAAATTGAATCGATGAATGATGACTTGTGGTTTTTTTTAAAATAAACTTTCTAGAGAAAACTATCCTGTTTGATAATGTATCATTTCATCCTGTTATATGAAATGTGTGTTTTAGTCTAAAACATAATTTATGCAGTTTTTCTAAGTGGCACAAAATAAGTTTTTTTTGTTATTCAAACACCAGCGATACTGCTAAGCTGCACTGCAGAGGTTATTAATGTACATTAAAGGAACATGCACGCACGCACAAAAAATGTAACATTCATTCATAAATGCAGATTGCAAGTCACCATATTCTCAGATCTGCATATATCGTATAATTTGTAGCCAACTCCAATCAAGCCCAAGCATATCAATGAACGACTACCACACTCCTTCATACACTCCACTTTTATACTATGTTCTTAGTGTTATGTCCCAATTCTGATTAAATCTCAATCAAAACTTGACAAGTATTACTGTTCTATACACCACTAAATTTTCGTGAGATACAAATTTCCACGTAATTGCACGAAAGAGCTCAAACGCTAAAACAAATCGTACAATTCTGTATGAATGTACAATTGTTAGTAAGAGCTCTTGATTGCGAATTTATGTATTTGTGAAAGGGCTGAAAATAACGAAGACACAGAATATTGTATACCCCAAAATAAAGTGGTTTACTATTCATTATTTTTAATCATTCTTTTGGACTAAAAATAACTTGAAACATTCAAACCATGAATCAGAATTAAGTATACAAACATGTTGTAATAATTAGCAATCCATTCATACTTCGCAGATCTCAGCAAATATCTCATTTGATTTTCTTTCAAACAGAATTAGGCCATAACACAGAGAAATCCTTTTTAACACGCCTAGACCTGAGCTCGCAAATAATATATTATCTTAATTTTCGTGGGTGCCTCAAAATAATCCTAACAAAAGCTTTAAGTTGCTGTTAAGCTTTTCTTATAATCTCACCTCAAACTCGTAGCCAGGCTCTCCCGAATCTAAAGAAATGCTATACACCACATCAGAGGGAAAAAATTCTATTTTACAATTTTTTAATTGCTTTATAAAATCCTGAGACAGGAGGAGTAAATAGCAGGCTTCAATCCCTCCCTATGATTGTTGCAAGTAAACCATTTTCTTCAATGTAGCGAATCCCCGAATGGCAATAATCTAACTCAGGCTCATGTTCATCAATAGCACGAAAAAAGTCTGAAAGAAAAATCAAAATTCTATTAATCTTTATGGAAAATTATTAACATTCCTGAATTGTAAAATTTAAATCTAACTCCGGCTCACATCAATCAACGGTACGATCAAAATAGAGTTCATCTTTCTGGCAAAAATATTATGTCGATTTGATAATTGAATTTAAAGGTTCATGTAAATTAAGATAAACTTCAAGGCTTTTAAAATAGACAATCAACATTCAAGTACTGTATATGTGCATAAATTGACTGAATTCATGGATTCATGTAACAGAAATTGACATATAATAGAATTCTAGCTGTGCTGTTCTGTTCAAGATCTTGTTGTGTTTTTATGTCAATGTACAAATCAAATTAAAGTACTTACCTCAAATTTATTTTCTATCACAAATCATCCTGGCTTTTCCTAACACATTGTGTTATTCTTCTTCTAAATTCTGCTGGTTCTTCTCTCCACATTTTCTAAACATAAAATTTATTTCTAACACTGGCTCTCACCATTTACGCCCACAAATATAACTGTTCAATAATTATAAGTCAGTTTAAAATTACATAAAGACCAATCGTAAAGTGGAATTTTTTCCTGACGTACATGCATGTAATATCTGACTGACCAAGTAACAGGAAGAGGCCTAAGCAGGTACTTCATTTTTGGACATAAAAGTCAGTAAACCAAGGAATGTATTTAACATAAGTAAACTAGGCGTCTTGATATGAAATTTGAAGTTGTTTCAATTTAGAATAGATGCCATTTTTAACGTAAACTTTATTTATTTTATGTCCATTGCAAAACAAGTTACCATGCTGGTATATAATTTATACAAATCACTTTTGTTAGCCTGGATGTAAGCAAGGGAGGGTTCTTAGAGAGGGAAAAACCTAGATTACCTGGAGAAAACCCACATAATTGGCCATTTTTTGCACTAGAAATTAAAGCCCTTAGAAGAATCCTAACAACATTTTTTTTGGAATGATGACTGTGTATTGTGAATACTTACTGCAGCATCTACATTAGCTGGTGATTCGTCATTAGGATCAGCTAACATTGAAATAACACTTAGTAAAATTGTCTCTACAGTATGCACCGGTAACCATCTTTCTGCTGCCGTCTCGTATCCATATTTATCATCCCCAGGCTCATGTAGAATAGAAATGCACACATTCCCATCTTCTCCAACTGTTAACAATTAACATTGCTACATTGATACCAAAACAACAAGTAAAATAGCTCTTAAATCTTAACAGCAAGGAATTTTTTCTTATTCGAACACTTTCAGCTATTTGATGTTATTGAAAATCAAAGTTAAAATTTACATTCAAATTCAACATAGATGCATACATTTATTCTGACAACCATATATAATCAAGTGCTTTCTCGACACAATCTAAAATACTCTTTATTGATTTAAAAATATGATCCTTTGTCAGCCGCAAACGATTCACCGACTTCCAACAAATCAAATTTTCCAGAAATATTTTTTATACACTTCTATCTTGTCAAAAGTAAAAACCCATTTCATAGCATTATAACTCACTATTAGGGTGCCACATTCTTGATTGGAAAATCATCTTTGGTGGTTTCTGAGGATATTCTTTAGGAAAAATGAGATGTGCTTTAAAGTATCCTCCCTCACTGCAAGTGAAAACATTGACATATTAATTATGCATATAATCAAAATATTGTCCATCAACATATCAAAATTGCATTATAAATATAAGCTCTAAACAGTTTTGATGTCACTCAGTTAGGAAGCCAATTGTTACTTTTACTTGGCAGTCAATTATATTTATTTTCATTTTCATTATATTTCCAATGCTTATTACAGGAAAACACAGTTATAACGAACCTCTGGGGACCAACAAAATAACTTTGTTATAAGTATACATGTACAGTGGAACCTCCCAAAACCGAACCTTCTCAAAACCGATCTCCTCTAGAAACCGAACATGGATGTCATGTACGGAATGAATTCTTCTTTATTAATAGTATATAAAACTTCCCAAAACCGATCCCTCCCAATTCCGAATACCGGACCGATTTTGAGATCGGAATAGTCAAATGTAACTAAAATACACTTCTGAAAACCGGCCTTACCTGAGCGACACCGATAGATTGCATTGAGGTCTGATCAACCGACTGTGAAATACACACGTACCTGTACCATAGTTGTCGCATGCCATGTCCTGGGGCATGTATACAGGTGTAAAAGCTATAGGTATATGTACACGGTAATTATACCCGAGATGGTGGTGTAATTATTTAATCATGCCTATTGTTTAGATATCTAACGAAGGTCTACCATGTGCACGCGGTTTGTTTACTGTAGGAAAACAAGCAGAGCTATTAATAAAGAGAAAGTTTCGTATTCAAATTACATGGTTTTTTTTATTTACATTTGTAGTTGTCGGATAACGTAAATTATCTGTATGAAGAAGCCGAAGCCATGTATTGTTTTAGAAAATGACTATGTCATATAATGACCGGCATCGACTGATCATCGTGTAATTAGACCATATAATTTGATTCTTGACGTAACCGGAAGCGATCGGTCGTATGTACAATGTAGGTTGCAGACGAGAACATCCCCAAGAACATTCACGCAACTAACTAAACTACATTTATAAGCGGTAACAAAGTCAAGCTTGCTGTAATCCATTCCTTTTAAACGTATGATTTTCTCTTTTGTGATAACATTCACATTAACAATCAATATCGGTCGGTTTTAACGAACACTAGGCATACATGCGGTGCACTAATGTAAAAAACGACTTCCGATCGATTAAATCCGGATCGTGATGATCGGTATTCGGTTCACTTCTCCAAACCGAACCCTCTCTAAACCGGCCGAAATTATATGCACCGACCATGATCGGTTTCGGGAGGTTCCACTGTAGTTCATTATACAGTCTAACAGATAATGTAGATATATCATGGGAACCGTAACGTTATAAACATATTTGACTGTATATATATATATATCTTTTTAAAAGTTTTCCTATGATTACTTTGATGTAAGATTATGGCAAATTGGCAGGAAATGAATTTCACATGTAAATCACAAGCTTTTTTGTTCAAAACAGGGACTGACTTTTGTCTTTGTTCACATAAAAGTTGCACTGGAACATTTATATAGGCTACACTCTCGATTTCCAGGGAGAATAGTAGCAGCTTAGTTATACTCCGGAAAAAATTGTATATCTTTGGGCTTAAGTTAAAGCAAAACAGTTCAAAATTGACAAAATTTTACGTGTAATTTTCACAGAAAAATGGTTTTCACGACAGTAATTAATGTAAATTTCCCCCTTGCATATATATATTTCCATATTTTCAGTCCCTAGTTTCAGTTATGATTTGTGGTACGTATACCTTGCAGCAGTCATGATCAGTATGTAGCTGCAATATTGTAGCTCAAAAGACTTTTAGACAGAAAATGGTGTCATCTTTAGAGCTACAATTGGTGCCTATTACTGCTAATGGAGCAAAGTAATGATCGTGCAAATCATTATTAAAATGTCTTTATGCATTTTATCCTACTTGTTTTATATCACTTATCTACTATGCAATAAAACTGAACCGTATAAAATATCAAATTCACAGCGAGACATTAATGTTTCACATATAACTATGATGGTCTTTTGCGAAGGAAAATTATATGGCAAGTCTACAAATTGGGAATTTGACATCTTGTGAGCTGTATGGTAAATATTAAGAATGGTTGTTATGTTTGTTTTGGACAAAAGTATTATATAGATGCATGTAAACACATAGAATATTTGGAAACCTACAAAAAAGTATAGAAAACTATGCCCGAGTGATTTTCGGAGGCAGTGCTCCACTACGACACATAGGGACCAATTCGTACCCGGCCTAAAGGTATAGTAGGCCAGGTACGTATATTCGTTCTAGATCAGTATGCAGTGTTTCAGACTGATTTCAAACATTTTGTTTTTTTTTTACAAAATTTTGTCAGGACATTTTCTCTTAAAATGATTATGGATTTTCAAAATTTTCCCGGACATTTTGGAAGAGTACTGCAAAATGGCCTAAATTTAGCCCCAATCTGAATAACTGCTATGTAGCTAAAACTTACTATGGAGTATCCTGTGGGCCATATATCATGACCTCCCATTTAAATATATCATCATCGTCGATCAAACCTGCTGAGAATCCCTCCACAGGATTTTTGTTTAACTCTGTAACATAAAACAAAACAGGTTTTAGGAAATATTTTTGAGTAATATAATTAGTATTGCAGCTTCAGTGTAACATACACCATTGTCTAATTAGCATTAATTCATATCTGCAGAAATTTAGTATAGCGCAACTAGTAAATGAGCTGCACAAATTAGCGTTAATATCAACCAAAGCAAACAAAACTGTTGTTTCAAAAACAATCCCTTTCACATAATATCTACAGAAAATACAATGTACTTAAAGATGCTCCACCACCAAAAGAGCATAAACAATACTCATCATTTGAACAATAATTAACAATTAAAAAATACAATTTTTTAGCAGTGGAGCATCTTTTATGTTTCTTCTGTGGTTTCATTTTTTACCTCTTAAAATTTTTAAAAAAATAGAATGCACTTAAGACTTCAAAATTTTTTTTAACATGTTAAAGCCATCTTTGAAAGTTCTTTTTTTTCTTAAACAATTTAATGTGTTTTCAGTTACAAACAATCTGTACAAAAACGTCCAATGATTTTCTGATATTGATTCCATGGAAAGGGGGCGCTTCTACAACTTCAACTCTTCTCCAGGAAAGGGGAGGGGCACTTTTAGGGGGAGGGGTACTAGTTACGGTGAATACAATGTGGAAGTTTGGTACATGAATGTGAGCATGGATGGTGTAGGCCTTCTACGGGAGAATGTGATAAGGGTGTGTGGATGTGTGATAGCGTTTAAGATTTATATGTGTTATTTAAATGTTACGGTCGCTGGGATGCATCGTTTGTTGTCTTCTGTCGTCCCACATGTGTTGCGGGTCAAATTTGGTGTGATGGGATGAGAGTTAGGGTGGGTGTATCAATGTATCATGAGCACCCATTGGTCTGTTTGTTTTATATCGTTTCGTGTGCACATGCATTTTAGGGGTAGTACACAGCTCCTCAAACTGACACTACTCCGTTGTCGTGTTCGGGCTGACTGTGTTGGTGTTTGTGTCCATGGTGAGTTTATGTAATATTGGTTTTTATATCTGCACTGTCCTAGTGTTATATTGTTGGGGAAGAAGCCGAGACCTGCCCCCTTATGTATGTATGTGTCCCATTGGTGGCCTATAGGTAAGGGGTGGCGTGTGTGTCCATCGTTATATGTAAAGTTCAATGTAAATATATATTTGACTGTAATAAACCTGTTAAAATGTTTATGTGCGTTGTTAATTTCTTAGTAGGCTAATAGACACCCGATACCCCTAGCCAGAACCTGGGTCAGGTGTGGTGGGCGATACCTCTACAGTATTTATATATTATTTTTAAGAGTTAATGCCCTTTGTTGATATCAATTATTATGAAGTTTTAATCAAAATTAAATTGATTAACCACTAATCTCTATAAGTGAAAAATATCAACAAATCTTATGTCCTAAGTTTACTTCATGACTTTGGCTGATCAAATAAAGAGAAAATGAAAAATCGAATTTATTCATCATTTGTTTTTATCTGTTATTTTAGAATAAATGAGACTTACATATTCATCAAGGGAATAGATAAACCAGTTATCATAGACTGATAGACTATAAAATCTCTACAATATCATACTGATTAATAGGCCTAAAATAAAACGGAAGTTTAACAATCCCTTTCGAGTCATCCTCAGCGTATTGTGCAAGGCGCAGTAGTAGGGCCTACATAAAGCATGACACATGTCGTTAAGATTTTTTTCGTGGGTCTTGTGAAATGCTGAATAAACGATAATACGCAAAGAGTAAATATTTCAACTCGTGATTAGGTAAGGATATCGGGAAAATAAGCCAAACAGTGCAAAAAGAGAATCTAAAACGCCCTACACAAAAAGTAAACAGTCGTCAGTCACGTCTGCTCGCACATTTTATGCGCTATTGTTCCTCTTTTGGTGTGTTGGGTTGTCACTTTTTCACCGGCGTTTTGAATCTAAATCGACCGAAATATCACAAGTCAGTTATATTCAATGTATTATTTAAACAAATATCTCACCAGCAAGTTGTCTTCGAAGTAAAATAGTTGCCTGATCGTTGGCCATAAGAAGAAATAATCTTCGTCACCCAATGTAGATGGTGAAGATGGCTGGAAATGACTTATCACGCAAGCGCAGTTACCGAAAACTCAGCTGAGCGACACGGGGAGATAACTCGAAGAAAACAAATAGACAAAAGGCATAAAGGGCCTGATTACTTGACCGACTTAAAATAAGTCCTAATGCTTTCAGTGCGGCGAATCGTTTTAAAATTAATGTCATAGGATTAATAGTTCTTCCCAGTGTATAATAAACATTAAATCAAAACACAAAAACAACCGAGATACTTAATATACATCATGTAAGCAGACTTACAAACTACAACGTAGACATTTAAAAACTAGGACATCACGTGCTGCAATGTAAACTTATAACAAAATAACATAACTCTGTCACATTTACATAGCCCATAATAACACAAAAGTGTACAGGAATAAAAATGTGTATTGAAAAAATATATATTGTTATGATATTGTTGTGAATATCAACAAATAGCTATATAAATCTCATGGATATGTCGGTGTATATTGGATAAAACATTATCAAAATATTAATATCTAGACCTATTGTTGGTTTATTTTTTTTAAGTATTTAGACGCTAATGAGTGTCGATGAAACATTTCATTAGTTAGAATCTACCTAATTTTGATTTAAAAAAATCTTTAGAAATTTCTCACGGTCCAATTTTCTTCTTACTTTGCATGTCGATAGTACTACAAGTTGTACTTCTAAAATAAATTGTTGTTTGTTTTTTTTTATTTTAAAGATGCACACAGGACCGGAAATCTGTGTGTTCATTGTCAATGAAACTAACTGCACAAATATGCCAAAATAGGCCATCCTTTGTTAAATTATCCATAATTCATTTGAACGTATCGTATACTTAATACCCGAACAATTTTGCTTGGATTTTTACAAGAAGTGAACACATATTCTCTGACTTTCATTATATACAAGTAATTGGATGCTGACATATCGTAAAAAGCAGATCTTTTTGTTTTGACATTTAATATTGACATTTTCGACAATTTAGATGATGTGTTTAAAATTTACGTCAGGTTATCCTACATGTCAGATCAAAACATGTCTGACGTCACTAACTTTCTTTATCCATATTGATTTTGTTAAAAAAATGTTATTGATTGATTGATTTATTTTTGCTTGAAAAATCCATTTTTAACCAAACTAATTAGTGAAAAGACGGGTAAAAAATCAAGAATGAAGCCTTTAAAAAAAAGATAAAAAATATGTTCACACATAAGGGGTTCCCTTGACACATACCCAGAGTATTGTTAGAAGCGTGGGTGGATTTTGAAACCTCATCTTTCTATATCAATTACAAGATATATGAATATGATATTAAAATTATAATCCAGCCAATGTTCTAGAGACTATAAATACATGTTAATTTATGGATAATTGTTTTACCACAAAAAACAATTATCTACAGGTGCTGAATTAATTAATCCTGTCCTTGAGTGAGCATGATTTAAGGTTGCTGGTATGTACAATGAAGAGTTTATGTTAATGTACATGTGTGCATTACATGATAACACAGTTCGTTCCCAGTATTTGCATGTATGGGGTAATAATAGTGTGTTTGACTTTATTTGAGATTAGATGTTTGTTTTTTTTGTTTTTTTGTTTGTTTGGTTTTTTTTTGTTATTTTTTCTGAGTGATTATTGAATTGACAAAGATACGGCTTTTTGTCTATCTATTCCGATTTCAAAATTTCGTGTCAAAATCATCTTATTTTTTTCTAGTGACTTATACTGTCCACATCAATTTTCAATTGTTGATAATATATATTATTGTTATTTTTGAGATTCTATAAAGGTTTGGTAGTTGGCTTTTCATTTACCTGTATAGCGCAGATCACAACGGGATGTGTTAATCCCCCTCCCCCACCCCCTCCCGGCGTGTTATTTACCTGTAATCCACAAAGCACGGCGGGGTATATATGGTTTTGATATGGGGGAGGGGGATTTGTCAGTATCTAAATTTCGCTCATTCCATATTATCTAAATGATCTGATTTCAAAATGAATCTTTCAATCCTATGTACATTGTACGGGCACTTCAAATCGAATCGTTTCTACAAATAAAGATTTGATAGCAACTTTATAAGGATAGCAAGTGATGCTGTACTTAATTAAAGGCCTACAATCTGAATTGATTTCAAATAATGATGATAAATAATTCGAAATAAATTAAGGCAATCAAATACAGAGATTCTATCATAAATTCCACTAGAACGAATATACGTACCCGGCCTACTATACTTTTCGGAAGACGACACCATTTTCTGTCTAAAGTCTTTTGAGCTACAATATTGCAGCTACAATTCCACATGCAATTATTATTTAATGAACAAATGAAATAGATAACTTATATCTATGATATACCTCATCTACGTCCTTGCTTATATTAAGGCAAAAAAATGTCTGTTAAGGGTTACATTGCCAAAAAATTAGGGTCGGTACGTCGGGATTTTTTTTAGTGTCTTCCACTTTAAAGTAATGGCCAGAACCGGAGTCTGAGATCAAAATCCCGACTTTTATTTTTTTTTCGTAGAAAAGTGGAAAAAATAGGTTCGGGGGTAAAAAATTGGGGTCGGTCGGGTAATCCTAAACCAGAGATTTATAAGACTCATATACGTCCCTTGCCCTAAACAGACATATTTTTTTTGGCCTTATAAATATCGATGCCATTTTGGGATAACATGTTATGTTTAATATCATATTGCAGTAAATATTACATCTTACTACTTCAAATCATTATGATTACATGATAATATGTTATTTATTAACCGCTATCATTTGAAGTTACATGTAATAATAGCTATATTAATCACATGTATTTCCAACGGCGTGGTATTCTTCAACTTCGATAGCCAAGAGTTTTAATACTCCAATGTGTCGACCAGTCTATCGGGGACTTAAGTACTGTCTCTGGTTTCCATAAGTAATTGTAGACGTTTCAGTGGTCTATTATTATAGAAAAAGTCTGTTAAAATCATAAACCATCTCTTACATATAGACTATGTAGAAAAAATGATAAAGCGGGTCGATCATGTCACGAGACGTCTGAATTTTATAGTTTTTTTGTGTGTGTCTGGACCAATATACAAGCATAAAATAATACGTTTAAAAAATTGTTAGCGTTTTTGATGATCACAGCTTGCATGTACTTGCATTCTACCCTGACCGACAGACAGTATTATGGTTCTTGAAGGCATACGTAGGCGGATCGTTACGCACATGGCTATCGAAGATGGTGAAGCAAGTTTGACTAGTCTCCTATAATATTAGTTTAACTTTTACGACGGAATTCCATTATCCATATTTACAAAGTCCTATTTCAGTTCTGAAACTGTAATTGTAAAACTTCTGATGAAGTAATGTTGCTAGCCTATACCCCGGACCCGATACTTATCAAACAAAACTATAAACCGCGTTTCATTTCAAACTTATTCTGGCATGCGTCACATCATTTGTAGCTGAGATTTAATCTGTTTGTAGGTAGAAAAATCCGTGACAAGTCAATATCTAGCAAGAAAATTATCTTAAATCGCACATAAATGCAAATAGCACACAGCAAAGTCTATGAAGTTCTGTTCTGTCTAATTTACTGTGAAATTCCCGTTACAATACCAAAACAAAAAACAAATATATGGCATTAAAATATTTGACAAGTGTCGAATAAGAGTTACCTCCCTTAGTACACAAAAACTGCAGGTGCACGAATACGAAACTTGGCACTACACTCCATTTCCTGGTTGCGGGATCGATGATTTGACAAGAGAAGAAGCCGGCGATGTCATCAACAAGGTAGGCTTTCGTCCTCGTCTAGTCCTAATGTGATCTTTTATTGACATATTTGTTATATCCCGTTTGTATTTCTGACCATATGATATAAATAGCGTGCGTGATGTGTATTATTTTTGTTGTCCAGACCTACCCGGTAATTTATATATCAACTGCTGATTCAATACATGATAATGCTAGCAGTCTTACTTATAGAGGTTGTCTTAGGCCCTTATTGCCAGCCATATGGATGGTAATTGCCGATGCCATTTCAAAATTATCTTGTACTATGCCTTATAATATAAGTAAAATGCTCGTTACTGATTTCTCCAGTAGACAATTTGAATAATGTAAGTGTACGTACATCATGCCTGATGTAAATGTGACACATGTGTATAAGTCTATAACATTCACAAATTGTCTGATGGCCATCTAAATATTGTGTGCTGATGCGAAACTTTGTTTAAAAGTGACGATGTAAGTGTGCATAGGATAGGGTAAGTTGGCGGATGGAGATAGGGGTGAGTTGTCGTTAGGAGATGGAGGGTCCTGGGGGTGGGGAAGGGGTAGAGGGCGGTAGGGGGAGGGGGGGGGTGCTTGTTATTTTGTTCAACTACAATTCACTGTTATATTCATAGGCTCAAAATATCGTAGAGATGAAATCATAGTGGAGCGTAATTTCAAGTCTTATTTTAATAAGATTGTAAATTACACTCTGACAATTAAAATGTTGTGCTTTTCAACATACTCATGAGTTCATGAGTTTGGGTTAACGTAATTAATGTAGGCCTTATTAAAGAGTAAAATCACATTTCTCCACAAGTATATTAACGATTGCACTTTACCTAAGTAAATAAACAAGGTTTATTAAATAATTTGACTGTTAATGATCAAGTTCTACAGTTACGCATTTCAGCAGTTTTACTTTTACATCGTACAAATATACAATTTGTACTTTGAAAGCAAAATTCTTACAATAGACCAAAGTGTAACACATTACATGATATTTATACACATGGAAATCACCTCTGTTGTTATTAGAATGTCGGGTACATTGACTCTGCCGGATATGCTGATGACTTATCGCTACCGAACAAAGATATTATCTATGTATTGTAATAGGTTATATTGTTAATGTAACTGCGAACACAACAACAGCTGTCGGCAAATGTTGGCCTGACTCCTGCAGGCTACAGATTGGATTGGATGTAAAATTGCTAAAAGCTACCTGAACAAAATCGTAATTACTGGTATACAAGACATCATTTTGATTTGAATTGAAATGTATTTCAAGATGAATTCAATTTTATAATTTGCATATTTAAATTTTTGAAAGTGACATTGTTCGGGATAAATGCCATTTAGTTTAACTGTTGACATTTGAATGTTAAACGGTGTAAGTTGTCTGAACCAGATGTTACCAGAACCAGCATATATGGCTAAAATAGCCAGGTTTCTGGATTATACAGGTTTTAATTAATCAATTAATCAGTTTTAAAATACTATAAATTTGAAGAAAAATGCTGCACAATGGATGTATGAATAGATATAAATCCGGATTAGACAAGGATCAGTCTTGACAAGTCACACTGTTTATGATTTATTCTATTCATATACCGTATTCGACCCAAAAAGGGTGCAGGACGTTAAAAAAAATTGAAAAAGTGCTTATAAGACAAAATTATTTCAAATCTATACAGTTTTGTGTAGTTTTGGTCTTTATTTAAGCCTGTGCAATTGAAATTGAGGCCTCAAAAAGGGGTAGGGGCGCTTATAGGCACATGGGTGCTTATTGTGTGGAATATGGTACTTTATTAATACAGACTGACATACCTGATGTGAAGTTAAAGCAATAACACTTTCTGATCATAGTTCCTCTACCTAAATTATATCATGTATTTCCAAAATATATTGGATTTTGTAGATGATAGCAAAGTATGGTTAATGATAGCCTGACAATGTAGCTGCCACAAGCTTTCGATTCAGAATGGTCAAGGTTCCTGAACATAATGGAATCCGTTCCCGAGTCACTGCTGTTCAAGTAGACTGGCCACCAGTCTTTAGAATATTGTAAAAAAAAAATCACAAATGTTTTGCTTGATTTTTGTTTTGTTTCTACTACATGTTTGATTCTAGGTTTTAAACTAGGGGGAAATAATCTAATAAAGAACTCTGCTGAGAAAGTCTTAACAGCTTAGGGTGGCCAGTCTACTGTTCAAGGTCAAGTACCAGTCTATACCACTAGCAGTTGATTCACCTTAGGATTAAAATTCTGTATACATGTATATATGTATTATGTTATGGTTCATTAATTTGTTTTAACATCCTTACAGTTATGATGAAGTACACCATCTCTGGGTTACAGTACGTATAGTCACCAATAGTTCTCTGCTATCTTCTGATCAGGAGTTGTTGTATGATTAAGGATTGTGTCTTCGTTGACATAATTATTATTCAACCACTAGCACTTGAGATTGATCTAATTCTGAGATACATTGGCCAAATGACTTGGCCAAGTTGAATTTATAAGTGATTCAAAATTTTGTGATTTTGTTGCAAGTTATATTAATTCAACCAATTCTAAATATTTCTCTGATCAAAATTTCGCAACTGTTACTTAATCCCGCAAAATCGCAAAAATATAATCTCCGCTGAAATGACAAGCTGTACAATATTGATTTTTCCAAATTAAAAAATTCCATATACTGGAATAGCAACCAAACTAAGGTATAACTATGCAACACTTTTATATGGGATGGTATAATTATTTGTTTTTTTATGACTTTGTCGTTAATGGGCTTCTATATATGTTATATCGACTGAGGCTGTTTTTATTATAGCGCTTTTACATAATGGAATGAAGGACAGTCTGAAGCAGATTAAGTGATTTTTCTGGATAGTGGATTTGTATCTGTGGTGTTTATAAATTGTATCAACTGGAGTTTTTATATAATACCGTGAAGGACAGTCTGAAACAGATTTACCTGTAATGATTTTTCTGGAGAGTGGATTTATGTCTTTGCTTATAATGACCACTATCACAGATTACAGGTAGACTGGACTTTACCTGTGGTACATTTAGTAGTGAGAGACATTCTTATTTAATTATTCAATAATGATATTAAAATTAAATTACCGCATTTAACTCAGTTAGCTCCTCTCCTGTCCATTTTGAGACCTCAATTTTTCTTAGCTCAATTAAATATAGACTAAAACTGTCTAGGTTTCTCCATTTGATTTTGTTTGCAAATTGATAGATGGCTATTACTGTGCAATGAAATGGTTGATCCTATTGAGTTTGCCTCATTATTGCAATGTTGCAACCTGGGTACTTATTGGGTTAAATATTGTATTTTAAAGCTGAATCTATTGGTGATTCTATAGAAGGACTTATATTGGGCAAGTTTTTAGGAAATATCAGTTGAGCCTTTGACTATCATTGAATAATAATAATCTGAATTAATGATAGCTACAACGATATAGGAGTGATACATTATTTTAATTATGTTTACTTCTAATAATGATTTTGTTCAAGGACAATTAAGTCTCTGCCGGAGAAATTTTCAATTAAATGATTCAAGGATATCCCTCTATATGAGATGGTGTCTCTGTATCATGATTTCATCAAGACCATTTGATCAGGAAATTCCCCATTTGGATTTGTTTTAATGAAGATTGACATGTTATTCCTGTAGTTGTTGTAATGAGAACAAACATGCCAGTCTGGTAATAACTCAACTGGACAGAGACGTCAGTCGTTTGTAATGATTTTAACCAACAAAGACATGTCATGATCAGTTGTGTCTGTCGAGATTTTTTTTACTGTAAGAGACAAATCAGTAGTGAATGTTATCTGCAGGGTGCTAGCTACCACTGCAACAGGTTGTTTATTCATTTCAATCAACAAATGGGAAATGTCTTATTTCCATTTTATCTTTCGTTGACAGGAGTCACAGTTAGGAATCGTAACCACCACTTCCTGTATCCCACATGTTCGACGTCGCACACATGAATATTTGTCAGCACACATACGTCTGGTGATTATACCTTTGAGAAGTCACCATGTTTAGTCGCCTGGTGAAGTACACCAAGGGCGACACCTATCAGGATTTAGATGCAAGCCAAGGGGAGAGAATTGATATGGACATCACCGACCCGGCGATGAGGGAGTTTGCGGGTCTGACTCCGACAGGAAGTAGTAGTGGAGAGTTCTCGCATGTTGGCGAGGGCGGAATACTGGACATGCATCAGCGAAGAGGTACAGGGTCAACCATAGAACCTTCCGAAGGTAGGTCTTTATGTTATTGCTATATAGAAATAACTCTCTTGGTTTTTAATGGAATAAATTTTATAATTATGATGGCGATACTAACATAATTACCATTATATTACCTTTCAAATTACTTTTGTACAGTAGCCAAGGTAACCAATGAATAGTACTTTATCCTGCAACTGTCCCACATACTGACCGATAACTACTGCCGGATAAACTTGTGCTTTATCCGTCAATACGATATGCTTTATCCGTCAATACGATCACGTGAATTTGTTCCATATCTGACGGCACTTTTCCTAACTTGACCCAGAACTTGAACCTTCCGGTGAATGAAACGTCATTCAGTCCCGCTAAAACGTGACGTCACATTCACCGAAATGACATCGTTTTTACGATGTCCAAAATCTCGTATGGCGGTGCCGTCTTTTTCTTGGCTCATGACAAAGGTATGTATTGTTAAGTAATTCTTTAATGGGTATTTATTGTTATTTGAGTATTTTTATTTCCTTTCAGTGATATTCACACTGAATAGAATTACGGTGACTGTTTGTGAATGCGCTTATTTATTTCCCACGGCAGTAAAAAGGAGTGCACTCTCATTCGGTTAAGTGAATGAATCTTTACCTCCGCATCAAAGAAGCTTCTCGCTTCGAGCGAAACAAAGTAAGGAACTGTCAATATGCTTTCGTTTTGAATGCCATAATGGTTGCAGGATAAACAGAATACACGGTTAGTATCTTACAATACAAGGTTTATTTTGGTGCTCGACACGGAAAGCCGAGATGACTCGGCAAAGCCTCGTCATCTCGGCTTTCCTAAGTCTCGCACCAAAATAAACCTTGTATTGTAAGATACTAACCATGTATTCTCTATGTAATGGATTGTTTTTCGGAATATAGGAATGCTTCATTACAGTGTTAGTTTCATTTGTGCAAAAATTCTGGGCCCAAAAACGCAAAAAATAAAATAAAAATATTGTCTATATATGGGTTTTGTGATTTAGACCGACAATTCCATTGTTTGTCTTACATGATACATATAAATGGAGATGACTTTTTAAAAGTACGGATTTAAGTCTTTGCCTTTTATTTTGAAAATTTGGAGCATGGACAATGCTGAAGTTATGATAGGTAAACAGGTAAAATACCCATTAAAATTTGTCAATTACTCCTAAAAATGGTATGAATGTGTACTAATTACTCTAAAAATATTTGTATTACTGTAAAAGCACTATAGCTTACATCCAGGGATAAGATCAGGAGAAATTGAACAAAGTCAGAAGAATTTGAGTTATGCTCAAGAGTCTGCATCAACTGTGCTCTTGTTTCAGATAGATATTTGTACACTTGCTAGAGCACTGATGGTATTACTTTTAGTATGTGAATAACAGCCTATAGCGATCTGTATCCCTTGGCCCATATAAGTCAAACTTCATTTGCGGTGAGCGCACTCCAGTTTTGTATGGCTTCCACATGCTCTGTAGCTTTTGTCGCTTGTGTGTAGGGCTTCCTTCTATGGCTTTGTGCCGATTTAACATGTCTGGTCGTAACCCTTGAATTCTTTGATCTGACAAAATTGGAAATGACAGAATAAAGTTCACCTGACCTCGACATTATTGATTGGTCTAAGTTTGGAAGAATGAGTAGTGTAATGGTTAAGCCAATTGCCTTTCACCAATCCAGTCAGAGTTCGATCCTGGGCATGGACATGAAAAGGTCAAGGGCCATGTGTAGCTACAGTTACTTATGTCCTGAAACTACAGATACTTACGTCCTGAAACTACAGATACTCACGTCCTGAAACTACAGATACTTACATCTTGAAATATATAAAGTGAGCGAATGTAACCTGTAATGTTTCTATATATAGAATAATAAAAATCTTATTATACACAGTGTCCCATAAATTACATAACATTTTCAAAATGTTATCACTCAAGACATATCTGATCAATTTAAACGATATGTTGGAATATGAAGAAATATGTTGATGTTTTGTTGTATAAAACAAGAAAAGGTGACAAACACACTGACAGTGTGACAGTACTTTTAGGTACCTCCCAAATGTAGCTATATGTGTACAGGGTTCTGCTTTTGTATTTTTGACATGTTTTTGATATTAATCTTGTAAATTGGGCGAGAACTATTCAATAATTGGCTGATTTTTGTTTCTTCTTGGCCACTAGAGCATTAAATCAGCCAGGCAGATGAGTGTAGAAAGGAATTGAATTGAAGAGTTTAACGTAACGTCACGTAATCGTTTCTGGGTACGTGATTTTCAATGATTCATCAATTTCAATGATTCATCAATTCATGTGTAAAAAGGCTTATCTACTACGGGGGGGATCAGATAGAAAGCAGATGATCTGTTTGTATACGATCAAATTTTGTCTGCACTGTTGAGAAGTGTTGTCATGGTAACAGTGATGTGGTCGCTGCAGTGAGGAAGCTTGAAAAGAATGCAGTGTCTGGTGACACGCAATCTCTTTATTATGAGGTATCACAACACGTTCAAGGACACTGAAACTAATGGCTTAATTTGAAAACTAGATTATCATTAAAAAGGTACACAATGGATGTCACTGTGAGCTATAGGGGGAATTCATAACAACTATATGTGGTCAGTAATGTGAAAGGACAGCAGCGCTCGAGTGGTGAAGATACCCTGACGTATTACCGGAAGTCCTCCACCTCTGGGTGATGAATTTGGATCCTATGTGGGACAATAGGTAGTGGTAGTACAATAGGTACTGGTGGTACGGTTGGTGGTTTCTCTCCTGGTACTCTGGTTTTCCTCCACCGTTTAACCTAATGACACATCCTTTAATGACACTAGCTATCTATAGGGTGTTAAATCAATTGAACCAAAGTAGTGTGAAATAGAAGACTGAAAATGAGTTGCAAGGTACTGACAGTAGGTTGATGGTTTTTCACCAGGTACTCTGGCTTTAATCCACCTCTTAAACCAGACATGCCCTTAAATAATAGTGAATGGCTGTCAATAGGAAGCAAAACAGAAACAAACAAACTATTAGTAATTTTGGGAGAATTTTAACATTGTAAATACAATTTCAATATACCGGTAAAGATTATTTGATAAAGTGAGGCATGTTGGAGGCATATAGATATACATTAATCCTATTTTTAACAGATTCTTTTTTGAAAAGAAATATAAATGTTATAGAATGATAACTCTAGCATATGAACTGAGTAGCATTCATGTTTACGAGGGTGTGACAATTTTCATAGTTATGTACTTGGTGACTATATAAGTTGTGTCCCAATGACTATATAAGTTGTGAATGTACACATATATGTGTATGGATGGTTAACTGGGGCAAAAAGATATTTCTTAACACAAATATCAACATGTTTATTATAGGTCAGACATCGAAGTAAATTGAGCCAAGTCCTTTATAATTAACGACAAGACTGAAGTCTCACCAGGAAGATCCTTAATTCCATTCAATAATGCATATTCTTCGTAAAGAAATAATTTCCATCTACCATTACCTGAAACTGATGCTAATAACAGTTTTTCCATGGAATTCCTCTATCTACATTCTGAGGTTGAAAATTTTCCATACCTGGTTGATAAAATATGACTTTATCAGTAAAGCTACATCATCAATGTTCTATACATGTTTTACCTCAGGCTAAACTGCATATTTGACTTTAACCACATCAGAATGTTTAAAACTGAATTTTACATTTATTTTGTGATATCTAGTTTTTGAGCATTAAGGCTATATAGTGAGCGAAATCAGAATAACATAAGGTGCTTTTGTCAGAATTGTCTGTATTGTTTTAAGTCATGTCTCAACAGCTGATAGCTATGGTGCAAATGTATCTCTCAGTTTTTATGACGCTGTACAACCAAAAGTGAAATATAAACACAATATAAATGCATCACAATTAGCTAATCATAGTGTCAAGACAAATATAATTTAACAAAGGAAATTACAAAGAAAGTAATACCTAGGCTATGCCTTGTACCTGTATATAGTGCGCACCCCAATTTTTCACTTGTTAAAATGTGAAAAAAAATGTGCGTTATGCATGAAAAAATATAGTGCATGGCATGTTTAACAAGCTTTCGGAAAATCAATCCCTCGAAAATTCATCCTAGGGTGGGTCACAGGAGCTACTGACCACTCAGGGAGGGTCACATGGATTACTGACCACTCAAGGATAATAGGATAATAATAAAAATATAAGCTGATTGTTCCAAACTTGATTGATTAGTAATTCTTTCTGGATCGTATTAGGTTAAGTTAGACATAAATAAGGATGCTACAACACATATACATCAGACGGAGCACCTGCTCACGATTTGTCAGACACACAATTAGGATACAATTAGATATAATGCCATGTCTAAAGGCCGAGAGGCTGGACCTTCCTCACACATTAAGAGAGGGTGCTAGATTCATTGGTTCTGAATCCTTTAGTATTGATCAAGTCGTAGCTTCTGCCTTTCTGCATTTCCAACTGTTTATATGTTTCCCTGTTGGCCGTTCTGTGAGGCCTATGTATTGATCTTTGTTGTTTTGTAGGAAAGCGAGTTGTTGTAATAAACAGCTGTTGACATCAAGTGTTCTTTTATATATCTATAAATCTCTGTATATGATCTTTATATAGAGATACTGTAAAAATTGATATCTATACAATCTTTATGTAGAGATACTGTAAAATTTGTTATCTATAAAATCTTATAAAGAGATACTGTAAAATTTGTTATCTATACAATCTTTATATAGAGATACTGTAAAATTTGTTATCTATACAATCTTTATATAGAGATACTGTAAAATTTGTTATCTATACAATCTTTATATAGAGATACTGTAAAATTTGTTATCTATACAATCTTTATATAGAGACACTGTAAAATTTGTTATCTATACAATCTTTATACAGAGATACTGTAAAATTTGTTATTTATACAATATTTATATAGAGATACTGTAAAATTTGTTATCTATACAATCTTTATATAGAGATACTGTAAAATTTGTTATCTATACAATCTTTATATAGAGATACTGTAAAATTTGTTATCTATACAATCTTTATATAGAGATAGTGTAAAATTTGTTATCTATACAATCTTTATATAGAGATTAGTGTAAAATTTGTTATCTATACAATCTTTATATAGAGATACTGTAAAATTTGTTATCTATACAATCTTTATATAGAGATACTGTAAAATTTGTTATCTATACAATCTTTATATAGAGATACTGTAAAATTTGTTATCTATACAATCTTTATATAGAGATACTGTAAAATTTGTTATCTATACAATCTTTATATAGAGATACTGTAAAATTTGTTATCTATACAATCTTTATATAGAGATACTGTAAAATTTGTTATCTATACAATCTTTATATAGAGATTAGTGTAAAATTTGTTATCTATACAATCTTTATATAGAGATACTGTAAAATTTGTTATCTATACAATCTTTATATAGAGATACTGTAAAATTTGTTATCTATACAATCTTTATAAGAGATACTGTAAAATTTGTTATCTATACAATCTTTATATAGAGATACTGTAAAATTTGTTATCTATACAATCTTTATATAGAGATAGTGTAAAATTTGTTATCTATACAATCTTTATATAGAGATACTGTAAAATTTGTTATCTATACAATCAATCTTTATATAGAGATACTGTAAAATTTGTTATCTATACAATCTTTATATAGAGATACTGTAAAATTTGTTATCTATACAATCTTTATATAGAGATATAAAATTGTAAAAACTTTGTTGTATTTGTTATCTATACAATCTTTATATATAGAGATTAGTGTAAAATTTGTTGTAAAATTTGTTATCTATACAATCTTTATATAGAGATACTGTAAAATTTGTTATCTATACAATCTTTATATAGAGATACTGTAAAATTTGTTATCTATACAATCTTTATATAGAGATACTGTAAAATTTGTTATCTATACAATCTTTATATAGAGATACTGTAAAATTTGTTATCTATACAATCTTTATATAGAGATTAGTGTAGATCTGTAAAATTTGTTATCTATACAATCTTTATATAGAGATTAGTGTAAAATTTGTTATCTATACAATCTTTATATAGAGATACTGTAAAATTTGTTATCTATACAATCTTTATATAGAGATACTGTAAAATTTGTTATCTATACAATCTTTATATAGAGATAGTGTAAAATTTGTTATCTATACAATCTTTATATAGAGATACTGTAAAATTTGTTATCTATACAATCTTTATATAGAGATACTGTAAAATTTGTTATCTATACAATCTTTATATAGAGATACTGTAAAATTTGTTATCTATACAATCTTTATATAGAGATACTGTAAAATTTAATAAATTGTTATCTGTTTAATCCTTATCTATAGAAATAGTGTAAAATTTGTTATCTATACAATCTTTCTGAATCTTTCTGAATTCCCTCTTTATCTTTGTTTAAAGCACTCGTAAAATTCTAATTCTAAAAATCGACAAATCGGATAATACAAAGTAAATTTTTGGTCCGAATGACAAAAATCATACATAAAATGTTCATATAACTTGAAATGGGGGATTTTTTGAACAACGAGATCGCAGGAAAATGCCCAAATTCTTTTTCATCAATCTTTCATTAGAACAACAACATTTCAAAATAAACCTGCAGTTTCCAACTACAAAAAAAACAGTAGGAAAAAAATTGGTAATCATGCATATGGGTACATCATCTTCAATCTTCTATATATTTTTTCATCTTGCTATGGTCGAATGTAGATAAGAACAAAATAGACTTTGACTTCTAAAAACATTATTAGATGTTGGGTTATCCACCCCCAGTGCCGAAATTTGATTTTTTGGCTATTTTAATCAAATTTGATAAATCATGTGTAATTGGGGTACATATGATATTCACCCAATAAACACTCATGGCCAGGGCACTTCAAAACTGAAACCATAAGAAACAAATTAAGACTAGCCTTTCACAAAAATATTGCACAAAGTAATTAAGCCATAAATCAATTTGCAAAACTAAATCAAGTAAATCAAGTAAAGAAACTCAAGTTTCCATACAGTAACTTTAGTCAGTATATAGTTCAAGGCCAGTGATCAAAATTGAGATCTCAATAAGGTATAGGGGTGCTTATAAGAATAGGGGTGCTTACTGGGTAGCCAGTAGCCACTTACTGGGTAGAATACGTCACTTTAAGCTTACTAGCATTAAATTAAATCAAAGGCTTCTCTCTCAGAGACATATGGATGGCAGATCTATATAAATAGGTACATTATTTTCTAAAGGTCAATTGACAGATAAAATGTCAAACCTCTTGTTGGTCCCAGTTCTGAGGCTCAATGTCTGTTAGTAGTACAATTATAGCTGTGATTGACATTTGTTTCTGATGTGGTTTTAGGATGGAAACCTGATTAAGATTAAATGATATATTTTGAAACCGTGGCATTATTAGCTTACCTACCTGAAATACAAGTGAATAATCTTGTAATTATGCAGTAGTGTAGCTTCCATCGTTTGTGTGTCATTGGCTTGTATGGCTGGTCATCACCAAATTTTCCTATTAAACATCTTCCACTCTAAAAGAAATTTAAAGAAGACAACAGACCTGATATAGCAAGCTTAAAGTATACACATGTATGTTTCTTTTAATGAATGACCTTGACAGGTTATTTGGATAAAATAGGGTAAAATCATGAAAAGTTTTCTTCTCAAAGATTAAGAAGCTCATCAGACTTGGTTTTTATTTTCGAGTGATAGCAAGCCCTTCTTCTCAAGAATGTAGGCCTTATATTTTTCGGGTCGATATTTTCTTTTAATGAATGCATGAAATGATCCGGACATGTTACTTAAATTTCAAGGTCATTTTGAAGGATCAAACTATAGGTAAAATCATTAATTCAAAATTAATATAGCTTGTTTTTCAATTGTATAAGAGGCCTAGAGACATGTCATTTACCCTGAAGCATTCTGGAATAAAGGGCTATCAATGATAAATAAATGACATTGACATCATTGAAGGTCACATGGATCATGTATGATTTCTTTTTTATTATGATTGATAAAATTGTATACCATAGAGATAGTTTTTTTTATAGCAAGCATCAAAGTTCTACCAGTGCGAACTTGCATGAATTATCCTGAACATGGTCTTATAGCATCAAAATACACCAGTTAAAATAGTTTAGTAAGTTTAGATGAGTGATATCCAATCGGAAGATGACAGCAATTATAATTTCCTATATTTAAAGGCCCTTGGGGCCTGACATGATCTGACAAAGTGGACCATTTTATATGGTCATCTTAAAAAATTATTATAGCTTGTTTTCAATTGTTAAGAGGCTTTCTGAAAGAACTCAAGCATCAAAATCACCAGTTAACTTAGTAAGTTTATACATGTAGCTCTAGAAAGGGGAACTGGTATACATGTACTGAGGATAGGATATATATATTCCGTCTTTGCATATTATAGAGTAAGCTCCCTTGCAGTATAGGTATTGATTGTTACGTCATTATTTTTGTGAGCACAATTCACATCATTTTCTCTGAAAAGTATGACGTTACGTTTGTACTTGATGACGTCACAATCAGCACCTACCAGCAAGGGCAGATAACTCTGTAATATACAAATACAGAATACAGAAAATAAAGTTCATATGGTGTTACAGACATTGATTGTAAACGTGTTGTTTATTACTATGCGTAGTAAGGTCTAGAAATTTTGAGAAATTGGCAAGTTTTTGACAGTCGATCAATGCAGTTTCATAAGAACAGGGACTTCTGTATTATATCAAGATGGACTATGACTGTATATATAGCAGCAGTGGAAATGTATAGATAAAAGGATGACTTGTATGTCTGACTGCACATGTTAAAATCTCATTTGAAAGGATCCTGTCCACCTTCGATAGAACATCAGGATGTTCTTAAAATAAACACTGTACCAAAAAAAAAAGAAAAAAAAAAGATTTTATATACCAGGCTTTTAAAATAATTGTAGCAAAGGGGGGGCACTTATTAATGAACCAAAATGTAAGTTGTGAACGAAAAATCTTTCTGTACTCATGGTACATTAATCTGTTACAGTATACATGAATATACCTTTTATCACATTATCATGTAGTGATTCACATATAAAAAAAACTCACAAGTTAATGTAATATGAGATACAATGCTGATGTTAGAGGTATCACATGTTGTACAACATTGTTAATTTCATTGGATGAGGGCGTTTATACAACTTCAACTCTTCTCCGGAAAAGGGGAGGGACATTAATCACGGTGAATACGGTACATGTATATTTTACCAAGTATTATACCTTTCAGAATTGAAATAATTACAAATGGTATGGGGGTAACAATATAAATAAGGATTGTATTCCTTTCGATCTATCTATGACAAGTTCACCAAGCTAACCATAGTTCATTATATTCAGAGCGAGTTCGATCATTGACTAATTAGTTTAGTTAACGTTTTATTGACGACTAAAGTGAAATCGTTGGTTCACTGCTCTAGTCAATAAAACGTGCGCATTACAATTTTAGTTAACGTTGTTTAATGGAAACATGGTGCACAACATGAAACTAAATTAAGTTCGATCACACTTTAAAGTTTCACTACGGGTTTCACTATATAGCTTGTGATCAAACTCGCTCATAATAGTATAGATGTATTTCTATATAATTTGAACTAAGCTGAAGCACTATCGTTATCTGATTAAATAACAGACTAACAATCACAGTAAAATGCCACTTTTCCAATGCTATTATTCAATAAAATACAAATATGGATATCTTTAGCATGTTTGAATTGCTACTAATGCTATAGCAGGTAAAGGGAAGTAACTCTAGACGAACACAGCACTAGGTAGAGTCCATTGCGGCCAGTTTCATTGACAGGAAGTTAAAAGAATTAAGAATGCAATAATATCGCAATGCTATTGCAATTATAGTCTGTATTTTCCCTGATAGCAATAGTATTGCAATGGTAAAAGATTGTAGACAAAAGTCATCCTTACCAAATTGTGCTTAAAATAGACACAAAATACAGAAAATTGTAATTTCCATTAAATATGGGTGAACAATGAATTATCTGTATAAAGATTTTATTTTGAATTGTTCCGAAAAATGTTGGCACCGTAAAACAAGTTCAAATATAGGAACATTTCTTTTTATTTGTAATAACAGTGGAAATCTGGGTATACATATCAGACATTTAACTATGAGGTTGAACTTAATTTTCTCTTAAGACATGATTCATCCCGATGTGACTTATCGTGGCATATCTACTGTGAGGTTGCCATCAGATGGTGCCACCCCGAGTGAAGGTGAAAAAGCACTCTATGGATGGGGACCACAGAACTAAGTTTCATTCCATGTCGCAGTAATTTTGTCAGACTAGTTAGCTTAACAGTGATTCAAATTTAAGCTTTAAGATTTTCCATCTTTATTATTATAAATAGAAAGAATTATAAAAAAAGTTCACCTTGAATTTAGTTCTGTTTACTTATATTTCTGTGACTTTGTTATTGTGATTTTAGTTTTGTGGTCCTTAGGTAGTAATATACAGAACTGTCTCACTAATTTTACGGAAACTCTCACTTTCATATGATTGGTTGATTACAAAGGCTTGAACATAGTATATTAAAAATATTAACATGTTTTCCTAGCAGATTATTCATTGAAATAATTGAAAAATCATTGTTCAATTCGATAAATTAAAAAAAAAAAGTATGTTCTTTTGCAGACTAGTAATTTCTGATTTTTATAATCAGACAAAAACAGTTGATGCAAGATTCTAAATCTAAACGCCAATTAAAGTTGAACTTAAATTATATAGTGTTCTTTATAAGGCAGTGCCTTTTGTGCTGATTGTGAATTACTTACCAGATAATATTTTACCTGAAACATCATTTGGAATGAAATTCTAAATAAATAATTACATAATATGTCTATGTAATCAACCATAATAGAACTTGTTTATTGTTAAAAGAAGGTGTGCCACAGTGTATAGACATAAGGCTTCAATATTCAGTCTACAATTCGGTCTTTGCATATTACAGAGTTAGCTCCCTTTGCGGACAGGTATCAATTGTTACCGTCATTATTTTGTGAGCACATTTCACATTGTTTTCCTCCAAAAAGTATGACTGTTAAGCGCTCACAAACACATGACGTCACAATCAACAACTATACTCAAGGACAGATAACTATAATATGCAAAAACAGAATAGAAAGTGCAGGACCAGTTTCAAAATGGCTTACAAACTGATCATGTGACAATATCATAGAAGTGGCAAGATGCATGACTGTAGATGGATTTTTTTCTGGATCCTCTGGCTTCGGTTTCCCCCACTTTCAATGAAACCTGTCACTCATTAAATGACCCTGACCAAATATGTTATATGTATTAAAGCCATTTACTGTAAACTAACTTATTTTCGGACGGATTAGTTTTTTTCGCCTTTTTATGCTTAGTGGATTTTTCACAGCGATTTGATTTTGTTATAATGGACTTGAATGTTAGATCTAAATCAACAGTACCTTGTGTTTATAATATTTTGGTGGCTATACATTTCATGTTTTTTTACTGCCCACGAATTATGCAAATTTTTTATTGCACAAGAAAATAAGTTGGTGTGCAGGTGTCATCCAAGGGAGGTAATTCATATATATAAAATTAAATGGCACACTACCCAAGGGAGATAATTCATGTACTGACAGTACATGAATTATCTCCCTTGGGTAAAATCTTGAGGAAAGTAATTATGTAGAATCATTTGACCTAATGTCTGTGTTACTGTGGCTACACTGAGTTACTTGTTGTTCATGGAAATATTCACACTGGCATTCTACAAGGACTCTAACATTGATGGCTTTCTTTGCTCGCAATCTTTTAATAAGTTTTAATGTCACATCTTTTAACAGAAAACTGTGGCAATGATGTTCAGGTTATAAAGTTAAAAACGAAAAACTCTTTAAGTGGAAATTGTAAATGGATATCTCTATGAAGAAAAAATTGTCTCTTGCATGGAAATGGTTGAGGTTTTCATAATAACAATTTGATTTAATTAACTAATGCATTTTTCAGACAAAATATATAACAATTCTACTAGGATCAACATGCAAATGAACATAAATGCACATTACAAGCTTATTAATATGGACTTTACAAATCTGCCTACTATACGTTGAATGAGAGACTGAAATAATGCTTAAGCTGTGGTTGTGAAGACAAAAGTATATAGATTTTGTTTTATAGGCAAACTTGTACTTCTATAAAACATTGTTTAAATGATCATGTTACATGAGTAAATGAATCTACCTGTGGTTCTCAGGTTGACATTTGATATTATAATTCATTACAAAATCAATAAGCATGTTTATGGACAACCAAATATATAGGTCCAAACTGTTGTCAGTCGTCATTTTCATTATAAACATTAAAAAGAGTATCAATTCATAGTTTTAAGAAAACAAATCTAGAAGATGCATGTTGGTATTCAAGGCTTTATTCAGTAAAAACTTTAAAAAGATTACATGTACTTATATTTTGATGGTAAAGAAAAACAATCTGGGATTTGCATGTTATTTAAGACTTTATTCAGCAATCATAATCACGCTAGCTATGATTTGGTGTTCATGTTGTGCAGGTGGTGATTACTTATAAGTTATGGCTTGGTAAATTAGTTTTACTTCAATCCCCTAATTGATCAGGAAAAGCATGGCTCCTTCTTGCTGACTGCAGGTGTATTCTGCAGGGTATAAATAATACATTATCCATAATACAGAACAAACAACAAGGTCATTTCATAAATTTAATTAAACTTGAATCATTTTGCAATGTTCAGTCATAAAAAAGAAAAGTATGCTTTGAGCAAAATATTGCTACAAGTAAGGAGCTTCGTATCATGCAAAATATTACAATAGACAAGGTCTGTATTATTTTTCTCTCAATATCATTGTTGTTTCCTGAATATCATGATTTCACATTTTGCAGGTGAGTTACATAGCACTGGCCCTTTGATATTGAAACTTCCAGGTCTCTTTTTCCCTTATTAATTAAAGCAAACACTGGAAAGGATCTTGTATTTCTATTTCATTTTTATGTGAATCACCCTGAAGTGTGTTTCCTACAATACTCCTGGAGTTATGCACCCTTGTTGTGTGCCTTTAGGGATGAACATCTGTGATGAATGAATTGACAGTTTTAAATATTGTGGTGTGTGACCTACATGTACATGTGTATTCTGTCTGTGCATATAACAGAGTTATCTGCCCTTGTGAATAGGTACTGATTGTGACATCAGGTGTTTGTGAGTTTGCGTAACATACCATTTTTCAAAGAAAACTACGTTTTGCTAACAAAAGAAGTCTGTCGCAATCCCCACACCTTCTAACAAGGAAGATAACTCTGTGATATGTAAAGATGGGATATACCAAGATACGATATCAGGATGGTTGGTTTAATCAATGAGCCCTGATGATTAATTCAGTATAGTATTCTTTGAATAATATCAGATTAAAAATCAATAAATGTTAAAAGGTAAATGAATGACTTTCAGTCACATTTTGAACTTAAAGCATTTTGTTTTGTGTGGATTTTTTTTTCCTTTTCATTGACGAAACGTACAATAAAGACTACCGGTAATATTTTGTCAAAATTTGTCAAATGTTTTATCAACAGCTGGTAATTTTTTCTCAAATGAGAAAATCAAATGAAAATTAAAAATTTTGCTCTTTCCCAACAGAAATACATGATTCACCCCATTATTTAATATTTATGACTTTGTAAAGTTTTTTGAACATATAAATGTTGTGTGAAAATGTTGATATATCCCTTCAAAGTTATAAGCTATGGGAATGTTTATCATTTATACTCTGTTGTGTACCAAGTCATATGTCAAAATCCGAGCGAATATTTACATGAATGATTGGTTAACGATTTTATTTATGATGAGCCTACATCACAGGATCTATTTTCTTTTACTAAATAAATATATGTTTGAGTGATCCTTGAAGAAAAATCAAAAAGTTTGTTTCCTCATTTACACCATTTTCATACTTTCTTTTTGTGTTTCTTAGAAACCTACTCCATACAACAAGCCATTGACAATATTGGCTTTGGGAAGTTTCAAATCAAACTCTCCATCCTCACAGGGTTTGCTTGGGTAAGTGATAGAAGACTGGAACGTTTATTAAAAAAAAAAAAATATGGTTAAATTTTTACGGTTTTTGTAAAGCATTGAAAATTTTAACCTTTATATTTTTCTTCAGGTTGTAAAGTATGGTTTATGTTGTGATATTGTTACAGTGAGAGTTTTATGTGTGATATTTCATTGACTAGTACAATGTGTACACTGTCACCTTCATCAGAAACATCACATGAAATATTCGCTGGTTGCGTTACATTCAATTATTACATGTTTAAATCATGCAGCTGAAAAATTCAATAAAGGTATTTGTGTCACATTAAAAAAAACTTATTTAACTATTGTTATTTCAAAGAATGTTTTACAAAAATGTATTTAGGTAAGCAGTGAAAAAAAATCAAGACTGATATTTCAACCAAAATAGGACATTATCATTGAACAGAGTTTGTAGGATATTAATGAAATTGTTGAACTTTAATTTTTTGCAGATGGCGGATGCCATGGAAATGATGATTCTCGCCATCCTGTCACCAGCCCTACACTGCGAATGGCAGCTAGAAAGCTGGCAACAGGCTCTTATTACCACGGTAATACAAACACAGCTATTACTGTAGATAAATCTTAATTTATGCATTTGCATATGTGATATATTTTATAGCTTTAATCTAGATTTTTAGCATAAATGTACCTGTGTTTTAAGCGAAGCCTGATACTTTGCATCAAGTACATCTATTGATTCAGAACTGAACAAAAAATATCTTTGGAGCATGATTGGTGTTGTTGATTATAAAACATCCCTGTATGCTGCATCATGAAACAAGTTGTTATAAAACACCTGTCGAGCCAATAGTGTTTGATATTCATCTTGCAGTGGGCAATAAACAGTAGATTTTAATCATAAAATCAGTTAAGCTATCGTATTTGAATAAATCAATATTGGACTACCCCAATATTGATAATATGATAGTGTACTATACCTATTAATTCAGATGATCCAATCTCCATGCGGAAACATGACACAGATTGCACAGATTAGTAATCTGATTGAAATACAAGTCCTGATCCTCACTCTGTTTTATAGAGGATATCTGACAACATTTTATTAGGGGTCACATTCTGGTGACCTTTCGGATTTGCCTATCAAATGCTCACTTTCAGAATCTTGGAAGTAAATTTTATATTCTAAGATCTGATTAATTTGATTCTTTTCTGATAGTTTATAGCTTTTAGGGGTTGAGATATCATTTCTGCTCCTGCGCACTAACACTAACTATCAAACTATCAACAAAAAGTCAAGTTAGATTTGACCCTGATATTGTTAGTTTTTGTAGATGTAATTGAAATTTAGTTGTATCAAAGAATATTTATAATGATTTCTTAATAACTTTGGTACAGCAGTTGTTGAAAGTCGATTCTTGTAAACATGTCTTCATTTGAAACTGGTCGCTAAAGAAGTTACAATTATTGCTGAACGAAGAGTTCGGACAACGTTATGTAGTTGCAGTAGTCCCATGATAAAACAGATAAGGATATTTGGACTTAAACTGAACAGAACATTTCTTCCCAGCTTGCATATATACATGTAGCCCCGATGGTGTGCTCTTTGGACAAAATGTGGATTCTTGACTACATACACAAAAATGGTTCTGGCAGCTCCTGAAAACTATTTTGTGTTAGTCAAGAAATTTGGAAGTATTTGATTTGAGAAACATAACAATTTTTGAATGTCCCAATACATGTACAATGAAAGAAATTTATACCACAGTCTTGTTATGGCCATCCTGTAACCAAAAATATCCAAACGTTATCATCATTGACAAAGTCAGCATATGAAAAATAGAGGATCTTACATGAGTGGCCATGTAATATAAAGTTTATCAGACGAGTTCTATAATATGATATCCACGAGCCTTTAGGCATAATCTATTTATGATGTCAAAAACTACATTTGACATCATAATAGTCTTATTACACATGTGTCTTATGATATTTATGACATGGCCGTATGACAATGCTGGATGTCCTGTTATGTGATAAATGAAATTATGTTATTACTGTATATAAAGTGAAGCTTGTTAAACCAGATAACTTCGATCCCAACCTAAATCATCCGGATTACAAATTCTGTATTTTTAGTCAATATGAAATGCTACGATACCGGTAATCTGTTTCCTGATATTTTTTTGTCCGGACTGCGAGTTTCCCGGATTATCGGCATCCGAATAATTGTTGCCTTATTTTTGTGTTACAGATTGTATTCTGTGGGATGTTCTGTAGTTCCAGTTTCTTGGGAAGTGTGTGTGACAAATATATTTTTGTGTTACAGATTGTATTCTGTGGGATGTTCTGTAGTTCCAGTTTCTGGGGAAGTGTGTGTGACAAATATGGACGTAGATCTGTAAGTATATACAAGTATATACCACAGAGACCTGGCACGACTTTTTTTAAACTAACAGGATACTATAACATATATATGTATACTATTGGTTAAAATTTTTCGTGCCAGGTCCCTGTGGTATATACTAGTACAGAATGACCAGTCGATTCAATGCAATGGATTATATAACAGTATTATATATATTGTAAACATGAAATTTATGAGGAAATTTAAGTTATATGAATGTTGCTTGATCGCAAAAATCCACCATTCCAACATATTTTCTTGTAAATGTATGAACTATGTTGCTTAAAGTCTGCCGGTGTATCAAACACAAATCACCCTAAAAGTGAAATTATATTAAGCGCTCATGAAAATATTTTTGTTTACAATAGATTTTATGATAGAAAGATAATATTTATTGTGTAATGATAATTTCAGATTCTACTACTATATCCTCAGTTTCCATAGAGTAATATTAATATTTTGTTTTCCATGTAGGAGTTGATCCTGTGTTCAGTATTTACGTGTTACTTCGGGATCCTCAGTGCGTTCTCCCCCACGTTTATATGGATGCTGATCCTACGAGGACTCGTCGGATTTGGTATAGGGGGCGCGCTCCTCAGTCGTACGTATATCTGTATGGTTTACGACGTGTGACTTTCTTCTCCCATCATATACTAAAGCTCACAATACAAGTTAAATAAATCCCTGTTGGAGATAAAATAAATTACTGTGTACATATGCTTATTCATTGTTGAAAGGAAAACTGGATATACAAGACTGGCCTATGTATATTCACTCTACTAACACTGGTACCTATGTGTCTTAAAATAAAAATGGCCACCTAATTTTCTCACAAACATATGTTACTCTGTATGCTGATTTACCATTGACAGTGTAACTCTGTTTGCTGATTTTCCATTGACAGTGTAACTCTGTTTGCTGATTTTCCATTGACAGTGTAACTCTGTATGCTGATTTTCCATTGACAGTGTAACTCTGTATGCTGATTTTCCATTGACAGTGTAACTGTGTATGCTTATTTTCCATTGACAATGTAACTGTGTATGCTTATTTTCCATTGACAACGTAACTGTGTATGCTTATTTTCCATTGACAACGTAACTACTGTGTATGCTGAATTTTCCATTGACAGTTGTAACTCTGTATGCTGATTTTCCATTAACCAGTGTAACTCTGTTTGCTGATTTTCCATTGACAGTGTAACTCTGTATGCTGATTTTCCATTGACAGTGTAACTCTGTATGGTGATTTTCCATTGACAGTGTAAACTCTGTATGCTGATTTTCCATTGACAGTGTAACTCTGTATGCTGATTTCCATTGACAGTGTAACTCTGTATGCTGATTTTCCATTGACAGTGTAACTCTGTATGCTGATTTTCCATTGACAGTGTAACTGTGTATGCTGATTTTCCATTGACAGTGTAACTATGTATGCTGATTTTCCATTGACACTGTAACTCTGTATGCTGATTTTCCATTGACATGTAACTCTGTATGCTGATTTTCCATTGACAGTGTAACTCTGTATGCTGATTTTCCATTGACAGTGTAACTATGTATGCTGATTTTCCATTGACAGTGTAACTCTGTTTGCTGATTTTCCATTGACAGTGTAACTCTGTATGCTGATTTTCCATTGACAGTGTAACTCTGTATGCTGATTTTCCATTGACAGTGTAACTCTGTATGCTGATTTTCCATTGACAGTGTAACTCTGTATGCTGATTTTCCATTGACAGTGTAACTGTGTATGCTGATTTTCCATTGACAGTGTAACTGTGTATGCTGATTTTCCATTGACAGTGTAACTCTGTATGCTGATTTTCCATTGACAGTGTAACTCTGTATGCTGATTTTCCATTGACAGTGTAACTCTGTATGCTGATTTTCCATTGACAGTGTAACTCTGTATGCTGATTTTCCATTGACAGTGTAACTCTGTATGCTGATTTTCCATTGACAGTGTAACTCTGTATGCTGATTTTCCATTGACAATGTAACTCTGTATGCTGATTTTCCATTGACATGTAACTCTGTATGCTGATTTTCCATTGACAGTGTAACTCTGTATGCTGATTTTCCATTGACAGTGTAACTGTGTATGCTGATTTTCCATTGACAGTGTAACTCTGTATGCTGATTTTCCATTGACAGTGTAACTCTGTATGCTGATTTTCCATTAACAGTGTAACTCTGTGTATGCTGATTTTCCATGTAACTAGTGTAACTCTGTATGCTGATTTTCCATTGACAGTGTAAACTCTGTATGCTGATTTTCCATTAACAGTGTAACTCTGTATGCTGATTTTCCATTGACAGTGTAACTCTGTATGCTGATTTTTCCATTGACATGTAACTGTGTAACTGATTTTCCATTAAAAGTTTAACTGTATGCTGATTTTCCATTGACAGTGTAACTCTGTATGCTGATTTTCCATTGACAGTGTAACTGTGTATGCTGATTTTCCATTGACAGTGTAACTCTGTATGCTGATTTTCCATTGACAGTGTAACTCTGTATGCTGATTTTCCATTGACAGTGTAACTCTGTATGCTGATTTTCCATTGACAATGTAACTCTGTATGCTGATTTTCCATTGACAGTGTAACTCTGTATGCTGATTTTCCATTGACAGTGTAACTCTGTATGCTGATTTTCCATTGACAGTGTAACTCTGTATGCTGATTTTCCATTGACAGTGTAACTCTGTATGCTGATTTTCCATTGACAGTGTAACTCTGTATGCTGATTTTCCATTGACAGTGTAACTCTGTATGCTGATTTTCCATTGACAGTGTAACTCTGTATGGTGATTTTCCATTGACAATGTAACTGTGTATGCTGATTTTCCATTGACAGTGTAACTCTGTATGCTGATTTTCCATTGACAGTGTAACTGTGTATGCTGATTTTCCATTGACAGTGTAACTCTGTATGCTGATTTTCCATTGACAGTGTAACTCTGTATGCTGATTTTCCATTGACAGTGTAACTCTGTATGCTGATTTTCCATTGACAGTGTAACTCTGTATGCTGATTTTCCATTGACAGTGTAACTCTGTATGCTGATTTTCCATTGACAGTGTAACTCTGTATGCTGATCCATTGTATGCTGATGCTTTTTCCATTGACAGTGTAACTCTGTATGCTGATTTTCCATTGACAGTGTAACTCTGTATGCTGATTTTCCATTGACAGTGTAACTCTGTATGCTGATTTTCCATTGACAGTGTAACTCTGTATGCTGATTTTCCATTGACAGTGTAACTCTGTATGCTGATTTTCCATTGACAGTGTAACTCTGTATGCTGATTTTCCATTGACAGTGTAACTCTGTATGCTGATTTTCCATTGACAGTGTAACTCTGTATGCTGATTTTCCATTGACAGTGTAACTCTGTATGCTGATTTTCCATTGACAGTGTAACTCTGTATGCTGATTTTCCATTGACAGTGTAACTCTGTATGCTGATTTTCCATTGACAGTGTAACTCTGTATGCTGATTTTCCATTGACAGTGTAACTCTGTATGCTGATTTTCCATTGACAGTTTAACTCTGTATGCTGATTTTCCATTGACAGTGTAACTCTGTATGGTGATTTTCCCTTGACAGTGTAACTCTGTATGCTGATTTTCCATTGACAGTGTAACTCTGTATGCTGATTTTCCATTGACAGTGTAACTCTGTATGCTGATTTTCCATTGACAGTGTAACTCTGTATGCTGATTTTCCATTGACAGTGTAACTATGTATGCTGATTTTCCATTGACAGTGTAACTCTGTATGCTGATTTTCCATTGACAGTGTAACTCTGTATGCTGATTTTCCATTGACAGTGTAACTCTGTATGCTGATTTTCCATTGACAGTGTAACTCTGTATGCTGATTTTCCATTGACAGTGTAACTCTGTATGCTGATTTTCCATTGACAGTGTAACTCTGTATGCTGATTTTCCATTGACAATGTAACTCATATGCTGATTTTCCATTGACAGTGTAACTCTGTATGCTGATTTTCCATTGACAGTGTAACTCTGTATGCTGATTTTCCATTGACAGTGTAACTCTGTATGCTGATTTTCCATTAACAGTGTAACTCTGTATGCTGATTTTCCATTGACAGTGTAACTCTGTATGCTGATTTTCCATTGACAGTGTAACTCTGTATGCTGATTTCCATTGACAGTGTAACTATGTATGCTGATTTTCCATTGACAGTGTAACTCTGTATGCTGATTTTCCATTGACACAGTGTAACTCTGTATGCTGATTTTCCATTGACAGTGTAACTAATGTATGCTGATTTTCCATTGACAGTGTAACTCTGTATGCTGATTTTCCATTGACAATGTAACTCTGTATGCTGATTTTCCATTGACAGTGTAACTCTGTATGCTGATTTTCCATTGACAGTGTAACTCTGTATGCTGATTTTCCATTGACAGTGTAACTCTGTATGCTGATTTTCCATTGACAGTGTAACTCTGTATGCTGATTTTCCATTGACAGTGTAACTCTGTATGCTGATTTTCCATTGACAGTGTAACTCTGTATGCTGATTTTCCATTGACAGTGTAACTGTGTATGCTGATTTTCCATTGACAGTGTAACTCTGTATGCTGATTTTCCATTGACAGTGTAACTCTGTATGCTGATTTTCCATTGACAGTGTAACTCTGTATGCTGATTTTCCATTGACAGTGTAACTCTGTATGCTGATTTTCCATTGACAGTGTAACTCTGTATGCTGATTTTCCATTGACAGTGTAACTCTGTATGCTGATTTTCCATTGACAGTGTAACTCTGTATGCTGATTTTCCATTGACAGTGTAACTCTGTATGCTGATTTTCCATTGACAGTGTAACTCTGTATGCTGATTTTCCATTGACAGTGTAACTCTGTATGCTGATTTTCCATTGACAGTGTAACTCTGTATGCTGATTTTCCATTGACAATGTAACTCTGTATGCTGATTTTCCATTGACAGTGTAACTGTGTATGCTGATTTTCCATTGACAGTGTAACTCTGTATGCTGATTTTCCATTGACAGTGTAACTCTGTATGCTGATTTTCCATTGACAGTGTAACTCTGTATGCTGATTTTCCATTGACAGTGTAACTCTGTATGCTGATTTTCCATTGACAGTGTAACTCTGTATGCTGATTTTCCATTGACAGTGTAACTCTGTATGCTGATTTTCCATTGACAGTGTAACTCTGTATGCTGATTTTCCATTGACAGTGTAACTCTGTATGGTGATTTTCCATTGACAATGTAACTGTGTATGCTGATTTTCCCTTGACAGTGTAACTCTGTTTGCTGATTTTCCATTGACAGTGTAACTCTGTATGCTGATTTTCCATTGACAGTGTAACTCTGTATGCTGATTTTCCATTGACAGTGTAACTCTGTATGGCTGATTTTCCATTGACAGTGTAACTCTGTATGCTGATTTTCCATTGACAGTGTAACTATGTATGCTGATTTTCCATTGACAGTGTAACTCTGTATGCTGATTTTCCATTGACAGTGTAACTCTGTATGCTGATTTTCCATTGACAGTGTAACTCTGTATGTGCTGATTTTCCATTGACAGTGTAACTCTGTATGCTGATTTTCCATTGACAGTGTAACTCTGTATGCTGATTTTCCATTGACAGTGTAACTCTGTATGCTGATTTTCCATTGACAGTGTAACTCTGTATGCTGATTTTCCATTGACAGTGTAACTCTGTATGCTGATTTTCCATTGACAGTGTAACTCTGTATGCTGATTTTCCATTGACAGTGTAACTCTGTATGCTGATTTTCCATTGACAGTGTAACTCTGTATGCTGATTTTCCATTGACAGTGTAACTCTGTATGCTGATTTTCCATTGACAGTGTAACTCTGTATGCTGATTTTCCATTGACAGTGTAACTCTGTATGCTGATTTTTCCATTGACAATGTAACTCTGTATGCTGATTTTCCATTGACAGTGTAACTGTGTATGCTGATTTTCCATTGACAGTGTAACTCTGTATGCTGATTTTCCATTGACAGTGTAACTCTGTATGCTGATTTTCCATTGACAGTGTAACTCTGTATGCTGATTTTCCATTGACAGTGTAACTCTGTATGCTGATTTTCCATTGACAGTGTAACTCTGTATGGTGATTTTCCATTGACAGTGTAACTATGTATGGTGATTTTTCCATTGACAGTGTAACTCTGTATGCTGATTTTCCATTGACAGTGTAACTCTGTATGCTGATTTTCATTGACAATGTAACTGTGTATGCTGATTTTCCATTGACAGTGTAACTCTGTATGCTGATTTTCCATTGACATGTAACTGTGTATGCTGATTTTCCATTGACAATGTAACTCTGTATGCTGATTTTTCCATTGACAATGTAACTCTGTATGCTGATTTTCCATTGACAGTGTAACTCTGTATGCTGATTTTCCATTGACATGTAACTCTGTATGCTGATTTTCCATTGACAGTGTAACTCTGTATGCTGATTTTCCATTGACAGTGTAACTGTGTATGCTGATTTTCCATTGACAGTGTAACTGTATGCTGATTTTCCATTGACATGTAACTTGTATGCTGATTTTCCATTGACAGTGTAACTGTATGCTGATTTTCCATTGACATGTAACTGTGTATGCTGATTTTCCATTGACAGTGTAACTCTGTATGCTGATTTTCCATTGACAATGTAACTCTGTTTGCTGATTTTCCATTAACAGTGTAACTCTGTTTGCTGATTTTCCATTGACAGTGTAACTCTGTATGCTGATTTTCCATTGACAATGTAACTCTGTATGCTGATTTTCCATTGACAGTGTAACTCTGTATGCTGATTTTCCATTGACAGTGTAACTCTGTATGCTGATTTTCCATTGACAGTGTAACTCTGTATGCTGATTTTCCATTGACAGTGTAACTCTGTATGCTGATTTTCCATTGACAGTGTAACTCTGTATGCTGATTTTCCATTGACAGTGTAACTCTGTATGCTGATTTTCCATTGACAGTGTAACTCTGTATGCTGATTTTCCATTGACAGTGTAACTCTGTATGCTGATTTTCCATTGACAGTGTAACTCTGTATGCTGATTTTCCATTGACAGTGTAACTCTGTATGCTGATTTTCCATTGACAGTGTAACTCTGTTTGCTGATTTACCATTGACAGTTTAACTCTGTATGGTGATTTTCCATTGACAGTGTAACTCTGTATGCTGAGTTCCTGCCGTCTTCCTCCAGAGCCAGATGTGTGGTATTAGTAGAGGTATATATCACAATTTGTTAAAGTATTTCTTGGTAGTTCATGGTAGTTCATTCTTATAGCAGTTTTGTCACTTCATCTGACGTGCTTCAACCATAAAAATTGTACCCATAAATACAGTAAAGATTTGGTGCCACGGTGGCCTAGTGGTTAAGATGTCTCGACAATAATCACAAGCTCTTCACCTCTGGGTCTCGAGTTTGAATCCCATGAAGGGGGATTGCCAGGTATTGATCACTGGTCAGTGGTTTTTTTCTAGGTGCCTCGGCTTTCCTCCACCAAAAAACCTAGCATGCCCTTACATGACCCTGGCTGTATATAGGACGTTAAACTATAAAAACACATTTAAGATTTTATTTACTTGGTACTATTAAATCATACAAAACTTAAATTTTAAACAATAGTTATCTTTTGGCAAAGTTTTTTTTTAATTCACTAAGGAATTATTTATAGTAACAAATCTTAAGTCTGAACAGTATATATGTCCATCTTATATTGTCAACTGATAAAATTTGGTTTCTGATTTCTCTTTACAGATATTCTGGGCTATTGGTGCTTGTTTCGAGGTGTTGCTTGCACTGGTTGTCATGCCAACACTAGGATGGAAATGGCTTCTAGGACTCTCTGCTCTTCCACTGCTATTGTTTTCTATTTGCTGTTTTGTAGGTGGCTTGGATTATTTCCCCTTTTACTTGATCTCTGATATATAGCAACACCTACTGTGTTATAAGTATAATTGTAACAATAAATCAAAATTTGTTTATTACACCATCATAGTAGATAATTCAATTGTGTTTTGCTTTTATTTAAGAAAACATTACCATTAATATTTCAAAATACCTTTTTAAATACAACAGGTTCTTGAAATTTTTTTTAAAGACCCAGTCATCAGTATTGACAGAGTTGTTTCTCCTTGTAGTGGTTGCCTGAAAGTGCTAGATATGACATGTGTCGAGGACAGCCAGAGAAAGCAATGGCTACACTTGAGAGGATTGCCAAAGAGAACGGAAAGCCCATGCCTCTAGGGAGACTGGTAGATTCATCTTCTAAGGTGAGTTTAACATGCCTCAAGATTTATCTTCTGACTGCATATACGGTAGTTTTAATGCTGATGCCAACAGATATATATTAATGCGCTCTATGAATGAATACATTTGTTGCCATATTAGTTTCCATTGCTATATTAGTTTAAATGAGATATTTTCAGAGTTTAAACTTATCATCATTACATTGGTTAATACATGGTTAAGAAGGTGTTGATCAACACATTGTTACTATAACGACAATTATACAATCTTTTTCTCTTGCAGACTACAAGCAGAGGCAGTATAAAAGATCTTTTTATTCCGGAGTTAAGGAAAACTACAATACTTTTATGGGTAATATGGTAAGTAAACACATGAGTCTCTCCATTACTGATGTTTTGGTACAAAACATAGGTTTCATCATCTTGTCAAGTATGATAAAAGATTTATACCTGCTTCTGATTATGATCGTAAATGATGACTTGAGTTTGTGAATCTCATTTTATTGTCCTTTCAGTAGAAATTTTATTCTCCACACTATCCAACTTTTGGTTTTTCATTGGAGCATTTCCCTAATTCTATTTAATGCCTCCCAAGTACTTTCAGCAATTTGATTTATTCCAAATATCTTCCTGGGCAGTGGGCACTACCTTACTTTGGCCTTTTACCCCAATTGTTATTAACATATACTTTTCAGTACTTTCAGTACTTTGATTTAGTCATGTAACACCCCCCTTCCTTAGTTCTTTCAGTACTTTGATTTAGTCATGTAACACCTCTCAGCTTCAGTACTTTCATTACTTTAATTTAGTCATGTAACACCTCTCTTCTTCAGTACTTTCAGTACTTTGATTTAGTCATGCTACACCTCGCTTCCTCAGTATTTTGATTTAGTCATGTAACTCCTTGCTTCTCCAGTACTTTGATTAAGTCATGTAACACCTCGCATTCTCAGTCCTTTGATTTGGTCATGCAACGCCTCATTTCCTAAGTACTTTCAGTACTTTGATTTAGCCATGTAACACCTGCCTTCCTTAGTACTTTAATTTCTAATTCTTTTAATCATTCTCAAAACCGTTTCAGACTTTGAGTGTTTCTATATATGGGAGAGGTTTTGGACTCTAGCTGTCTCCATGCTTTGACAAAACAGATTTTATTGCAATGATGGTACTTGTTCCAACTTAATCTTGTCATTAAGAGAGTCTACCAACTACTATCAGCTAGTCAGTATACTTTGTAATGAGACTAATGATTAGAAAAAAAAACAACTTTAAATATATACTCATTCACCGCATGTACATAACAATGCATACCCGATTTTGACCTTTATTTCTTTTGTTGGGATGTGTGTCTTATTTGCGTTCACATAAATAAATAGAAACCTATCCTTGCAATACCATATCTGTTCATTTATAATCAGAAAAACAAATCAACGTTATAGAAGGATTTGAAATGTTGTGTAATTTCTGATTACATTGATGTTTTCAGGTTTGTGTCCGCTTTCTCTTACTATGGAATCGTACTGATGACTACAGAATTATTTGAGATCTCAGATGGTTGTCATGGTAAGTATATAAGTATTGTTTACACTGAAGATATTATTCAAGAGTTGAAAGTTTTGCAATAACTCTAGATCTATGCTGCATTATCTCAATATCAACTGCATTAACTCAATATCAACTGCATTAACTCAATATCAACTGCATTAACTCAATATCAACTGCATTAACTCAATATCAACTGCATTAACTCAATATCAACTGCATTAACTCAATATCAACTGCATTAACTCAATATCAACTGCATTAACTCAATATCAACTGTTAACTTGATATCAACTGCATTAACTCAATATCAACTGCATTAACTCAATATCAACTGCATTAACTCAATATCAACTGCATTAAATCAACATCAACTGCATTAACTTGATATCAACTGCATTAACTCAATATCAACTGTTAACTTGATATCAAGTGCAGACTTTAGGTGAGTGGTATGTCAAATTATTTATCAAGTCTGATAAATTTTATATTGCATAGTCATGAGTGTAAGATTCTATTTTTCACTTAACTCACATAATAATAGAAATATAAGTAAATTTTAAGAATTTGTCTCTATATATACTGGCTCGGATGTGACGTGTCCATCTATTGAGACAATCATGCATAGTCATATAAAGATAATAACATCAGATCTACCAGTGACGTCACAATAGTTTTATTACACATGTGTCTTACGAAATGTATGACATGGCTGTATGACATGGCTGAACGGGCCAGTTATGTGATAAAACTCAATATCAACTAACTTGTTAAGATTTACCATGAACTGTATTAATGATTAGCAAAATTATTGGTTGACTTGATAAATCTATTCATTTTTATAACATTTACACAATAAACACGATAGGGTGTATATATCGATGAAGCTTTGTCTCCTACAGGTACAGATATTGTTGTAAGTTATGACGAGAAGGGAGGACGTTGGGGGGGTTGGATAACTCATTAGTTTCACTGTTGGTATATAAGTTAAGTTTTGCTGTATTTATGTCTTTGTTGTATTTTTTGTTAAAGATTATAACTCAAACTGTTGGTATATGGCTGATTAGTTGTTAAAATAACTTATACGGGTTGTATTGGAGTGCAAAATACCTATTAAATTCATTTGCTTTTTCAACCTAATTTTTCTTTGAAGACGCTCACTAATTCTTTTTTAATTAAGTTTCAACAAGTTTCTGCTTTCATATCCCAAGCTTAGCTTTTTCTTTATCAGTTAGTATAATTCTTGTTACTTTGCTGCTGTCTCCATGGGCTAGACTTGGTTATAGAATCCCAGGCGAGGTAGTTACCAGATACTGACCACTGGTCCAGATACTGACCACTGGTCAGTAGTTGTTCTCCGGGAACTCTTTCCTCATCCTACTAAACCTGGCACGTCCTTAAATGTCTATTAATAGGATGTTAAACCAAATGATATTTGATTACAGGGAAATTAGTAAACTTTGTTTAAATTGTTTGTTTTTGCTGCTTCACTGATGGAGCAAAACTAAGGGAAATAACTCTGATGGATCTAGATAAGGGGAGATAATTTGGTAGGCATTGAAGTAGAATTGGGAAGGATTACATAGTTTTAGCAGTAGGTGGCTATATGGTCTTGTTTCCTTTGTAGTTCTAGAATATGCTTACCTCTAAAACTACTAAAAAAAGCACTAATTTAAAAAGTCCTGATTCAAGTTTTTACCCAATTTTCCTTTTACTGACTAGGTCTACTTTATTGATAAAGGGTCTACTTTTATGATTTCTTGTGTTTTGTTTTCTTCAAGATGTTTTATTCAAGATTTCATAAGACATGGAAATATGCAATGTAACTTGTCTAAACCGGATATCACTAGGACCAGCAGGTTTGGCCAGTATCTAGATAGATTCTGGATTATCGTGGTTTTTATAATTACTATAAATCAAAAAGGAAAATACCATACAATTACTTCTGAAAAGACAGGATCCAGAAAAGACAGTGGCTGGTTTAGACAGGTTATTCTCTAGTCTGCATTATATTGATTTATTTTTACAATCCCTTGAAGAGTTAGAGAAATGGTCTGAATATTGTATCAAAATTGTGTTATCCATGATGGTGTGATTTTTCAATGTTTATTTCAGGGTCTGAAATCCGAGCCAAGGCGCCATGTTTCCTCAAGTGTAACGGTCTCAATACTGGGGACTATATAGACTTGACCTGGACCACATTCGCAGAGTTTCCAGGTATCAATATACGTTATAAAACATTACAGTTATGGACTTCAGTGAAGGTTGATCCCCTGATTTATGGACCTGATCTAAGCAAAAAAAAATTTTTTATCACAAAAAATAATGAATCTTGGTCATATGGAGCACTCCACCCATCCACAGAATTATGGGTGAGGAGTGAGGGATGGGGTTGGGGATATAACGTCGGATCTACCTAGGTCTGTTTCTTCCTGTCCTATGCTGTTCTAGTTTTTCCATTATTTCCTTATCACAACCAACAGAGTAATTGTTTGTGACAATTTGATAATGATTGTTATCTTCATCACATTTTTATAATGACAAGAAACATCTTTTGGGGAAGGGGATTATACCATTTCGACACTATAGTTGTGATGTTTACTAGTTACCATGGTTACCATATATTACAGGACTATTTGTGACTGTTGTGGTGATTGAGAAGATTGGGAGGAAGTTCACCATGGCGATGGAATTCTGTGTCTTCACTGTGTTTGTTCTTCTATCTAATATATGTACATCACGGTATGCTTTCGTTAAAGAGTGTTAACCTGTTGATAATAAGAAATCCATTTGCTCGAAAAAATTGTTTATCTATTTGTGCAGATACATTTATAATAATAAAAAAACAAACAAAAAAACTGTTTAAAGTAAATGCAGCATGTATAATTTTCCAAAGTTTTTGACATTATCACTTACTAAAATACTGAATGTAAAGGACTTTGAATTTAAGCATAAAGACCATGATTAGTTCAGAGAAAAGTAAAAGTATTGGTTTTTTGTAGATGATTATTTTGAAATTGGTACTATTCTACCACCAAAAATAAAAAATCAGTCATTTCCTGGCAGCAGAAAAATGATTGGAATGATGACTATATTTTGTAGGCCTAATGACTATTACTATTAATGACCTTGTGTTATTTAACTGTTGTAATCATTGCTACCGTATTCGATCCAAGTGCCGAGGGCATTTAAAAAAAAATTGAAAAAAATGCAAAGGTACTAATAAAACGAAATTATTGCAAATCTATACATTTTTTTGTAGTTTTGGTCTTTATTTATGCCTGTGCAATTGAAATTGAGGCCTCAAAAAGGGGGAGGGGCGCTTATAGGGACATAGGGTCTTATGAGGTCGAATACGGTATAATAATGGAACCTCGTACATTTCAGGCCGGTACTGACCTTCTTCCTGTTTGTAGCCCGAGCCTTTATATCGGGGGCTTTCCAGGCAGCTTATGTATATACACCAGAGGTACGCTTTATTTGACTTAAACAATTTTAGTATATTTTGAAAAAAGTGCCATGTTTTCAAGGTGAAGATCAGATTGAGAACATCTCCATAACCTCTATCTGTGGATATACTGTAAACCAATTTTTTTAGCATGAAATTTGTTTTCATGAGTTTTATGATGATATTTAATTTACGAAAAAATTGTATCATTAAATATATGCTTACCTTCTTAAATTAAACAGAATTTATTCCATGCAAATAATCTCTGCGAATTCCATTTGAAACAGAAATACTTGATCCTAGCAAAATTTGTAATTAGTAGTCATAAAAAAAGTTTTATCACAGTATTCCAAATCATAACTTGTGATTTTATTTAATTTAAACCTATTTTATTTGTGAAATTCTAAATGGGATGAAATTCCAGTTTAAAACTTTATAATCCGTTTTTCCATTTCATTGCTTTACATCTCCCTTGATGTATGTGTGTTTTATTCCAGGTGTATCCCACCTCCATGAGAGCTATAGGGCTGGGTTGCTGCAGTGCTATGGCCAGAGTAGGGGCAATTATTACTCCATTTATAGCACAGGTTAGTACAGATAAACAGGTGACTATAACAATTTGTCTTCTGGTCCAACAAATCATCTGTTGCCCTCAACCCCAGTCAACAACTGTATAATGATCAAATCTGATATTTCAGTTGTGAGTTTTCCAGACTATCATCATCCTGAAGTTTCAAAATGAATGTTTTATGTTAAAACAGCTTAAGTCTGAATGAAGGCAATACATATTTGAAATTGTACCTTTTTCAGGTTTTGCTGAGATCATCATCATACACAGCCATTTCCACATATGGTGTCATATCCCTGGTAGCCACGGCTGTGTCTATATTGTTACCCATAGAAACCAAGGGCAGAGAAATGAAGGTACGTAAATATGTTTGTGTTACCCATAGAAACCCAAGGGTAGAGAGATGAAGGTACGTAAATATGTTTGTGTTACCCATAGCAACCAAGGGGAGAGAGATGAAGGTACGTAAATATGTTTGTGTTACCCATAGAAACCCAAGGGTAGAGAGATGAAGGTACGTAAATATGTTTGTGTTACCCATAGAAACCAAGGACAGAGAGATGAAGGTACATAAATATGTTTGTGTTACCCATAGAAACCCAAGGGTAGAGAGATGAAGGTACGTAAATATGTTTGTGTTACCCATAGCAACCAAGGGCAGAGAGATGAAGGTATGTAAATATGTTTGTGTTACCCATAGAAACCCAAGGGTAGAGAGATGAAGGTACGTAAATATGTTAGTGTTACCCATAGACACCAAGGACAGAGAGATGAAGGTATGTAAATATGTTTGTGTTACCCATAGAAACCAAGGGCAGAGAGATGAAGGTATGTAAATATGTTTGTGTTACCCATAGTAACCAAGGGCAGAGAGATGAAGGTATGTAAATATGCTTGTGTTACCCATAGAAACCCAAGGGAAGAGAGATGAAGGTACGTAAATATGCTTGTGTTACCCATAGCAACCAAGGGCAGAGAGATGAAGGTATGTAAATATGCTTGTGTTACCCATAGAAACCCAAGGGCAGAGAGATGAAGGTACGTAAATATGCTTGTGTTACCCATAGCAACCAAGGGCAGAGAGATGAAGGTATGTAAATATGCTTGTGTTACCCATAGAAACCCAAGGGAAGAGAGATGAAGGTACGTAAATATGCTTGTGTTACCCATAGCAACCAAGGGCAGAGAGATGAAGGTATGTAAATATGCTTGTGTTACCCATAGAAACCCAAGGGCAGAGAGATGAAGGTATGTAAATATGTTTGTGTTACCCATAGCAACCAAGGGCAGAGAGATGAAGGTATGTAAATATGCTTGTGTTACCCATAGAAACCAAGGACAGAGAGATGAAGGTATGTAAATATGTTTGTGTTACCCATAGCAACCAAGGGCAGAGAGATGAAGGTACGTAAATATGTTTGTGTTACCCATAGCAACCAAGGGCAGAGAGATGAAGGTACGTAAATATGTTTGTGTTACCCATAGAAACCCAAGGGCAGAGAGATGAAGGTACGTAAATATGCTTGTGTTACCCATAGAAACCAAGGACAGAGAGATGAAGGTACGTAAATATGCTTGTGTTACCCATAGAAACCAAGGGCAGAGAGATGAAGGTACGTAAATATGTTTGTGTTACCCATAGAAACCCAAGAGCAGAGAGATGAAGTTACGTAAATATGCTTATGTTACTCATAGAAACCAAGGACAGAGAGATGAAGGTACGTAAATATGCTTGTGTTACCCATAGAAACCAAGGGCAGAGAGATGAAGGTTAGTCAATTTGTTTGAGTTACCCATAATAACCATGGAGAGAAAAATGATGGTAAGTCAATATGTGTTACCCATAGCAACCAAGAGAAGAGAAATAATGGTAAGTATATGTGTTTGTGTTACCCATAGCAACCATGGGGAGAGAAATGATGGTAAGTTGATGTGTTTGTGTTACCCTTAGCAACCAAGGGGAGAGAAATGATGGTAAGTCAATGTGTTTGTGTTACCCTTAGCAACCATGGTGAAAGAAATGATGGTAAGTCAATGTGTTTGTGTTACCCATAGCAACCAAGGGTGATTTTTATTACTTATATAAAGCAACTAAATAAAGACATACAAAGGCAAGTCAGTATGGTAGGGTATCCATAGCAACTACAGGGAGTTGTGTTACCCATATCAACCAAAAGGAGAATGGTAAAGGTAAATCAGTATAGTGGAGGTATCCATAGCAACCATAGAGAGAGAGATACATGTAATAGTGTGTTGATATAATTGTGTTATACATAGCAACCGGTTGTCAATACACTTTTGTTGCCAAAAGCAACCAAGGGGCAATTTAATTGAATGTAGTGTGTATATTTGTGTTGTGTCATCCTGAGATTGTGGTAAGACCAGGGCCTAGTGGTTCGAAGTTGTCACTACTCACAATCTTTTCTGTTATTTCCAGGATACTAGCCATGAAGTACAGAACCCTTCCAACTCGTCCAGATGAGAGGCGACCAATTGTAGTAATCTCTTTTACGTCTCAGATTGGATGACATTGAAATGGCATTCAATTTCTATGATTGAGGATAACAATCTCATGGTACAGTGTGTATTAATTTAGGAGGGAGGATGTATCTTACAGTATATGTTTAACACTATACTTAGTGTGGTGATTCCGATTTGGCCAAAAAAATAATATGTCTGTTTAAGGTTACGTTGGCAAAAAAAAATAGGTTCGATAGGTCAGAATTAAAAAAAAAAAATATTTAGTGTCTTATCACTCTAAAGAAATTGCTGGAACCGGAGTTTTAGATTGAAATCCGGACTTTAAATTTTTTTTCGTAGAAAAGTGGGAAAAGAAATTAGGGTCAAGGGTAAAAAATTAGGGTCAGTCGGGTGACCATAAACAGACGTTGGTTTTTTTTGGCCTTATTGGTAATAATCGGTAAACTGGCAATATGTCATGATTTAAGCTCTGATAAAGGAAAAAAAAAAACCCAAATAACTTTGCTTTGAAATTAATATACAGTCAAACCAGTCTATAAAGATCACCATGCATGGGGACAATAAAAACATTTGTCTTTATAACATAGAGAAATGGTCATTATTACAAATTGGTTTTCACGTACTGGTAAAATTGTGTTATAATGGACAATTTGGGACCCGTAGAAAGTGTTCATATTAAACAGGTGATCTTTATACGGAGGTGGTCGTTAAAGATAATTTTTACCTTATGAACTCATTAACCCCTGCAATTTCATAATGGACTGGTCTAGTCTTTGATTTAGAAGAGATTAAATGTGTTGTCAGGGGTGAATGAGTTACCTAATTTTCCCACCTGATGCTAAAAGATGTTGGAAGATGATATATTTTTACTGGAGACTCTGAGATTTCGAGGATATGTAAAAAAAAAAACCAGTCGGTGTTGTTGTTGAAGTGTATAAGAGTGTTTATGATGTATAAAATTTGTAATGTTGTATGATGTTACTGTGCTCATGACGCGCTGTGATTTTAAATGTAGATATATTGGATATGTACCATTGTTTATGATATTTGTAGATTATTTGGATATTAAGTTAATTAAGGAACTGTGCTTTATATGAAATCTTGAGCAAAAAGATTTAACTTATTATACATATGATAACATTCCTCATACATTCTCAATCAAATTTTATTTGTAGTCCCAATTTTGGTAAATGTTGTAAAAACCTGTCAAAACCATGTTGTAATTTTGTTAAAAATATTCTGCTTGGCATTATTTAATTTTCATTTTATGATTCAAAAACATATTTCCATACAAATAAATGCCTTAAATTTTCACGCAGGTTTATATCTGCCTACGTTTATACATTTACATACTCTTTAAATTAAAATTCACTTTATTACCATGAGCTCTCCACCTCTGGGTTGCAAGTTTTAATCCCCTTTAGAGCAGTTGCCAGGTACTGACCGCTGGTCCATGTTTTTTCTCGGATGCTTTCTGTCTTTCCTCCACCAACTAAATATGGCATGTCCTTAAATGACGCTGGCTGGACGCTATACTAATTTAACCAAACTAATTAGGGTAATGAACTGTGAGTCTGTGACGATGCTAGCTAGTCTACTGTAACAGAGTCAATAGTTTACCCAAATAATGTAAAATAAATATTCTAGCTGTTTGAAAATATACTGAATCACATTCGCTCTAAAAGTGTAATCATTTGTAACATGAAAAATTTCCCTTATTTTACTGTTATTTAATCTCCACTAATATATATCCACTCATAAACATATCAGTAAGTGTAGTTCTTGACATGTGAACAGTTCCACCATGGACACACAGTGCAAAAATTATCATACTATCGTCAGTGTGAAAAGTGAAATACTGTAACCACAAGTGAATATAGGTGTGAAATTTCACAATTTAATTATCATTTGGAACATATTTGCATGGGCATAGAATCAGCTTTGTACCTTTTAGAAGTGTCAATCATGTGACAGGGCGTTATATGTAAAAGAAAAAAAAAATGTCAGGAATTAGATTTTGCAAATAGGGATAAATCTTCAAATTTAGTGAAATTGAAATTCCTGCAAATATTAGCAACTTTACAGTACTAGTATATCCATGTTGATGGTAATTATGTTGTTTCAGTGCTTTAGAGCAATTTGTAATGATAGTTATTAGATTTATCAATGTTATGATATATACAATTATATGTAGAACATTCTCTATTGTATAGAATATTTTTAGCTGATCTGTGATGAGTTTACTGGTAAATTCTGTGTAGGATCTGATGATGTAAAGGTTGATAGTGGTAGTTTTTATCTTCCATTATGATCTATTAAGAGTTACTTCCCTTTGCTTCACTCCGTCATCACTGATGGAGTGCAGTCGGAATTCCTCTAAGTATAACATGACCTCGACTGTAAAAGGTGTAAGAATGTGTAAAAAATAAATTCTTTGCAAGAAAAATTAACTACAACCTATGTAAGCATAAGAAAATGAACAGTTATTGAAATAGTGTATACAGTGAATGTAACCTTTTTTCTTTCGAGACACAAAACACAAAACATTGGTAAACAGACGCTTTTCCAGGAGTAGTGCCTATGGCAACCATTTTGTTTATGAAATAGTTCCATAATTTCAAAATAGATGCTCTCTTTAGTTTATATGTATGTCATATATGGTACCTCTGAAAAATCCAAGTGGACAGAGTGAAACCACGGGAAGTAACTCTGATAGATCAGACTGTTTAAACTGTTGTAAATCTTCATGTTCCATGACAAAATTGGCTGCTTGCAATAGAACAAAATTGATATTCAATGTATGCCATGTTGTTATATTATATTAATGTGCGTGTGATATTTATTAAATACATGACATGTTTGAAACTTTTTTTTCTGTTGAATCTCATAATATCTGAATAAAGGAAATGTTTGACTGTAATTGCCTTCAATGACAGGGGACATAACTCTAACTTGTTTTAAGAAAAAATTGAATATGGAAGAACTTATAAAATGCATATTATTTTAGAATATTGTCATGTGGTTATGATATACATTGTATGATGATTCACTGTGCAATATGAAATAACTGTATGTGTGTGTTTTGTTGTTGTTTTTGTTTAGAAAACGACAGAAAATAGTTTGTATTGGTAAACAGTGTATTTTAAAAATGTTGAGTATAAATTTAGATATATATAACAATGCTTAATTAATATACATGCATATGTGTACACACAAAATATTGATAGTTATGAAAATATATGTACTAGATTATACTGTCAATATTTATTCTTAATTATTGTGCAGGTTGATTGACTTTAGTAACTTCAGTTTGGATAAAACAAATTCAACATGGAAATTAAGAATCAAAGGGGATGTTCTGACTGACTACGCAATGTTTATTCAGTTTAACTGTCCACTCTCTACATTGTGCATATTATGCTTATTCCAGATTTAAATTTATCATGAAAATAAGCGTAAAGTAAGTAGGTGAAATGTGTATATGTTTTGAAACATGGACTTTTAAACATAGACACCTCCATAACTAGTAAGTTTACATGTAAGGAATTGTCAATACAAGAAACAAAAATATGCGGTATTAATTTTATTTTACTTCTCAGATCCAGAAATAATGTCGAATTTGTTTGATTCAAATAGAGTTGATGTTTAATTGTAAATTGTTGTTAAAACCGAGTGTAGAATTTGATCTCATGTTCTTGTCTCCGGGAATTATTTTATGTTTTCAATGCTGTTGAAACGGAAATAGATTTTCAAGCAGATAATGGTACCCATTGCTCCATGAATTTTATTACTAAAGGGAGGGGAATTAGAAATTTAGGAGTCGGATAGATATTCATATACATGTAGTCATAATGACATGTTAGATCTATATCTCTAGTACTAAAGGGACAGGGAATTAGAAGTTTAGGAGTCAGGTAGATATTCATATACATGATGTCATAATGGCATGTTAGATCTACATCTCTAGTACTAAAGGGACAGGGAAGGAATTAGAAGTTTAGGAGTCAGGTAAATATTCATATACATGGTGTCATAATGGCATCACATCTCTTTTGTTTGGTCTATATCGATTTTATTTTCACAAAGTTTTGTTCCTTACAAAATTATATCATAAACTGTATTCTTTCTTCAAATGTTTGTACTTATGGTCAACTTAAAATGGAAATTTCTTACATTAATCACACTGTATTAAAATATCATACACAGAAAGTGTATATAAGGAAGGTTTGATGTGTGAATATCATAACATATACCATATTAGATATAATCTGATTTTCCATTATTCTCATTGGCTAATACATGGTCACATGGGTTTTATGTATAGGACATTGACTCAGGTGTTTCTAATTTTAGAAACACAGATTTGATATTCCTTCTATGATGTTCCAACGGGTCAATATTGTACTTCATTGTGAACTTCATTGCCCGAATATTGGGTTCTTCAGGGTGGTGTCCTATGGCCATTGTTTTTGTTTTTAAGATGCACATCATAGAATCTCTTTTTCACATTTGTCAAAGAAACTACATATAAAAATTATGGACCTTTCATACTGCTGTGATAGAATCTAAAATACACCTAGGGTAATTATTTATTCTACTAGGGCGGTATAACACCATATTGACCTCGACAAAGGTTCATAATTGATGAATATTAGATAGCCAATTTTTATGGAAATGTTCATAATTATTTCAAATTTAAATAACTTCTTTAACTTGAATCTCATATTAAGCTAGAATGAATATACGTACCCGGCCTACTATACCATTTCGGCCGGGTACGAATTGGTCCCTATGTGTCGTAGTGGAGCAGCGCCTCCGAAAATCACTCGGGCACAATTTTCTATACTTTGTTGTAGGTTTCCAATTAATTTATGCGTATACAAGCATTTACATATTGTTGTTAACCTAAACAAACATAACAACCATTCTTAATATCTGCCGTACCGCTCACAAGACGTCAAATTCATAATTTGAAGGCTTCCGATATAAATCCTCTTCAGAAAGGCCTTCATATGTATATGTAAAAAAAATAATGTCTAGCCGAGAATTTGATATTTTATACGGTTCAGTTTTATTGTCTATTAGGTAAGCGTAATAAAACAAATAAGATAAAATGCATGTAAATGTTTTAATAATGGTTTGCATAACCATTTTTTGCACCATTAGCAGTAATAGGCACCAATTGTAGCTCTAAAGACGAAATTATTATCTGTCTAAAAGTCTTATGAGCTACAATATTGCAGCTAATATTAAGCATACATTCCACTAATTTGCTTGTAATTTTGAATAAAAGTTTGGAAGGTTAATATCAACAGATACTGTACTGATATATAGGATCTTATACACATTGTCTCTTTTTTTTTTTTAACTTGATTTTCACTTTATATGTTTCTAGCCACCTTGGTTGACTTTGTTATTAAACATTCCATATGATATATTATGTGATATTATTTTTCATTGATATTTTTCGCTTTTTTGTCTTTTACTTTGAGAAATAATTTTATTTATTTTTACATCTATTGGTTGTCTGAGTGAATTAGTATCTTTACTACATTTGAATACATTTTGATTTCCTCTCCAAACGTTTGTCATTGAGTGTATTACTGTAAATAAACTTACTTTCACATTTATTAAATTTCGCGTATTTCCTAAGCAAAAATTAGTTGCCGTGAAAATGTTTTTAGCACAGGAAAAGGGCATTATAGTTGTCACAAAAACAGTTGGTTTGCAGTATGTATAAAAATATCATTTGCCTAAAGGTATTTGATATTATAAATCCTTGGTCACAAAACAATATCTTTAGGGTGTACATATAATATTTCCTCTGGCGAAAGATTTGTAGGAGTGCCAGGTTCTGTTACATGTACAATGTATGTTTCATTGCATTTTAGAATTTCAGAAAGGGGAAGTAATAACAGAACAAGTTAATTGTAATTGTTAAATTCTCTATTTGCATATAGCAGAGTTATCTGCCCTTTGCAAGTTGGTGTTTATTATGATGTCATGAATCATATTTTTAAGAGAAAATAATAACAATGTTATTTTCGCTCATAAAATAATGATGTCACATTGGCTACCTGTCTGCAAGGGAGATAACTATGTAATATTCTTTGATGGAATGAATAGACTGTCAAATAAATATATTATAGTATGTTGATACAAATTGACATCGCTGCTTTATTTTGTTACATTAAACAATTAAGATAATGTATTTATAATTTTAATTACAATATTTACAAAAGAGGCAATAACAAATATTTGTCATGGGGCCATGCAGACTCTTATACAATATAACAATATTGTTTTCATATTTACAATCTAAATACAATATTTTTGAAGGAGATGCTTATTGTGAAAACATAAGTTTATGACAAAAGTTTTAATTAATTTTGTAAAGCCAAGAGCTTAAATTGTACATCCACATTTTATTACATATTACTGGTGCTATACCATGTATATTTTAAAGCTTTAATTCAGCAAAAGAAATAAATGCTATTGCTTATTTAGACTTTATTTCGAACTTCAGTCACAAGTAAAAAATTTAAGTACTCATATATTGTAATATTTCTTTTGAAAGTAAAAAAAAATGTATGTCTTCATGAAAACAGTACCTAGATGTCTATATAGAACAGTAGACATGATTACACTGTACAATATCTTTGAAAGGACATCTTTGCCAATAAGTCTATATATGAAAAGTCTGTAATGTTTTGTGAAAGTCAGGCAATATCCATTATGATCTATATAAGAGAGGCTTCCATTTATTTCTGCAGTACTTACGTAGTGAAACAAAGGGAAGTAACTTAGATACAGCAAAACAAAGGGAAGTAACTCTGATAGATAAGAATGGTGATACCCTACTTGTGAGATTTTTAAAGCAGCTGATAAAGCCTGATATTCTATTTGTTCCTTCATATCTTTAATGAAAGTATTACCTTCATAATCAATTTCAACAAGTGAAAATATAAACTAACAATTTTCAAAAAAAAATAATCACTGATATTACCTGTTAATGTTTTGTTCTCAAATACAATGAAATATATTTTGGGCTGGAGGTACGAAGATACCATTCTGATATACCAGATTTACTTCCCTTCGTTTCAGTCCATTAGGGCCGTTTTCCCTTCGATTCAGTCCATCTGTACTAAGGAAACAAAAAGGGAGGTAATTCTGGTAGATTAGAATGCAGATACTTGTTGAATAGTTTCACAAATCTGTTAATATAGCATCTAGCGTACCTTTTAAGGTTTTATGTTGTAAACATATCTACATAATGTTTGTTATGTATATTTATCATGATTTAACACATCCAATTTGTTTGTATGAATTCTCGGTTTAGTGTCCTGCATTGATTAGAACTGTATAATAAGAATCTGTTGTCGATCGCCAGAAAAACTGAGAAGAAATTCCACAATAAAATTGTGCTGAAGCTTCATTTATTTGTGATTTGTTTATTTTCACATTTAAGAATATCTAACTTTTAACTCCATTATTTGACTGCCATTTTAAGGTCTAATTTGTTTTTATTTATCTTTGTCATCTATCAATGTAATAACCAGGGTCATTTAAGAACATACCAGGTTTTGAAAATGGAGAATATTTTTACTGATCTTAAGAAATAGTCATGGACTTTTGGTCAATTCGAGGTTACCTGACCTCAGAGTCATGTGACTGACCTTGGAATCATGTGACTGACCTAGGAATCATAAGACTGACCTAGGAATCATGTGACTGACCTCAGAATCATGTCACTGACCTCAGAATCATGTCACTGACCTCAGAATCATGTCACTGACCTCAGAATCATGTCACTGACCTCAGAATCATGTCACTGACCTCAGAATAATGTCACTGACCTCAGAATCATGTCACTAACCTCAGAATCATGTCACTGACCTCAGAATCGTGTCACTGACCTCAGAATCGTGTCACTGACCTCAGAATCATGTCACTGACCTCAGAATCATGTCACTGACCTAGGAATCAATCATGTTACTGATATATAGAATATAACTTTAGATCACTTGATTTTTGTTCTTCTTAGAAATCTTCTCCGAGGATTTTCCAGCTTTAAGCTGGAAGAGGGTTAGAGCTTCCATAGTAGAAGAGCTACAAATCGAGCAATCTGAAGTGATATTCTAGATGTAGAAGATTGAGTTAGGCTCTGGAGAAAAAACACCTAGCATCTTTGTGGGGGCATCTTCAGACACAGTGAGTGAATCAAGATCATCTGTGGGTTTTAGACGACATTAAGTAGAGCTTTGAAGAAAAATACAAAAAAAAAATGATCTGAAACAATCCAATTATACTTTTTTATTATTAGATATTAGACACCACAACAAAATAAATTCAAAATAACACAGTTTCCTATAGTGTCTCTCAAAAACTTGCTCTTTTTCACATCGTTCATCTTATAAACACAAATGATGTATAAATTTTCTATACATTTATAAAAAAACATCAAAAGACTTACACACTATGGATCACTCAAATAAATCTTTGGCCATTTTTAGCACATCCTCGTTCTTTATCTCTCTTATCTCCCTTTTGGAATCTGTCCTTTGTGTCTGTCTCTCAACAGTGAGCTCACCGAACACCTCCTCAGCACTGTAAAATGGTTTCCTTGATTCCTGGTGAAAAGGATAAAAAAAAATAATGTCCCATTTGTATCATTTCTCAATTTTTTGTTACACAATTATGATTGCCTTATATAATAAAACACTGAATGGAAAATCCTATCAACAAACATGATGTAAATGTTAATTCGCCGAAATAAATTTTCGCAAATTTATTTGGATCGCAAAATTTGCAAAAGTAAATCATACGTGAAAGAAAGTTAATATAATGGTTTACAGTATATACACATTATAAAGTGAAGGTTTAAAACAATAAAATATCTTATTTCTATTATGATCAATAAACTAAAGTTGCTTTTGAAAGTTCTTACATATTGTTGTTTAGAATGTAGTTGACTTTTCTGTTCTCTTTCCTTCCATGTTGTTAATTGAAGTCCTTCCTCTCTTAATGCTTCAACTGCAGCAGCAAAGAGGTCAGGATTATTACGGTCAGTTTCCCTTAACTCAAAATATTTGTCAACGAACCTGCAAAAAAGAAGAAAAGATTAATATTTACAACAAATATTCATCACAAAACCGTTGTGCATGTTTCAGGGAAGTTATAAAAGAAAGGGAAAAATAATGTAAAGATCAACACCTTTTTGTAGTCACTACCATGACAAACATTATAATAGATTTAAAAATTTGCTATAATTCAAGTTAATGGATCACTGGTCTGACTTGAAAGTTATTAAGTTGGTTAAAATGTTCAAATGTTCAAAGTTTTTCTGGACCTTGTAAATAATTTCTCCTCGTGTTGAGATATTGGACCTTGGACCATCATCACACTATCCTCTATTAATCCTGTCTAAAAGCCAACCTATCAACCTACCTTTGTGACGTTGTTGGCTTCTGCTCATTTTTCAAATCTACCAGGTCAGTATCATAAATTTCCTTATAGTAACGCCTACAACATGGAAACATCTTTCAGTAGAAATTAATTCATAAATTTTGCTTTTATGTAGCAAATCATAAGTTTTATGACATAATTACATTATAGCTAGCAATTGTCAATTAATCTATATAGACTAATTTGACTATGATATCAGGGTAAACCTGAACATATATTTTTTTATACGAGACTATAAAGTCATGATGTGGTGTAAATGTTTATTCTATAGACATTCATAGTAAATTGTATGTAACTAAATACTAACGCTCTAATTAAGTCTTCTGGATAAAGAATGGTGCGGATCTTTTTCGTAGGTACAGGTCTGTCATACAAAGGTTCAACTGCTGGCGGGAAAGCTGCATACACATCATACCACAAAGGTTTTTCTGACTCTGGTAATCCTCCAGCTCGAATCAATCTCTGACATCTGTCAACAATCAATGATCAATTAATTTTTTTAGCAAAAACACACTTCATGCAAATCACATAGACAGAAGTGAACCACATATACTGTTAGTCAAAGTCATGGGAGTGTCTTGGACCACATAACAAAGACCGGTCCTTGTCTCATTTGCATTGCATTCTGACAGGGGTGTCAAATTATGCAACTAGGATATCTTCGAGACACTATGATGTAAATAATCCTATGTGGTCGAATTTGTACAATACTGATTGAAAGATAACAAGTTTTACAGGTTAGGGACACTCCTGTATATGCAGGATAGTCCTGCATTTGAGTTATAGTCCTGTATTTGAGGGATAATTTTGTTAAACAAATGCAGGATTCTGTGAAATGTAATTGGATAAACTTGTTTTAAAAATTTTATAAAAAAAAAAGGGTGTCATAATTTTCAGATAGCCACATAACTGATTGAAGACTTCAACAGAACTACCCATCACCAGTGGCGTACCACAAGGGAGTGTGCTGGGACCAATCCTTTTCCTAATTTACGTTAAAGATATGCCAGATATGCTGGACTGCACAATAAAGCTATTTGCAGATGACACTAAACTATCAGCAAAAATCACATCAGATGAAGACCGTTCTAAGCTGCAAGAAAATATCAACAAAATGTGTGACTGGACGTCGACATGGTTAATGAGCCTAAACACAGACAAATGTAAATTCTTGGAAATTGGAAACAATCTGGGAAACCACAATTACACCCTTACAACACAAGGCAACACTACTACTATCTCTCGAGTAACCATGGAAAAGGATCTTGGAGTCACTATTGACAACCAACTCAAATTCACAGCACATGTACAATATAATGTAATGCAGCAGCCTTAAAAGCGAATAGGATGTTGGGAATAGTGTTCCGCACCTTCACCTATATGAGTCAGACCATGTTTATTACTCTATACAAAACTTTAATTCGTCCCCATTTGGAATACGCAACTACAATCTGGTCACCAATGTTGACACGTGATAAAATTGCACTGGAAAACGTACAACGTAGAGCAACTAAAAGGATATCATCAATTCAAAACTTATCGTATTCAGAGCGTATCAAGAAACTCGGGCTACCAAGTTTAGAATATAGAAGAAACAGGGCAGATGTGATTCAAGTCTACAAGATTTTAAACAAAATAGACATTCTGGATCAAACAACTATGTCCAGAGAACTAACGGGTACAGCAACTAGAGGACACTCGAAAAAACTCTTCAAAAAACGATTTAGGCTAAACTCAACCGGAAATTTCTTCAGTAATCGAGTAATTAAGACATGAAACTCGCTCTCAGAGAAGTGGTTACATCACCAACGCTTAATTGCTTCAAATCCAGACTGAGCAAATTGTGGGTCAACCACCCAACCAAATTTCGACCATCATTCTACTAGTGAGTTAGTCAACTGAACTGTGTAGTGGTAGTATGAACTGTTAAACAACCACTAACATTTTAAATGGAGAGGTTATTTTTAACACCCAATAGGGTCACCATGATGTACCGTATATGTACAAAATCAACATTACAGGAATTAACGAACGATTACCAAGTGTCAAATATAGACACCTTTTAACTCAACCGGAAGTTTTAAACAAATAGTACGCGCATGTATAGTACTATACCAGTTGAAGGAAGCATCAACGTACATCAAACAAGCCCAGAAGCTTACCAAAGATGTCGTTTCAGCGATTCGTGTTTTTGTGTATGAACTATTGGATTCTATTATCTCACTTTGTAATAAAGTGACAATTAAGGTGCTCTTCATAGACTACAGTGTATAGCCTTCAGGGAAATTTAGTGCAAATGTCATGGTTTGCACTGTTTTTCCAGTCTTGTTGATAGCTTCAAGCTAATATGACTGACCTTAATAAATTTCCATTGTTCACTTTCTGGTTTGCGCATACGTTGATTGACTTTTACCTGTGTTCTATTTTAGCCCCATAGTAAGATATAGAGATGATTTTGTTTGTGACTTTTACAAACATTTAGATTATGAAATTTGATTCCATTTGAGTAATAATGTATAACAATGTTTAAAACAACTTCATCAATTTTCATTTCACAGAATCTTGCATTTGCGTAGCACAATTATCCCTCAAATACAGGACTGTTACTCAAATGCAGGACTATCCTGCATATACATGCACAAAAAATATTGTTTGACATGTTTTGTAAATGGTTTATGACGACTGGCTAAATAGCTAAATTTCAGTAATTTTAATCGTTACTTACCTTTGGAAAATTGACCTTATTTTCTCTGTCTTGCTAGCTGCCATGTCGATTTATTAAGTCAAACAATATCTGAATACTTTCTGAAAGTCACTTCGTAATCGGCATGTTTTCAATGTCGTCCATCTTTAATAACTTATATCTCAAAAACGTTTGTAAGAAATGGAAACTTTCCCAAGCACTTCAACTACCTCGATTTGGACCCAATGATCTCGCATGAATGAATTACGAGACTTTAGAACGAGAACAACAATTACATCCGGTCGATCCTGGCAGGTGGGTGAGAAAAAAATAACTAATGAAGTATTCATATATAGGCTTCATTCAGTCATTTTTCATACCATTTATGATTTGAAGGTTTTGGTCAACGTTATGATCTTTCATTTAACTTTTTATTTGGCATCCATGATATGTGCTGAGCAGTTTTAAGTTTGGAAGATAGAGATGCACTGATCCATCCCTCATTTACAAAATCCCAAGTAAGGGTGCAAATTACATATCTGTCAACTGAGTCATTCTGTCAGTAGTGTTTAATGAGTGCGAACTTCTGGCGCTCATTAACAGGGAACATTAACTGCTGGCAAAAGACGTCATCAAAATGATCCCATTCGTTTCACTGAATACAAACAAACATTGTTTATTTACATTATTTATACCATGATGTTTGTTTGTTTGGAGTTTATTCCTTATTTTCATAAACTTAAAGTGAAATAGATAAATTTGTAAAGAAAAAAATAATGAGCAGAGAAAAAGAGATTGAAGTTGATCAGAGCCAGTTGCTATTATATATAAAGACTTTAAATTTGGATGCAAGTGCATGTGCATGCCTGATCTGTTTTAGAACGAATAATCTTACCCTGCCTCCACTCCGTTCCCGGCAGGGTATGAATTCCACCCCGTTGTGGAAAGTAATTCAAGCCCTGATGTGATCCACATCATGCACTTTGAGGCTGATATATTGCTTTGACATCTATGATCAATATTCAATTCACAAACCTGTCGATTATAATGTTTTCTGAACTATTAGTGGTGACACAAGACACATATAATTCTGTTAAAAAACACTGCCATGTTTGATTTACTGGTAATCATTACAAAATGAAACGTTCATCAGGTAAAAATTTTTGAAGTTAAGAAAAGTAAAAAAACTAAGAATAAACACTGAAACTGAAGGTCTGTAAGTATTATTTGGAATTTACCAAAAAGATTTTTTTAAACAAAAGAAGCGTCGGAGATGTGAGCCATTGAAATGTGCTTACAAATATAATTAAGACATGCAGGTGGGTAAATAATCAGTTTATGTTAAAAATGTTTGATATTAATTGTTGAATTAAATTACAATGTTTTGCAACACCACGATCAATGGGACGGAATCCTAGCTCTGATGACGATAATCTGTCAGAAATCTTCCGTCTGTCGGTCAGAGCTATGTCATCGTAGCTAGATCTGTTTATATCTGTTTCGGAGGGTTTTATCAATGTAAAATCATTGTGAATTGGCTTGTTTTTATGCAAAATTACCATAATTTCAGAAGTGGGATTGAATCTTCAAAAGTTATGCTCTCATATTTGGCACCTAATAACGGACAGAAAACTTAACCAGAATGTCATGAAACATTCATAACGTCAATATTCCAAACTTTGTAACTACCAAGAAAAAATGGCAATAACGCAGACTTGAGTTAAGTTGAGGTGTACAAGAAATGTCTACATTTTGGTATAAAAATACAACAGTGATGTTAATCAAATATTTTGGATTTTTGCAATTTGGGATAATTCTATTTGGACACGAAGGTTTGTGTTAATATTGAAATTTGGAATTCCTAGCCACCAGGCCAATTTCGGTACCATATGAATCCTGCTTAAGACATTGGAGGTTGACAGACATCGCAAAATGTAAGGGGTCCAACGGACATGTCCGGAAAAAATTGAAGCGGATCGCCTATTTTAAATCTGGGCCGGACTGACTGTCTGGCAATTATTGTGTACTGGAAGTCGGTAGAAATGGCAACTCTGAAGTATAACTCAGGTGCCAAACCTGGCAAAAGGAATGTAGAATTTAAACTGCACAAGATGATTATGAAAGCAGCTGCCTGGACACTAATAGCAGGAAGTTATGTTTACTTCAAAAATTCACATAAATGTTCGGTCCGGCGAAATCTTGTTTGGTCTGGCTTACTCATAGTACTTGCCGGTCCGAATGTCCAGCCATTTTTTCAACTTTCGCGATGTCTGGTTTTGATACAACATATAATGTTTCAAGAATGACCCCCTCTCTATAAAGACCAACTTCTTAATAATAAATAAGACCACTATTCTAGGGTCCCAAATGACCAATTATGTCAGAATTATTTTCAAGGTCATCCAAACATGACCCCTCATGGGATGTTGTCAGATCCTCTATTGAACGGAGTGGTTATAAGGATCTGTATTTCAATCAGATTGATTAGGTTATGATATGATGATTTTGTTATCACATCCTTTATGAGACTTTAATAAATGACCTGATACTTGAATTAATATTTTTTTTGATATCGTTTATTTTTAAAAGGTTCACAGAGATTGTTCATTGAGAACAATAGGATATAATTATGGTATGACAAATTTGATAAACAGTATATATAGCAGCCTTTATCAGCTCTTGATCATGATATCAGCTAGTGTATTTTTTGCTTGAAATCATGACCAGTATATAGAGCTGCATTTTATAAAATTTTATATAAAAAATAGATGAGTTCATAACAATAATTTTAAAATGTTGGTGAGTACAAAGAAATGATGGTAAAGGGTAATCCAAATTTTTGTTAGTTCTACAGGGAAATCTTGAGTCCAGGACTCGTCTAGGCGAGTCCAGTAAATAACTGATTATATTAAAGTAATTATACATAAAGTCATTATACATAAAATGTTTACAAAATTTTTTTTTTGTTCGTAAAAAGTAAATTTGAAAACTTTTAACTAAATAGAATTTGTAGTAGATTTAATTGATATTTTTTATGTCAGTAAATAAATATATATACATAATTACAGGGAATATAGATAACACTTACTTAACTGTAATGAATTTACTTGTAATGTTTTGATTTTAGACTTTTATCCAAAGCCATTTGAATGTACTGCACTTGACTGATTTGTGACGAGTTGTTTTAATGAAGCTAGGTCATGATCATATGTCTGTGGTTTCGAGCTTTGAGGAAGGCTTCTCTCACAATTGGCTCTTAATCTTTTATTTATCAAAACATGTATATCAGAACACTTTAATTTGTGTGGAAAAGTTTTTTTAAATGACTTCTGTAAAGGTTTACAATATCTTGTAAGGCTTCAAGTTCAGATATGGCACATGCACCTATCACTTGAGTTCATTGTTCCATTTTTATACAACAGTATGTAGGTAATTACTAATGTTGGTAACATTATATATATATTATATGATAAATTCAAAGAAAAATCCTTATGGACGAAATCTATAAGAAATAAAAACAATAACGACTGACTAGTGAGCGCTTTCGCCCCATTCAAGGGAGCTCTTCAGACTGTTTATTAATTGTAGATGAAGTCAATAAACAGTCTGAAAAGCTCCCTTGAATGGGGCGAAAGCGCTCACTAGTCAGTCGTTATTGTTTTTATTTTCTTATATATATATATGTTAAGTATTTAAAGATGTTGCTTCTTTTCCATATCATGGCTTACACATGTGACGTTAATAAGGAATTAGTGTGTAGTTAATCCTATTAATGAAAATCAAAACATTATTTATTTTCAAAACTTTTCTATTTCTCTGCAGAATGAAAATGACACTACAACTGTGAACAAGAACTCATCATGGACTCAACTTTTGATAACGACTGAATGATAGGTTCAACAACAACTGTGATTTGAAACTGAAAGACACGAAATTAACCACAGGACTCTTAATTCAGAATTTTTAGTCATGGCAACAGCAGACACAACTCAACCACAGAAGCACAGTAGCAGGCGTAGAAGTCGGAACCAACAGTCATCCCGGATGGAGAATGACTTTGTTCCCAATAACAGTACAAGTTCCGAGATTCCTGGTGAACCATCCTCACATGGGCACCACCATCATCACCACCACCATCACAAACTCCCTCGTCAGTCGTCACGCCCGACCAAACAACTAGACTTCTACCAGGCCATGTCAGATTTTAAGACTATGTTTCCTATGATGGAAAATGATGTGATTGAAGCTGTACTGAGGGCAAACGATGGGGCCGTGGATGCAACGATTGACCAGCTTTTAACAATGAGTATCGACAATGACGGCAGTGAGTCGCCTGTTACTGTACCATCAGATCTAATCTCCCCTGTAAGTATAATATCCTGTTGTGTACATTTATTTCCTTGTTCTATCAAGGCACAAGCTGTGTACATATAGGAAATTGATAATCATTTGTCATATACCTTATAATTGATAATAAGTTATAAAAGAAAGATGACAGTATTGTTATGTTATGTGAATAGAAATTAATACATGTAAATGATATGTAAAATTGTCATTATTGTTGTACAAGCTGTCTTTAAAAACCAGTTAAAATAAAAAAAAATGAATAGATATAATTAATTAGATCTGTCTGCATGGATCTTTAAAGGGGCCCATAAAATTTCTGGAAATGGTTTGTTTTAACTTTATAGATATGGCAATACAAATGAAAGAAATAACTGTAAATTAATTCAATGGTCTTTATAGCCAAATACAGAATTCATCATATTTCTTTCTTCTTAAGTGAAATTGTGCTGAAATTGGCCATTTGAAATCCGAAGAAAAACCGGATAGAAGACTTATGTGTTTTGTCAGAATTACATGTTTTAATAAGTTGATTTTGTTTGACAGTTGTCTGATGATTGTCCGGAGTACAACGAAGAGAGGACAGAAGATTCGCCTCCATCCTATACAGAAGCGGTCCATTCACAAGCAAGTACCAGTATCTGGACCACGCCGATATCTAGTCAGGCCAAAGACCAGTCCACTTCATCTACAATTAAAAACAAATCACCGTCAGGGTCGCTCAAAAAGGAGCAGCCGAACGGGAACAAGCGATCACCATCTTCATCTGTGGGACCAAGGTTCAGAGGTCTTGACCTTTTGGATGCGGACGTTGATGAACTTTCTCTTTCTAATACAGAATTAAAGCGCCCATTACCGAATTCAGATATAACTCAAAGCCGAACTCCAAAGAGATATTATCGTAACTGGAATCCGCCAATGCTGGGGACTTTACCAGAGGACTTTCTAAGACTCTCTGTGGCTCCCCAGGTGCCATCCTCGCTTTCTCTCGCCTCACCGCCTATGCTTTTGAGTCATGGGCATCAGACACTTGATGATATGGCATCTTCACACGACGTCACACCTAAATCTCAAAGTGTACGACAAAAACATTCAAAGTCAAGTCGTAGTCACAGTGAGCGTAAGAGGATGTCTCGAAGTCTTAGCGAGAAGACGAGTGAAAAGTCATGGTTAGCGTCATCACAAAACAAGGATACGTCGCCTTTAATGCATCAGAGTTCTTTTAGCGCTAGTAGAGGTAGTACTCCAGGATCAAAGTCATTGGTAGGTCAAATTTACTGGTAGTATATATATAATGTAGAGACATAGATATGTTTTAAATTTGTCATGCTTAATGGTACATGTATTTGGAAGCGTAATACTGTTAAAGCAGTCAAATTAGTTGCAAAATATTCTTTAATTTCATGAAAGGTAAAATGTCTGACCTATTGCAAATTAACGTTAATAACCTTAAGCTTATATATACTGGGGGTAGACCACTTCAATTTTTGCGAGATACTCATTTTTGTATGTTATTTCACAAGAGAGCTCGAACATTCATTTAAATATTTCCGAAATGATTATATGAAACTTATATAATATATGTAAATTCATGATTATCAGAACCCTTTTTCGGGAATTGATGTATTTGTGAATATGTTGAAAGTGACAAAGACACAAAATATTGTATATGCAAAAGTGAAAGACTAAAAATATTGTCATTTTGAACCGAAGGGCATTCAGTTTCACTTTTCATGATCGGTACCAGTATATCAAAATTTTTCTTAATGATCCAGAAATGTAACCAAATATTTGAATAGTAGGTAATAAATCATTAAGAATTAGTTTTACCGCCGACAAAACATAAATGATATTTATTAGTTGAACAATAATTGGTGTTTGATCATGTATATATATGTCTAATTAACACAAAAATCATATAAAATGCTTTATTTCGCCTTTGATGCATGCGCAATCAGTACTTCCTTCCATATAGGATATAGTGACACGGAATTTTTTCGGGATGCAATTAATTATTTTTCATATCTTTAACTTGAAGTAAAATTAGAAGCTCAAACTTTTCAATGGTGGTAATGGTGTAAAGTAAGTAACTTTTGTAACTGAAGAAAAATATTTAATCGTCTGTTCCTGTTTTTAATAGTGAAAAAATATTTGAATAGTAGGTAATAAATCATTAAGAATTAGTTTTATAAGACTGTATTATATGGCTATGGCATGCTTTTAAAGGTTTAGTATACATGCGTTTTCAATTTGAATAAATTACCAGATGATTTCATCGCTGGAGTTCAGTCAGGACATGCTAGATGAAAAGATGAAAGAGAACGAGAGGCGACGAAAGAGAGCAGTGATGAATGCCGACCCTGAAATGTCTCAGTATCTGGAGGATGAGAGGCTGGCTATTATGTTACAGAACAGCGAGTTCCTAGACGAGTTGAGGAGTAACGAGGATTTCATGAAAACTCTCGAGAGAGGTAAGATCCTAAATAATGTTTCACAACTTTGCAGGACATAAAAAATTGGTCCTTGAAAAAGAAAAATGTGTCTACACAATGGTTTATTATGATTTCAACTCGAAAACCGGGAGATTTTTCATATTCCGGACATCACTATATCCTTTGGACGGCCCTAACGGTGAAAAATTTTTTTATAAAAAAAAGAAGCTAAATCCTGGAATTCTAATTCCTATGAATAATTTCTATTTGAAGTTGAAATTTTAACCTCTGATAACTAGTTATGTTTATAGTTATGTTAAAGTGTTTATCTAAAAAAAAATCCACTAGAGCGGTAGGTTCATAATTACGTTACATTTCTTGAAATACTTTTCTGTCTCTCATGTCAAAATTATTAGTTATCGTTTATCTAAAAAAATATAATGTTATGCTTGCAAACACACGACATCACAGTCATTATCTATCCACAAGGGCAGAAAACTCTTTAGCATTAAAAGATGGAATACATTGATGACTTTGTGCTTTACAGACCGTATGAATTTATCTGCCTTTGAGCCTATACCGGAACCTCCTGAGCAACTTCCTCCACTAGAGCATGGTAAGGTTCAGATAAATATACCGTTTACATTTCTCTCAGATAACTGACTTGTTCTGTCTCCTCATTGTCAAAAATCTTGTCATGACCTGCTGGTTCTGGGAATATGTGTGACATCAACTTTGTTTTGGCAGACCTTAACATTATATATAAGCCAGATTTGGTCCGTCCTAATAGTAACAAAATGGGATTAAGAATCTAAATTAGTCTTCCCATATATTTGCCACTTGCCCGAAGGCTTATACATATCATAATTATGTAACAGGTTTAATTGTATTTTGATTCGTTTTTGTCATTCCAAGAATAAATGCACACAAAACATCGAACATGTGTATTATATTGAGATAAACATTTTTAAAGTGAACAGTCGGGCAAGGATGGCTAAAGTTGGTAAAAATGGTGTGAATGTATCCAGTATTATTTCTTATGAAATAGAAAAATAAAATCTCTCGTCAAAATCTGTCTGCGTGCGAAGAAATTAATTTAAAGTATGGGAATTTTAAAACGTCCTCCCGGCTCACAATGTCCGTGGTTACATTTCCACGCAGCCTCGCTTTAAATGCTTTCAACTTTCCTTTACTTTAATGGTCAGAACTGGGAAACGTAAGCAGAACTTGGCCGTCGTATTAATATGTGAGAACTTTTGGAAGCCAATGTACGCATTTAGACTTGTTTTCTTTGCCCGACTATTCACTTTAAGATTTGATTATGTAACATAAATGATTAGAATTGATGAAGTAGAATAAGCTTTTTTAGCTGTAAAAGTCAAGATGAGGTAATTGAACTGAGTCTGTGTGACCTATCATTATATCTATCACAGAAGGGTATGGTGAGGACAGTACTGATCGTATGGAGGCCTTCCCCTTCAGTCAGCCAATACCTAAAGAGAAAGATGATGATGCTGAACTCCGACGTCAACTTAATAACATGGGTGGAGGTAGGCAATGAACTAAAGTGTTTCATTTGCATTAACTCTTGAAACATTATAGACTATAGTCAAAGAGTTATATCCTCCCTTTGCCCTGTTTTCGACTATAGACAACACTCCTTATTGACGCTTTTTCTTTGCAATAAAATTTCGTCTTGTGTTCAAATTTTCATTGCAGTAGCATGGGAAAGCATTTTGGGGGTGAAATTTATATTAATTTCAACCATGGTAACCTTTTTTCTCACCAGGGAAATATAATGAATCAAGCAAACATTATTCTTATAAACAAAATGATATTTGGTTGCATTTTCAATTCAGATTGCATAATAATTATAAAATTTAAGTAAAAATGGTGTGGATTTCAAAATTTCTAAGTAAGTCCAAAGGATTGTGTATAATAGGAATAACTGCACATGTTCATATTCTTGAAAATTTTGGGGATGAGACTAACTAATTTCTGTGATGAAATCTGGAATGAATACAAAGTAGGGAAAGGTTCAAAAAGTTAAGCTACTTTGATTTAAATTCAACTGATAACCATTTCTTTCACAATTCGTATGTACAATGTATTACACGTTTTATAATCTTTACTTTCTCTATTTGCAGCATCAAGAAAACAGTTTGTTGCTTTAGCGAAAAAGTTTTTCTCTCGAAAGAAGAAAAAGATGACCCTGAAACAAATGTATCCTTTTGAAAGAATGAAATTCTTAAGAATTGTATGCTTTTAGCCAATGTTGTATTCCTGGTAGATTGATCAATCTTCATACTAGTAATGATGTTGGTTAAAACTCTTTAGCACATATTGTCATACTGAAAAAAATGCCATCCTCGATTCTTCAATATATCCACCCCTGGACTATCTCATAGTAAAACTGAAGACAACAGAAGACAACGATAATTTGGTTCCAGTTTTAGTCCAGGGGTGGATATAATGTCAGTGATAGTAACCCTTTGAACATTGAGGATGCAAAAATGCCCACGATTTACTAATGATATTGATGTTGACAATGATAATCGAAATGTTTGCCCCACTGATTATTAGACTTTGACTCTGACAAAGACAGAAAGAGAAGCTGGCTCCCTCAATGGTGAACCTCCTGGACAGTGACGAAGAGGACTACAATGCACACGACCATATGGACCACCCATACAACCAGAGGACAGAAATTGAACCTTTGGTGAGTGAAGCTACTGTACAGTTTAATAAGCCTGTAAGGCTTCATATTACAGAATTGGCATATTAACTTTGATATGTGCTGAGTGTAGGTTGGTTGATTTTCTCTGGGTACTTGGGCTTTCCTCCGCCTTCTAAAACTGCCACATTCTTAAATGACACTTGATGTCAGTAACAATTTAAACAAAATTAACCTATACATCCAAACTCAGGGTGGCCAACTGATGAAGATGTTCCGACATTTTGCCACAAGCCCTCCACATCTGTGTCTCAAGCTAAAACTCTGTGGGCAGCTGCCAGATACTGACCACTGGTCAATAGTTTTTCTTCTATCATCTAAATCTGGCATGTCCTTAAATAACCCTGAACATTATAATAGGATGTTTTACCAATCAAATAAAACCAAATATAAGAATTGAAATGAATGTTTTGTATATTTTAGCCTAGCAGTATTACAGCAGTGCCAAGCTACAAAACAGTGCAGCGTCCACCCTATCACCCGGAGACCATTACATCTTACCATGACAACCAGGCCACCGACATGGTATAGTTGTCATAGCAACAAGCAGTCATCTGAGACAGATACTCATATAAGTAAATACAGTGCATTTAAAAAAAAAAAAAACATTTTATGTAACCAAAGAGGATAACAGACAAGTTGTGATACCCCTCCTAGCCGTTTGTTTTACCCAGTTCTGAGCTGGTTCAAAGTGTAGAGTGCGAAGAGAGAACAAATTTTAAATTTTACCACTTTTTATTAATTTTGATTTTATTTTTCATTTAAGGTTGCAAGGGTACAAAAGCTTGTTTTTGGGGGAAGTTTTGGATTTTGACATTATCACAGTAAACATCTGAAGTCCTTACAGAGATATTATGTTAAAACTAAAAATGTTATACATGAACATGTTGCTTTACTCATTTTATCTTGTGTTAACATTTTGATAAATTGCTAGAATGACAATTCCTCAAAGTTTTTTTATATGGGTAATTCATTTAAAGACATAAATCAGTTGTGCAATTGAAAAGAAATAGTAATTTTTTTGGACATATTTGGCAATGGTATTTATGGCTGCAAGCCAACTTGATATACTCGTGTTTCCTTTAAAACTTTTATTGACTCCTTATAATGCAAACAAGATTTTAATTGTGATAGCAATGATGATAAAGTGTTCAGAGAAGTAGGGTGTGTTCATTGAGGATACTGTGATATCCCATGGATCAGGATCGATCAATCAACTTCCTCCACTGATGGAAGATGTAGCAGGAAATGGCCACGGGCTTTCATTGGTACATGATGTAAGAATTAACTCATTCATCCCTGAAAACACATTTAGACTCTTCTAAATCAAAGACTAGACCAGTCCATTATGAAAATGCAGGGGATGAATGAGTTTAGTGACTTGACACGTTTGTGGTTGAATATTGCCGTGATATGACATAGTGTAAGGGTTGGTAAATGATACACATCTTCCATGGGTGTACATCAACATATAACATTGTATATAATGTAGTAAAATTGTACAAAGTACATTGTACATAGAATACATACAATGCAATTATAGACAATAGATATTGATCATATATATATATTATGCTGTTCGTTAAACAGCTTTAAGCTCACTTGAGAATCAATCATGACATATAGTGCCAGTTATTTTCTAATTTTTTTTCCCATTTAGAATTTTTTTTATTTCTATTTTTCATATGACAGTAAATATTGATGCATTTAATGTTTGAGAGACTTGAGAGAGTGTAAGTGCCCAGTATTGTATAGACTACTCAAAGTTTCATACAAAATGTTTGAAAGAAGTTAAACTTTTCTTATTTATTACATGATTTTTTACCTGGTAATATGATTGTTTTAAAAATGGCAAATTAAAGGACTTGTTTAACATACCTACTATATACATTTTGAATTTTTTTTTTATTTCACAATAATCCAACTTCATGTACATTGGGTTAAAAGTTCATGTTGCACTCACATTTTGTAAAACAGACTGAGTTTTCTTCCCAAAGATAGTATGAATATATATTTGGTGATACTTTATTACAATCATGGCTCATTTGGCCAGAGAAAAATCCTCTACCCATACCAGTGTAATTTGCTTAAACCTGTTCAATAAACATCCAATTGCAGAATAAAGCCCGGGAGATAATTTTTAGATTAAACAAGGGAGATAACTTGTTTTATTCCCACTCTGGTTTGGTTTCTATAAATACTTTGTGTATGAGTATTTAAGAAAATAATAACAGCACATTTACAGGTGATGGTTTTTTCAGTAAGTTTGATAATAAATCAATCTTATTGTATGGTCTTGTGCGTGTATACCATGTTTTTGTTTTTGTTTTTTTTTTGAGAATCAAAATCTGTTGTGGATCAATGAGATGTTAATTTCTCAATGGAACTGATCAGTTTTTGGTACCAATGATTTTAATAATCCAATATTTTTATGCATAAAATCTTATTTTTTCCTAATTGAAGATTTTTTTTTATAAATTATTTAAAAACTGTACTAGACTTGTTTGATGAATTATAACATGTACAATGTAGCTTTATTTTGTTGATAAACAAACATATATAAAGGTTGTAAGTCTTTGTTAGTTTGATTTGAATTTCTTTGATCTATAAATATTATATATTGATAATATAATATGAATAGTTAATGGACATGTTACAATGAACGTGCAAGGCAGATATTCTTCATTTATGCTAGCTTCTTTTCACAGAAGAAATGTCATAGAAAATCTCTCTACCGAATATAGATGCTCTTTTTTTCATCAACTAGCCCTCCATATTGGGGTCCACATGTTGCTACGTAACACAAGCTTTGCTAGTCCCAGACACTAGGAGCACTAGGACACTAGGTGGAGGAAAGCTAGCCTTCCTGGGGAACAAAACTTGCCATAATGCTATTTGTTGATAGCATGAAAAACACAAATAATATTGATTGAATTGCTCACTAGCCTTTAAAAACTATCAACTTGACATTGCTGGATGCTCAGAGCCAAGTTGATTTGCCCTCTTCTACTTCTAGAATATAACTTCCAATCACTCGATTTGTATGTAGCTTTGATGCTTCATGAGGCTCTTACATCTATAAGCTTGGAGATCTTCTAGATCTCTCTTCCCAGAAGAGTGCAAGTTTAGTTGACATCTTGGCAGCAAATAAAACTTATTTAGATATCGTTTTAAAAGTAACAAACAGTCATATGACTCATAATTCTTGCTCATATTTGGATTTTTTGCTCATATGTTTAATTTTAAGGGTAATTTGAAAAGTTGACACAAGAATAACTGAATAATTTGTAGCTTAAGGTTATTTTCATATAAAATTTTTGTTAAAATCTGTAAAAGGGTTATGTTAAGCTAAAAAAGACTATTTCAATACTTTTTGTTGAGTACCAGTATTCTTCAGAATCTTGATCACACAGGTACAGTTGATGCAAGGTTCTCGAGAAAAAAATGTTGTAGAATATATGACTGGATCACTTTGAATAATAACATGAGATGCTGTATAATGTATAACATCATTGTCATATCATGATGTCATAATAATTATATTACAAACTCTCCATATTACAGAGTTGCCTTCCTTGCATGTAGGTATTCATGGAAGCGCTATTATTTTGAGAGCGATACACGCATCGCTTTCATTGAAAAGTATGGCGTTCTTGTCACAATCACATGAAGTCGTAATCTATATCTACCCACAAGGGCAGATAACTCGGCAATATACAAATACAGAATATATCGGGCAATTTTAGGTTGGTGTAGTGGTGATGTTTAAGCTTTTTTAGTAAATCAGTTTTTAAGATTTCTATGTTCATTCATATTATATAGGCTAGATCAATGTGAATTGCACTTCATAAACTACATAAATAATTTCATGGTAGTAGCATAATTATATTAATCAATTGTTTTAACTTCCTCATTCAATTTCATTTCATAAGAAGTGTTAAATTCTCATTTTTCATCAGAATTTATTAATATATATCAAATAAGCATTATGATTAACATGCAAGTGCCCATGCCTTATCATTGTGTGTGAGAATATAGAAAATATATTTAATTAAGATAAACGAGCTTTTGTGAAATATGTAACAAAATTCACATATTGGATGCATTGTGTTGTCACGTTTTATTCACACTAATCTGGGTATATGTATCATTACTCAACGAAATGTTGTCACATTTCAGAAAAGCATAGTATCACAGAAATTTATTTGTCAGAACTCAATAAGAAAATACATTTTTGATATCACAGATGTTAACTGACTGTGCACTATAATATTTAGAAGTCCATTTCAATTTTGTATTTTCATATCTCTCTTCACTCTTTGTAATTTCATGATAAATGACAAAAAAAATTACACTGTATCTGTATACGTAATTGAAACTATTTTTCAACGACATTTTTTTCCCTTTTTTCTATGGCTTGTGAAATACACAAAATTTGAATTCATGCAAAATTAAGTTAATTCAAGATATACTTCAGATGTAAATGTGCAATATATTACAGTGGATTTTACAAGTTAATCACAAATTTCAACATGATCATCTTCAGGTTATAAATAAAAAAAAAAAAGATATTTGCTGCTGCCAAATTTCACACTCAATATTTCAAACTTGCCTAACTTCAATACTGCAGAAACTTAATAAAGCAGTCCAATTACTTTCAAGATGAAAGGGTTTTAACTTTGCACTTATTCATAGCTGTCTCTGGAGCCTGGTATATGTAAAGCATACAGATTCATGCAAGCAATACTAAAACTGGTGCCTTCGATAATCAAAATCTTAAAACTGTAATAATTTCTTTTTTTTGATATGTTTATTAAATGTGTTCTTTTTCCTTAGAGACATATTCACTTCAATACTTACCATAAATGAGACTCCTCCCACAGATAAGACCCTCTCCCCATACACAGACCTATTTTACAATTTTCCTGATTTAGGTATTATCTGCGAAAAAAGACCCTATACAATGTACCTATTTTACGATTTTACTGATTTAGACCCTATACAATGTACCTATTTTACGATTTTACTGATTTAGGTTTTATCTGCAAATAAGACCCCTTACTTTTTTTACGATTTTCCCAATTTAGGTATTATCTGCTTATAAGACTCTCTACCTTTTTTACAATTTTCAAAATTAGGGGATTGTCTGCAAATAAGATCCTGTACCTAATTTACAATATTCCCGATTTAGGGATTATCTGCGAATAAGACCTACCTATTCTGTTCATTGGAAGATGGATTTAATACTCCTCTTGCTAATAGGACACCCCCAACCCAGCCCATTCATCTAAGCTTCAAGAAATAGTATTCTATTGATCTTGAGCAATATGTTCAACAGCAATTTTGTATTTACCGATATAATTTATATATAGAATATTTTTTTATCTAAACAAATTCTGGGTTTAAGTACTTCCAAATAGGAAATAATTATTTGTTTGTTATCTTCATGTTTCTTCACTTGTAAACTTGTATAGCAGATTTATTACATACATTGCTTCCAATCTTGCCTATACATATATGCTGCTATTCCTATATAACTAATCAGTATGTAGGTACAGAATTCATTTATCATGTATATTCTTATTTACATGGTGACATTATGTATTAAAAGAATCGTAAATAACATTGGATATACAAAGTTTTGTTTATAGATTTCTGTTCATGGAAGTGGAATAATAATTTTGATTCCAAGATTGGTCAGTAATATTTGTTCCTGTGTACAGGCCTTTTGGGCCTTTTGAATTGTTGTTCCTAGGTACAGGTGCGGGAAATGTATATTGTTACCTGCCTGAAGTATATATTATATATTTTAGATCTAGCCCTTTGTCTAAGCTACCTACAATGTATACTTTGTCATGAGCTGAGCCATGGATAACATGAAAAAGATTTCACTTTTAGAATATATAAGTTTACTTAATTTTGTATGCTGGACTTCGGTAATCTCAATCACCCCTGAAGACACATTTAGACTCGCCTAAATCAAAGGCTAGAATAGTCCATTTTGAAATTTCAGGGGTAAATGAGGAAATCATGGTTCAGTCTAGTTATCATTAGTGATTTTCATTTATGGATCTTGAATGATAATAACTCTAGGATTATTTCTTAAATGCATGGATATCATGAAGACTATGAACATTTTCAGATTAGATTTACAAGAGCAGATATTTTTGTCAATAAATTTGATGCAATATATACAAAGGGAACCACTGATTGCTTTAAAAAGAATATGGATTTAATTCATTCACACCTAAATACTCATTTGAACTCTTCTATTACAAAGACAGGAGGAGTCTATTATGAATTTTCAGGGGTGAATGAATTAACATCTGTTGATGATACGTTATGTTAGAAAGATGATAAGAGTGTGAAAGTTTGTGTTTGAACGGGAACGAATAGTGTGAAAGTTTGTGTTTGAACGGGAACGAATTTAAAAAAATACTCAATATAAAGTGGATACTTCGTAACACATGTATATACGCACGGTAGGACAGGTGATAGAGACAAATTGTCTGCAAAATGTATATATATATACACTGGTGTTGATGTTAATGTATTCTGAATTACATACACTGTATTCTACATTTTGATTATTATTTTTCATGTTAACAAAGATGCTATATACCTGCAGCAGGATCGCAGAATACTCAGAGCCTTCAGTATTCTACAAATTTCACTGGTTATTACTTGCAAGATTTATAGCGAAAAACTTGTAATTGAATATTTTTTAGCTTTTATATGAAGGTATTTCTAAACTACTTGTAAATTTAAACAGAAATCATTCTACTTTTATTTACCGTTTTTTAATAGGAAATGATGCCATGAACAAAAGGAAATGCTTAGATTATGTCACAGCATATATCAGGGAAAAGTATCTTCCAGAAAACGTTCAGTATAATTTGCAAGGGTAAATGACAAAAATGTTGGTTTTTGTACATGACAGTATCTCGATTCCCAGTTGTTTTTGAAATCATATCTTGTCATTTATTCAATCATGGCATAAAGCAAATTTTTTTCCATTTGATACTGTACAGTAAAAGTTGATATTTTACAATGTAAAATCAATTATTTTTCTATCATAACTAGAACAGCAATTACTAAAACATAATTAATAAGATTGCCTAGATATCAAATTTTCAATAAATGTAATAGCAGGGTTTTAAGACAATACTTCATCAGGTTTTCAGGGATATTTTTTCAGTTGTTAAAATTTGTGAAGCTGTCATTTACTGCATTTTAGCTAATTAATAAAGAGAGTGTGCCCGATACCTAACATACTAGGTAAATGCTTTGAATGAAGAGTGCTGATTTCATCAAAGGTGTCTTCATGTATTTCAAAGATATTTTCTAAATCCAGTAAATTTTCGGGTCATTATATTCTGAAATGTTTGTATTGGTATGTCATATTATAAAATCAGAAATATTAAGTTTGTTGAAATAGTAATAATTAAGACTCATGGATTTTAAAATAATTTGTTTTGTTTATTGTTAATTGTGAAAGAACACATGATTTGGAAGTTGTAAAGGTTTGTGAGCATGTTTTGAACTTCGAGGTTGTATCTGGTTGTTAATTAGTGTTTAGTAATTATTTATCAATATATATAGTGTTGCAGGACAAGATTTTCTTATAGTCGTGTAGATGTGGAATTTTTACTAAAAAAATTTCCATTAATTTGTGAATTTTTCCGATGCAGTTTTGTAGAATGCTTTCTCTAATTTATTTATGTAAAATAAACCCAGAATATATATATATTCACTGATTAAGTCCTAGGTTTTGTTTATTATTCATTAGATCTTTGGTGAGCTTTCTTAAAAAAGATTGGACTTTGAGATATTAACTCAAACTCAGCAAAGGTTAAACTTCTATTCTTATGTTAAAATCCTATTAGATATTTATATATGGTCATTGATATAAGCCATTTAAGATATCTTGACAAATTTAACAGTATGTCTGCATCACCTAAAGTTACTTTGGCAGTGCAGATATTATGTGTCATTACGACACACCTCAAGGTCAAATAAACACAAGTTCATTGACCAAAACTAATGAAGAATCAGTCAAAGTCTAAATGGAGTGCACAGTGATTAATTAGGTCATTAATTAGGAAGATTAAAACATCTGAAATTATTTTAACGTTTGACAAGATGATGCCATTGGCAATTTAATTTTCTTTAATACTCGAATTACTAAAATTCCTGAAAGGCCCATGTCAATTTGAGTAAAAGTCTTCAACATCAATTATATTCTATCATAGTATTTTTATTTAGCTCTGATGTTAGTGTGACTGGAGGAATGATGATGAACTCCCATATGGTGAGACTTTAAAAACCACAAGGAATAAAATACAGTTTAACTTGTAACCGACCTTATTTAATAAATATTTTACCTTGCTGGTGATTTGATAATACATAATAATTAATACCTTAAAATATTCTGGTCAATACAAAAGCTTTGTCAGGTTTGTAGGATGTGTTTTAGAGAATTTAATTGATATGAAATACAGATTTATCATTATCTGTATCACAGGGACTTGGCACATTTTTTTAACCAACAGTATATATATAATACTGTTGGTTAAGATTTGTATCATATATATTCACCCCATCCTTACCTGTGCATGTAACACTGGTGGAAGTTGATGTTTGAGGAATTTACAAATAACTGCAACTCCATGCAGCATTAACATGAACCGTTACTCAATATTATTTTCCATTTGTGACATCAATAGGTTTGCACTCGATGTTTTAGGCTGCAGCTATAAGTTTGCCATAATTTATAGGCATCACTATAAATATCCATGTTAATACCTATAAATTTTATTACAAAAACTTTTTATTAAATAATGAAAAGATTTTCTAAAATATTTTTTAAACATGTCATATAATTTATTTAATTCATAGTTCCAAGTAGGCTTGTTATGATATAAATCACAGGGACTTAGCACAAATTTTCAAGTAGTGGTATGTATAATTAGTATCTATTAATACATATACGTATATTGTTGGTTGAAAATTTGTGCCATGTCCCTGTGATAAAAATGCACACAATAGGTGGTGTATGACCTATGTAAGTCTTTGTTACCTGTATATTATATATGATCATTAGACGTAAATATAGTCTTGTATCATAATTAGGTTGTTTTGACCAAGTCGATCAAATAAACAAACCTCCTTGTTATCTTTGCATTCTTTGTCTTTTTTTTTTAGCCTTCCATCATCAGTGCCCAGTTAACCAACATTCCCTAACTTTAAGGAATTCTGTATCTTTCAGTTCGGCATAGGAAACCATTACAGATTTTAAGGAAGACTCTTTATACTTCAGATTTTTTCTTTACATTTGTAATGCTTCCAAGTAAGGGGAATTATATGCTATTAGGAATGCTCATGAAACTGGTCCCAGGTGTTGGGCTATTCTATTCTAAACCAACTTATTTTCCTGTACGATGAAATTTCAATTATTTGGGAATGACAGGACTTCATGAAAACTAATCACTGCAAAAATGTTCATAGCACAGGTATTACTCTAGAAAGTGAAAATGAATCGCATAAAGGGTCACAACCTTTCCAAAACGGCTTTTTATATAACAAGAGGCCCATGGGCCTAAACAGTCATCTGACTATTAGTACAATACAACATAGTGGTTTAAAGACTTTAGCCTATTTGACCACTGTGACCTTGAAGATCAAGGTTATTCATTTGAACAAACTTGGTAGCCCTTCATCCCAGCATGTCACAGGCCCAATATTAGGTCTCTAGGCCTCTTAATAATTCAGTTAATAAATACGTAGTTATTTAAAGATTTTACCCATTTTAACCCCTGTGACCTTGAATGAAGTTTAAGGTCCTTCATTTGAACAAACTTTGTAGGCCTTCATCCCAGCATGCTGCAGGCCAAATATGAGTACCCTGGATCTTCTGGGTCTTTAGAAGAATTTGTTTCCTTAAATAAAGGTCAAGGTCATTCATTTGAACAAACTTGGTAGCTCTTCATCCCAGCTTGTTGCAGTCCCAGTATGAGTATCCTGGGCCTCTCAGTTCTTGAGAAGTAGTCACTTAAAGATTTTAGCCTATTTGACCCCTGTGACCATGAATGAAGGTCAAGGTCATTTATATGAATAAACTTGGTAGCCCTTCATCCCAGCATGCTACATGCCCAATATCAGTACCTGAGCCTTCTGGTTTTTTAGAAGTAGTTTAAAGATGCTCCACCGCCGACAGAGCATAAATGGCATTCATCATTAGAACAATAATTGGTGTTTAATCTTGTATATATATGTCTAAATAACACAAAAAATATGATAATTTATTTTGCCTTTGGTGCAACGGCAATCAGTACGTCATTCCATCTAGGATAAATAGCCACAGATTTTTTTCGGGATGCAATTAATGATTTTTCTGCTCCTGTTTTTGATAGTGAAAAAATACCAATTGTCAGTGGTGGAGCATCTTTAAAGATTTCAGCCTTTTTGACTCCTGTGATCTTGAATGAAGGTCAAGGTCATTCATTTGAACAAACTTAGTAGCGCTTTATTCCAGCATGTTACAGGCCCAATATGCGTACCCTGGGCCTTCTGGGTATTGAGAAGAAGTTGTTTAAAGATTTTAGCCTATTTGACCCCTGTGACCTTGAATGAAGGTCAAGGTCATTCATTTGAAAGTTAAGTGGTTCACAATAATGTATAAAAGAGATCAGTCAAAAATGATAAACAACGCCAGGTGTTTGTCTTTTGTTTGTATTTTTATTTTTAGGTCATGGTTAATTAATCACATGATTTAATAATAAAATCTATTATTAAATCTCTCCCACAATCTGATTGGATATTTGACAACAACATTTAATACCATGGATAGTCCTAGAATTTCTCTCTAGGATGGATATGTGAATGGAATGCAACTAGACAAGACAACTTTGAGCAAGCACCACAAACTTGTTTTGTTAATACATGTACAGGAAAGGATTTCATGTGACAATATTTAGATTAGTCAACAGTCTATGCACAGTGCGCAGAAAACTCATCAATATACTGCATACACGTATAGCCGGTAATGATTTATTTTCGTGATTTTGTGGGACATTGTTATGATGATTACAGAAATTTAGAACCGAAGGGTTGGTTAGATAATGTATATCATTTAACTTGATTGCAAATTTTTCATTTGTCAGTTTTTAGGACAACAAACATTTTGATTGTATAGATAACCAGCGATAACATATGTTTGTAGGTGTTTATAATACACACAAAGGTGAAATTCTCTCCACAATTATAATGTTATACCTTGATTGGTACATGTATGTATACTCTGACAAGATAGAAGATAATGAAAGAAAACCCTGAATTCCTTGTATTTCAAAGCAAATTCTTCAAGGAAAAATAAAGAAATCTATTTTGGATTTAAAGGCGTTATTATTAAAATCAATGGAATGAGCACAAAATGTAACTAAAATCTGACTTCTATAAATTCATACGTAAAAACGTGATATTGTATATAATACTGTGAAAGTGCCAGAAATAATTATACAAATTTTTCTGGCATTAATCCTAGCTATATCCAACATCTAGAAGAATTGTTACTTGTATCAGACAAAATTGTGCCTATATAATAAATATTTTTGATAAATAAAACCTTATTTACCTATGAAATGGTTAAAACAACATTGCTTTTAACATGAATCATTACCACTTACATAATCCTCAATCTTTCCAAACCCACAGTATATAAGAAAGTACATGTACATGTATATCACAAAATAATTCCATCAATACTAAGATCTAAAATCATGCTTTCTCACAACGACTTAATCACAATAAAAAAAGAAGCATTTTTCCAAACATAAATACTCTTGTGAATATCTCTTACAACGGCTCTATTACAAAAAAAAAATAAAAAATCCCTTACATAAATCATTTTTGGAATATCTCTTGAACACAATAAATAATACAGTTTATATATACATGATCTGAATGTCGTTAGTCACATTAGGAATTTTGTTATCTGTCCTGGTATACTCCTAAGAGTACTAGTTTAATCACATGTCTTGGTCTCTGGCAAGTAGTGAATTATTGTCCACATCTTATTTTGTTGTGTTCATTGTTTATAACTTTGACTTAGAGCCAACCACAGGTTTATTGTCCACAAAGTCTTTCCACCATGATGGCCGCTCTAAAGCGTTTGGTCCCTGGATCATAGCTCCATACAGGTTTTTGTAGATCTGAAAAATGAAAGTGAAACATTGACCTGCTATTGTATCAAATACGAAGTGTATTTTTGAAATATTATTCTGGTAAAGCGAATTATAAAAAAACAAAAGCAACAATGCAAAGGAAAATAATATCAATGTAAATTTATTTTTATCTAATATGGGGCTGCTAGAACATCCCAAAGCAATATTCAAATTAAATTTTAATGTAGGATCCCTTGAACTAAAAGATGATATCATACCTGTCCATCTGACCGACCAATGGGAGAGTTCAGTATAAAGTCTGTCGGGGCAATAGCATCGACCAATGAAACAGCTTCACCCTTAAGTGCATGGCAGAGTCTGAGGATGGCTTCCTGGATCAGTTTTGGAGGGTTACTTCCCTTGATGTATCCCCCTGTGGAGAGACAATAAATCAAAGCTTACATTCACATATGCCATTATCATAACTTATAACTTCGGATAATCACCAATATCATCTAGAACTGTAAGCCAATGGCTAATCAATACCCCACACTAAACCTCATTTGAGACCATGCCAAACAAATGACATGTGTATTTTGAAAATAGGACCAAATATGCTCATAAATGATCCATACACAAATATCATTGATGTTCATTTTGATGTTTTGTTTAGTTACCATAATATCCAAACGACATCTTATATCTTATGTCTTCAAAACTACAACCATTGTATTTGAAAGACAGAAAGGGTGATTTCAGTATTAACATTTTAGTATTTTCATTTAATACTTTAAGGTGGAGTCGCAATTAACCGGAAATCTGACATTCCAAATCAAATGGAAGGAAACAGATTGAAATATTGTCCAAGTGTCTATGTAGATGGAATACAGCAGTCTGGATAATTTGCAATGTGGACAGTTTATCGAGGGTCCACTGTCTTACTTGTTGCAGGAGAGTTTTCATTCTGATGATTAAATAGTGAATTAATTAAATCCTAATGTATCTTACTAGTAAATTAATTACTTTACATTGGCTTTTATTTTGGACAATCCCTGATAAAGATTATAAAGACCTGTATTACGTCCAGATTGTCTAGATTGTTGGCTGAAACATTACATTTAAATATTGCAACAACATCAGGTGGCCAGCTATAAATATAGACCTTGTTGTGTATAAAAACTATCTTCCTATAGACCTTGTTGTGTATAAAAACTATCTTCCTACCTTGATACAGTACTGACAAGTGTTTCTCCAGCCTCCAGAGTCCGAACAGAGCACACATTTTATTTAGGACCGGTTTGAGTTCAGCAGGTGTGTCGCCATTCCTTCCCTCCATCTCCAACTTATGGAACCTCTCCAGGACCATGTGCTTTCAACGTAAAATTTTACAGGTTTTTAACCTTGAACTGACTTCTAGTTTTATCAATGGAATAGGTCATCAAAGCAAATTATACATAGTGATGTACATTATTACATGTATATCTTACAGACCTACGGTATAAGGTTATGCGGTGCTACTTGTTAATGTTTGAATAATCATATGATACCGTATAGCTGGTTGATATTATCACAATTCCTTTGGTCATTAATATAATCGCAAAATTTTGATCAGTCAAATATGAAGTATTTGTTAAATTATATATACCCTTGAAGCAAAATTGCTAAGTTTTGATTCGCTAAAATTAAATTTTCTAAGTTTTTTTTTATCTAAACCATGAAAATTTAGACCCACTAAAATAACCGGCCATACTGTATGTGATTCCTTTCTTAATCTCCAAATTAGGAAAAATTATAATACAATGTAGTACTGATAGCTAAGGTCACTAATCTCTGCTATATTCTATATAGCATACATGGATTACTCACCTCTATGTAAGCTAGAGCCAGACTACGACAGTAGTAAGCCTGACTGTCATTCCTTGCGGAGAAAGCATCTTTACCCGACCTTCCCTGTTCCTTTAAACGTTCAGCGCTGTCCACCAACAAATGACCGACCAGCCACTTATAGGCTCGCAAGGATACTGTCAAGATACAGTTTTAAGTAAACGACTATTTACAATGTGTAGACCTGCAAGGACTTGTCAACTGTTTCCTTTAAATTTTTTTAACTAACAGAGTTATGAAAGTACTGTTTATCAACTTATTTGCATGTGCAATTTAAAATTTTGAATGTTAAAATTGTGAAAAATATACTGCCTCTGAAATGTTTCAAAACATATGTTACAGTAGAACCATGATACTCTACATTGGGAAAATTGAATTCAGTTAGACATTAAAACACGGAAAGTAATTATGCAAAAAAAGTATATATTGTTTAGACATACATAATTAATATCATAAATGTTGACATTAAAAATTGCATAAATATCTACATAGATTTCCAAAATAGATGTGCCAACACACAATAGAAATTTACCTTCAGGGTTGAAGCAATCTTCGACAGTACGTGCCTCGAACTTCGTCTGTAGCAGTCCGTTGAGGTCGTTCAGGAAGTTGATAGACCCTAGCGGTGTCTCAATAGTCTCACCTACAACAGAGTACATCACATTCTACACTCTGCAAGACTTGTGCAAATTATAAACATAGCTAGTCTTAATCCATAGCATTACTGTAAACCAACTTTTATTCGTGGCTATTAAATTTCGCGAATTCTGTTTCAAAACAAGTTTGCGGCGATAAATTTTCGAACACCACACTACACATAGTTCAACTTTCATTTGATACTATCAAACTAAGTCATATTGATAATAATTCGTGGAGATTAACTTTCGCCAATTTTAGTCGATCGCGAAATTCGCGAAAGTAAATTGCACGCAAATAAAAGTTGGTTTACAGTATATGCATATATTGCAAACCTGAGTTCCTTCAATTCAAGGAATCCTTTAACTTAAAATTCTCCATATGAAAACACTACAGCTTTAAGGAAAGCTCCTTAAAATCTGTAATGCTTTCCTATGGAGAATTCTAAAGTTAAAGAACATTTGTGAAACTGGGAAATGGACGTACAAATTCATTAAAATTAATTCAAGGATTTTGATGAAGACAAATTTGTAGTTGGTTATGGATTCATTGACAGCATATTCTGATAGACAAAAAGGATTGGCTTTTGTTTATAACGGTTATGGGAAAAAAGAACCAATTTGAGCACAGATAACTTTCCTGAAGTCAGGTGAGCCGATTAACGTAATACCTTTGCTAAAGTTGGAGTCGAGTAGACTTAATAGGTAGTTACTGGTTTGTTGTAAGATCACGTTGTTGTCACCTTCGTATGTACAGTTAGGGTCATGGTCATCACGGATCTCCCCGAGACGGTTCACTGAAAAACAAAACTTATTCGTAACATAGGATCTAACACCAGTCCAAAGATTAAGTCTTGAGTCTTAAACAATCTTAAGGTTAGACTAAGCCAAACACAGCTATGAGAATTTTGACTGGTTACACAAACACTGTAGCCTAAGATTGGTTCATGATCTTAGAGACGAATGTTCGACTTCACTTGAATAACGTAAAGTCCTCCCATCAGAAAATATTTATACCTTGTTAAGATGAGTAAGAAGTCTTTTGAAATTAATCTCTGTATGTAAAGAAGTTCTTAATTTCTTCAGTATACGTCGAAATCTTGTCCCAAAAAAAATGTCTCAATATCTCAAAGAAAGGTGGCATTACACATTTGACTGATCATCAGACAGCATGCAGCTACATGTACAAGTATATGTCTCGAGCTCGCAAACACACATGTACCTATATATCATAGCAAATATTGTAGCATACACTATCCAAAATGCAAAGTCACATTCGGTTTTATTGACAGCTGGTCATCTGTCGATATTAGCTTTACAAACACTTCATACTTTGACTTTGTATGAGAGAACATGACATGAGTTGCTGAGCTAAAACCTTACAGGCATTGTATGACCCTGTAGCCAATTGAATCTCTTCCTTTTAGAACACGACATGAGATGCTGAGACAAAATCTAATAGGCGGAGCCGTGTATGCAATAAACCAGTAAGTAAGTTACCTTTGAAAAATCCATGTCCTCCACAAGCCTCCCGGCATTCTTGAATGGCGTCCCTGGCGATCCAGGCTGCTAAAGGTTTACTGGCACAGGAAAGAGCATGTATCTCCTTACCTAGCTCGGCCTGGTATTCAGAGTTGTCGCCTAGCATCATACCCACACGGATTGCAACGAAGTCCATAAAGAAGGAGTCGGAGAAATGTTCTAGTGCGTAGGTAGCGGCCAGATAAGGGATCAGACGCCATTGCTGTAATTGATTATATCATTTAGTGTACATTTGGAATTATTGATCATTGAAAGGTGGGGTCGCGAAATTTAAGATTAAAAAAAAAAAATAACATAAGGAAATACTCATCGATGGCCTAAAATGAGATTATTACACCAAATGAATGCAAGATTCCCTGAGTAATATATGATAAGTGTGGAGATTCATTTCGCTGTTATGCCATATTCACAGTGATAGTCAACTATCGCGCTGTATTTAGGATGATGGCAGGAAACATAAGACGACCTGTGTTATGAAAATTAACATTTTATTTATCTTAATTAAATTTTTCAGAATATGATGACAAGTGCAGTATTTACGGTAAGTTAATCTCGTTTTACATTCCCACTTTAAAAATAACTAGATATATATTTGTTAGACATTAAGTGCTCGCTAACTAATTCCTAAAACCTTCATTTCCAGAACGATATGCATCTACATGTATAAGGCTCCTGCGGCAAAATATTTTGCATGTACAAAACTATAACACCAATATAAATAAACCGCAGACATACATATATACTCACAAGCCTATATGATACGTAGCACTATCGCTCATTATCCTTGGGAGATGGCTTATGTCCTTGATGTATTGTAATAAATAATTTCCTTTAAATTACGTCATCAGAATTAAAAATGTGAAATTACTTTGAACTTTGTTAATTTTGTTCTTTATTACATAGAAGTTTATTTGTTATCTTTTTGATATTGTTTTGTTTCGCTGTTAAAATAGTCGTCTGCTACAGCACTGTCTAGTCTCTGTGCACGTGGTGGCTTACCTATGTCATGCTTGAATGCTTTCTTGGTTCATCAGATCTAGAGCTCAGACACCGGACTCTTATTGCATAATGGTTTTTTTTTTATTCTGTCTCTCTTATGCAAGGCTGGGTGATTTTATAAATATTTATTAGAACCGTAGCAAATACGGTCTATGGTCACTGGGTTTAGTAAGCGATAGTACAACGTATATGTATTCCTAGGACCTAGGATGATGTGAAATAAATTAAATATAATCTGCTGAGTAACACTGTAAATGTCTTTGGCCGGTACTAAAAGTTATCCGTTTCATCTCTTTCTTTCATTGACTACATAAACCTAATTCGCATTGTATTGTTCCGAAGGTTTCCAAAGTCACTCAGATGCTTATAATATCGTGACCAATGCAAGAGTTTGTATGATACGCCGCTTGAAGTTTACACAAAACGAATGTGTTTAGCACTGTTTAATGTTACTGTTGTTAATTTACAGAAGAACATCACTGACAGGTATCTCTTATTTTTGAAAGGTTGGTGTCACTAAATCATGGCGAAATCTATTAAATGGTATAAGAAAGTGACTTCCGGTGTCACATTCACAGTTGGAACCTGCGCATAGCTGATGTACACAGACTCCACATCCGACAAGTAAAACAATAGGACGAGAGTACGCTCGCCCTAAAAATTCATTTTGGTGAGGTAGTGGACTTTTTTTTTAAAGGTCTAGGTTCACCGTATAATTTGTCTAACCCAGATCCTTGTGTAGCCTGGTGTAGTTGTGTGGAATTTTCTTTCTTAACTTATACTACTTTGTAATTAAAACCTGTATAATCAGGAAAACTGGTCATAGCGACCAAACTTTCCTTGTTCCATTGACCTCTGGTAAGACAAGTTACACTGTTGTTCTATGTGATACCTGTAACTGATACTCCAGGACCGGTATTTCTTCTCCTCCTGGAGGGCCGAACTGTTTCCTTACAGCCGAGTACCGTACAGCGATCGGCATACACAGCTTGAGGTTACAGGTAGCCATCCCTGTAATACCAACACGTCCCCCTGACAGCGCTCCAAGGGACGCCCCAAACCTCTTACTGGGATCCTACAGAAAACAATCAAATAGAAATTGAGAAGAATTACAGCATAGAATAACTATATTATATGTAGAATGGGGAGATAATCTTTATCAAATACAGCACAAAATGACTACCTGATATGAAGAAAGGGGAGACAATCTTGGTCTAATAAAGCATGGAATAACTATATTATGTAAAGTTGGGGGGAGATAATCTTTCTCTAATACAGCAGAATATATAACTAAATTATATTGGGAAAGGTGAGATAATCTCAGTCCAAAGCAGCAGGGAATAACCACCTGATGTGGGGTAAGGGGAGATAATCTCAGTCCAATGTAGCAGGGAATAACCACCTGATGTGGGGTAAGGGGAGATAATCTCAGTCCAATGCAGCAGGGAATAACCACCTGATGTGGGGTAAGGGGAGATAATCTCAGTCCAATGCAGCAGGGAATAACCACCTGATGTGGGGTAAGGGGAGATAATCTCAGTCCAATGTAGCAGGGAATAACCACCTGATGTGGGGTAAGGGGAGATAATCTCAGTCCAATGCAGCAGGGAATAACCACCTGATGTGGGGTAAGGGGAGATAATCTCAGTCCAATGTAGCAGGGAATAACCACCTGATGTGGGGTAAGGGGAGATAATCTCAGTCCAATACCAGCAGGTTATAACCACCTTGTATAGGAGAGATGGGACATAGGGAATCACCACCTCTGGATTCACATCTAACCAGTATTCTATTTAGATAGCATTTCACTGAGGGATGTGGTAGTCCATTAAAGATGCCATGAACCTGTCATTTGTGAAAAAAAAAATATGTTCCATCTTTGCACATTACAGTGTTTTTATCTGCCCTTGCACGTAGGTATTGATTGTGATGTCATGTTTTTGCAAGCATAACCTCATACTTTTCACAGAAAACAAGTTTCGCTCACAAAACAATGCATTGTAATGGATACCTAACCGCAAGGGAGGTAATTCTGTAATATACAATGAACGAAGAAATATTTGATACTATAAGACGACTTCAATCATGGCGAAATACTGGACATTACTTAGTTTGTTTCGTAGATATTTAGAAACAAGAGGCCCAGAGGGCCTGTATCGCTCACCTGGTTTGTAATACCAATTACAAGTAATGTTCTGAATACAGGTTCATTGTTTCTTTTCTGAAGGAATTTAAATATTAACCTCTAAATCCCCTATTGGGCCCCACCCCTCCTGCCCCCAGGGGGTCGGAGCCAAAATTTATACAAGTTCTGTTCCCCTTCCCCCAAGGATGTTTGTTGCATTAATTGGTTACAAACCATGCAGAACTCTAGGACAAGTAGCGATTTATAGATTTTACCTCTATTTCCCCTATTGGCCCCCCCCCCCCGTCCTGCCCCCGGAGGGTCAGAGCCAAAATTTATACAAGTTCTGTTCTCCTAACCAAAGGATGTTTGTGGCCAAATTTGGTTACAACCCATACAGAACTCTAGGACAATTAAGTAGCGATTTATAGATCTATAATTTACATCTATTTCCCCTATTGGCCCCCCCCCCCTCCTGCCCCCGGAGGGTCAGAGCCAAAATTTATACATGTTCTGTTCCCCTTCCCCAAAGGATGTTTATGGCCAACTTTGGTTACAATCCATGCAGAACTCTAGGACAAGTATCAATTTATAGGATTTACCTATAATTCCCCTATTGGGCCCTGCCCCTCCTGCCCCCGGGGACCAGAGCCAAAATTTATATAAACTCAGTTCTTATTCTCCCAAGGATATTTCTGGCCAAATTTGGTTACATTCCATGCAGAACTCTATGACTAAAAGCAATTTAAAGGATTTACCTCTATTTCCCCTATTGGGCCCCACGTGCACCCCTCCAGCCCCCAAGGGCCAGAGCCAAAATTTATACAAGTTCTGTTCCCCTTCCCCCAAGGATGTTTGTTGCATTAATTGGTTACAAACCATGCAGAACTCTAGGACAAATAGTGATTTATAGATTTTACCTCTATTTCCCCTATTGGCCCCCCCTCCTGCCCACTGTTCCCCTTCCCCGAAGGATGTTTGTGGCCAAATTTGGTTACAATCCATGCAGATCTTTAGTACTAGTAGCGATTTAAAGGATTTACCTCTATTTCCCCTATTTGGCCCCGCCCCTCCTGCCCCCGGAGGGTCAGAGCCAAAATTTATACAAGTTCTGTTCCCCCTCCCCTAAGAATGTTTGTGGCCAAATTTGGTTAAAATCCATGCAGAACTCTATGACTAGTAGTGATTTAAAGGAAATGTTGACGGACAGACAGACGGACGGTTCGACGATGGACGCCGCGCCATGACATAAGCGTGCCCCATTACGTACAGGTGTACGTGATTCACGCCTCAAAAGTAATATTCACGTACACAAATTGGAAGCCAAGGGTACACTGCACGTATGATAAAATGGGTGTAAAAGCTAATAAAATGGGTGTAAAAACTGAAAACAGTTATTTACAATTTATCTATTAAAACTGTCGGAAGAAATGACAATCAATCTAGGTTATTTCCTAACCTGAATAATGTTTCGCTATTTGATTATGGGTGCTATCACACACTAAAGATCGTAAGGCGTAACACCAGTGGTGTTTACTTGTCCGATGTTGTTAACACGGAGCCGTCTAAAAAGCGTACGATTAGCGATCTCTTTGCAAGTCCTTCTACCACCAAAAGAAAATCCCTGATTGAAACATCTTCTGAAAACGTAGATCAATGTAAGAAACAAGTAAAAAAGTTCCAACCCCAGTGTTTATGATGATTTGATTTGAAACACTATTTAAGTTCTTTAAAGTCTACAGCTTTGAGCCTTTCAGTGTCATTTGCATCATGAATTGGAATTAGAAATAAAAGTTAAATTGCCCTTATGTCACCCAAGGAGTCGATAATTGAATATACTGGATTGTGTCATTGTCTTATGATCAAAGCTTGATGAAATGCTTCATGATTGTTTAAATTTTGCTTGTACCCCTAGATTTATGCTTGTACCCCTCAAATTTTCAGAGGAGGGGTACACTTTACCCCTGATGAGAGAAAGTCATGGGGCACGCTGTACATCTACATCATCTTGTTTTAAATAGTCATTGCTTAGTCTTATGCAAATCTATACTTTCTATTTAATATGGTTAACTACTAATTCAAAATGGAACTTTGTATCATGTTTTTTTTTTTAAATCAATATTCTGCAGATATGATCACAACTGCCAATAAACAAAATAAAACAGCAATATATATTGAAGATAAAATTGCTTATTTACCCGTTATCCAGTCCATTTTGTCCGAGTTTCTCACCCATATCTCCGACGATCACCCCAGGGAAGGCAAGCAGTGTGTTGGGGTCTCTGATGGGTACAATGAAGGAATGAAGGCCGTGACAATTGCCATCGGCTGTATATAGTTGGGCATAAACGATGGAATGTGTCGCTACTTTCCCCATATTTCCAGACCAAATCTTTGTGGCCTCAAAATCGGGGGTTCGGAGTATGAATTCCTAAAGAGAAATAAAGAAGTAATTTTTTGACAAAGTCTTTTTTAATACAGTCAAACTGATCAATCTCAACAACAGTAAACCCTCCATTATCCAGACACCTTTCGATCCCAGCCTTAACTGTCGAGATTACGGACTGCCAAATTTTGTGTTCTTAGTCGACATGTAACATTATAGAATGAATATACGTACCCGGCCTACTATACCTTTCGGCCGGGTACGAATTGGTCCCTATGTGTCGTAGTGGAGCACTGCCTCCGAAAATCACTCGGGCATAGTTATCTATACTTTTTTGTAGGTTTCCAACTATTTTATGCGTATACATGCATTTACATATTATTTTTATCCAAAACAAACATAACTACCATTCTTAATATCCACCGTACCGCTCACACGACGTCAAATTTACAATTTGTGGACATGCCGTATAAATTCCCTTCAGAAAGACCTTCATATGTATTATGTAAAAATATAATGCTTCGATGAGAATTTTATATTTTATGTGGTTCAGTTTTATTGCCTAGTAGGTAAGCGATATCAAACAAGTACGATAAAATGCAAACAAACGTTTTTATAATGGTTTGCATAATCATTACTTTGCTCCATTAACAGTAATAGGCACCAATTGTAGCTCTAAAGACGACACCATTTTCTGTCTAAAAGTCTTTTGAGCTACAATATTGTAGCTAGTAACATAACAGTAATCCATTCCCTAACATTTCAGTCAACACCAAGAGTTTTCCTGATTATCAGCGTTCCGATTATCGGGGGTCCACTGTACTTCTATTAACCAGAAGATCACAATGAGCAGATCATCCAATGTTGAAATTGACATTTCAACCAAATTCATTAGATATAGGGATCTACAAATTGATAATAATATGTAATAATTTATCTATCATACTTCATGCCTTATCTTTCATTTGTGGACAAAGGTTATTTTTCCTTATACATATTTCAAGTTCAACACTATATATTTATGATATATTGTACTACTGTCGAGTGTGTCTCCATGGAAAAGTACATGGTAAAACATCTGTAACTTATATTTTTTATTTAAACTCAGCTATACTAGCAAAACTTGCATTTCTTTATTATATTTTTTTTTTTTTCAAATAAAGAGAAATTCTACTATTGAAAATTTCTTGTGATACAGTTCTAAACATGCATTTTAAGCTGGCATATGATGTGTACCTCAGGCCATATTTTGCTCTGTTAAGTGATTAAGTTACCTCTGTTTTAGGGTCATAGGTCGCGGTAGTTCTCATCGCCTTGGTGTTGCTGCCGTGGCTCAGTTCAGTAAGGGCAAAACAACCAAAGTACTACAAAAAGAATGCAGTCATCTAGAATCACCATTAAACAGTATTAAGAAGCATACATTGTTACCCGACTCTTTATACAAATGTAAATTAAGTAATTTTGACCACTTCCATGTGAAATTGTTTGAAAAACCATTATAAACATACAAATTCTCAGATACTATTGACCGGTCAATAGTTTGACTGTTGATCAGCAAAGAAATTTTACAAGCACTTAAATTGTTGATGTTATAATTAATTGCTGACGTCATAAACACAAGCAAGTCTGACCCAAATATTCTTTCAACGAAGATCTTCACGCCAGAAGCTGTGATAAGTTTAAGATTGTGGTTCAGTTAACAAAACAGCTGTTTCATGCCATATCAGTCAATAGTCAAAAGTCTTTCCCCGCAGTGGTGGGACCAGCCTATTAACTGTTCATTTGGTTGGTCCAAACACCTCAGGAAAAGAGTTTTGACTTGATAAGGAATGAAACAACTGTATATCAATAAAACATAAGGATAATGCAACAAAAAACATTCTCCAGGTCTTTCAATACATGCATTGTACTCAGAATATCAAATATATGTAGATGTTTTTTTACCCTTAGAAATTAAATTGTACTGTATGTACACTGATAATACATAAAATGTTCCCTGCAGAAATTTAATGAAAAAGCTGTTTTACTGTATTCTCACCTTTAAATTTTAAAGGAATGTTGCACTTTTAAATCATACACACATACAAGGACACTAAAACAGCAATGATGTAGCTTGATCTGGATGCCAGAGGAAAGATTTTCTGTTGGGACCGAGTGAAGGCAGCGTATGATTATTCTGTACTAAAACATGTATGACTTACATCAAAATTCTTGATCTTCTCTACGATATCTCCGTGTCTGGCCGATCCTGTGGACTGTACAGTGCCACCGGTCATCTCGACATTCAACTGGTACTTGGCCCCGAGGGACCAGTTAAACATCCCCAAGCAGTCTGTCAGCATCTTATGTTTCAGTGGATTTTCAAATAGATCGTCATCGGTCAAGAAATTGTATTCAAATAGACGCTTACATCGGTAAAACGTTGATTCTCTTTGCTTTTCAACATTTTCTGTTACCATTGGTTGTGAGAATAGTGGATCTTTTTCAAGTGTGGTCCAGATCAGGTTCTGGTAGAAAAAAAAGTGGGAAGTTTACATTCAATTGTAAATATTTAATAAGCACAAAATTAATGATGAAATGGTATATTATTTCAAGTAAGTATATGTTTTTTTTAATTAGTACCGTATTCTGTTACTATATTCAACCCAATAAGCGCCCAGGGCGTTTAAAAATTTGAAAAATAAAAAGATGCTGATAAGACAAAATTATTGCAAATCTTTACAGTTTTGTGTAGTTTTGGTCTTTATTTAAGCCTGGACAATTGAAATTGAGGCTTCAAAAAGGGTGAAGGGTGCTTATAGGGACATTGGCGCTTATTGGGTCGAATACAGGATATGTACAATTAAGCAATCATATTTTTGCACTTGGTGAATTCGTAAGTTTGCAAGTTTCCACCAAAAATATGATACATGTTTATACAATAAGGTTATTACAAATGAAATTTGTATGTTAACTTGTTAACGCTACACTGAGGAGTATAGAATTCATATACGATACTTCAGTAATGTTCTTTTCATATACTCGTGTAAATATATAGTGTGCATTCTGATTATGATAATATGATATTTTATCAACAAATAGACCAGAACGACTCATATGACACAGTACAACTGATAACAGAATCCATAATATTTTTCTCTTTACTTTCATATTCAATTATCTAAAGGTGTAAAGTGCATTATATCATCACACTACTTTTTTCTATTATCATATTTTTAACATAGAACAATTAAAAGTGTTTGATCACAACTCAGTGTATTGTGTAGAATATAAGACATTCTTTTTGTAATTGAAATAGTTTACAACTTCAAAGTCACACAGTGTACTGTCATTAGATTCTTTTGATATACATCAAAGACTAACGTTAAACTACATGTTTCATTTGTTGTTGTGTATGGAGGCTCTTTCTGTTACAACAGATGACACATATAATTTGAACTTCAATGTATACATGTAAATTGACATTCATCAATTACTATGGTAGCCATATCTTAATGATGCAGGTTTGATTTATATATCTCTCTCATTTCGACAATGTACATATAATTCTGAAATGTTTGATGCCTGGTAATCAACATGATTTCATTAGCAGGCTTATGTAACCAAATGATCTTTGGCTGTCATAGCCATTATTTGCATCAATCGTATCTGAAAGGATTAACACATGACTATCGTTGTATGGTATAATTATACATTGGCGTGTAATAAATCATTTTAATATCTAACATGTTTTGAAAACTAGTCAACTCTATTGCGATATGCACCTTGAATCGAAGAATTTCTTCCCCGTCCATAAACAATCTCATTTTCTTCCAGTCGAATGAAGCCTGTTTTCTGTAGACGTCCAAAGGCCCCGGTGGTGGGTCCTTTAGAAGTTCAAGCTCGGACAACTCTACCGGCATTTTGTCGGCACCAGGAACAACGACAGCTGGGTCCAGCCCTTCTTGAGTTCCAGTTGTTTGTTTTGGTTTTACTCGACGATCCATTCCAAAGAATATGTCAGACGTCAAGCGTCCAGCACAGCCAGTGTCAAAAGGCAGTAGCTTTATCGAGGCTGTGCTATCAGATAATCATACTGGGTTCTATAATCAGGTTATCATGCGACCAATGAACACAAATTTCGATATCACAATTTGCACTTTACGTGACTACCGTCATCAACTATGCACTCCAAAGTTCATAAACATTCGCGCCTTCAAAGCTAAAGAGTTCTGCTGACGGAAGTGCCCGAAAAAACACATCTGCAGAAAATGGAAACGATTTTATTAAGCATTTTGACCAAATTTATATAAACATCTGCATTTCTACACGCAATTGTATATTCTCAGAAGATTGCATTTACCTGAATTAATGCTGAAAGATTTAAATGAATGTTTGAAGGGAAATAACTATTGAGACCTTATCATATGTCAGTAAAGCCAGAGTTAGCTCCCTTCTACCGTCAACTTGGAAAATGAACAAAAAGTAGCGGTTTAGCAGTAGGTCTGAATTAAAAACACACAAACAATTAATGAAGATGAGGGAAGATGTGAAACAAAACTTGACTCAGATTAGCAATTAGAATTTTGACATTGAACAAGCCTGGTCTCAATTTAAAAATAGTAATTACCTCTGCAATTCAAACCCATGTACCCTCTAAACCATCATGATCAAGATCCAAATATACTAATCCATGGGCTAATAACAACATAAATAAGCTTGCTAGGCAGAAACGAAGGGCTTATGATAAAGCAATGAGATTTAATAAACCTAGTGACGGTGAAATAAAAAAACTAAATCCAATATGCAAAAAGAAACAAGGCGGGCTTAAGCTCCTACATGAACAACATCATAAGCCCGCAGCTCACTGAAAACCCTAGTCCGCTAAACCTGCCTCAAAAGTGTAAAAAAAAAATGGATACTCAAAAATATTCCACCTCTCCGTAATCCATCCGATGGCCTACCATACTCAGAGTCTAGAAGTAAAGCACATATTTTGAACCAACAATTTCAATCTGTTTTTAATAAAGAGGATCTATCAAATCTACCTGACTTAGCTATATAGGATCATCCCCATTCCATCCTATGGCTCTTATTACCATCAAAGAATCCAGTGTCTTAAAACTTCTCCAAAACATCCAAATACATAAGGCAACAGACCCAGGCAACATCCCAGCAAAAGCCTTGAGAACAATTTCATCAACATTAACTTTCATATGCAAGTTGTCACTAAACTGGGGCACTGTCCACATGACTGGCAAGTAGCCAATATTGTATATGTTTTTAAGAAGGGTGACAAACAATTTGCCGAAATCTATCGTCCAGTTTCCCTGACCAGTTTAACTTGCAAACTCCTTGAGCACATCATACACAGCTAGAGTGACAGTAATGTAATGTAACAGCTAGATAAGAACATTCTCAAAAATTTCCAACATGGCTTTCGACAAAATTTCTCCACTGAAACCCAACTCATTCTCACCATTGACGACCTCGCCAAAAACCTTGACAATAATAAACAAACTGATATCGCACTTCTAGATTCTTCCAAAGCCTTTGATAAAGTTCCACACATTCGACTACTCTCTAAATTGAAATACTATGGAATTAATGCATCAACTGTCAACTGGTTTCCTTCCTTCCTACACAACAGGCATCAAAAAGTCCTTGTAAGCGGTACCTGCTCTGACAGTGTCTCAGTCCCCTTTGGAGTTCCCCAGATGACGGTGGTTTTGCCCCCTCCTGTTCTTGATATATATTAACGACATTGTAAACTCTGTATCATGCAAGATAAAACTCTTTGCTGATGACTGCCTACTGTTCAAAGATATAACATCCATAGATGATTGTCACAAGCTTCAAAATGACTTAAACCAACTCGAGTCATGGGAGGAATTTTGATTTTATTATTTTTAATGTCCTATTAACAGTCAGGGTCATTTAAGGACGTGTCAGGTTTGTTGGTGGAGGAAAGCCAGAGTACCCGGAGAAAAACCACCGATCAGCGGTCAGTACCTGGCAACTGCCCCACATGGGATTCGAACTCGAGTCCCAGAGGTGGAGGGCTTGTGGTAATATGTCTTTTAAAACCACTCGGCCACCGCGGCCCCCACATGGAAGGAAAGATTGCAAATGAGATTCAATGCCAAAAAGTGTTCAATCATAAACAAATACTCTTCACACAACCAAGTCCTTGACAACATAGATTCCAGTAAATACTTATAGGGTTACATCAGATCTTAACTGGAACAATCACATGCAAGTAATCACCAACAAAGCAAATAAAGCATTAGGTTTCCTGAGACGCAACATGTCAACTTGTACCAAGAAAGTCAAGGCCATAACATACACATCATTAGTAAGACCATCACTTGAGTATGCAGCACCTTGCTGGGACCCCTACCTATCTGAACAAGTCCTAGCCATAGAGAACATACAAAGAAGGGCTGCTCGATTTGTCTATAATGACCATAGATCAAGAGACCCTGGCTGTGTCACAAACATGTTACAATCTTTAGAATGGGAGCCCCTAGCTAGCCCAACGAAGAAAAGAAGCCAGACTGGTCATAAATAAAACTGTTGCCATAACTCCATCTCAACACTTATCACAAGGAGACAGAAGAACTCGAGGTGCACACAAATATAACAAAATTTACACCAAAAAAGTTTACAAATATTCGTGTTTTTTTCCCCAGAACGATCTCAGACTGGAATTCCCTATCAGCTTCAGTAGCAAGCATGACAAACATGAACCCCCCCGATTGTGAGAACCAAGGTTAGGAAACACAGATAACAGGTTGAATTGGTTAAGACAAACAAGAGATCCCAGAAGCGTACACTTTAGCTATACCATAACCATCCACATCATTTTTATGTTAAAACTAAATCAGATAACATTTATGCACAAAATCCGTGAGAAATAATCTTTTTACCTGCATTAAAAGTATAGTGCCATTCAGTGTATTGATAATTCGCTATTACATCAAACCAAAGGCAGTCAGAAAGAACAAATTGAATGCTCCCGCTAAAAGTTATACCTCCAAAGGATGGAACATGAGGTATACACACTAATTCACCACTGAGATTCATTTCTTGACTTCATTATATATATGGGTACCTGGGCTGGCAGGGAATCAGCATAGAATACTGTATATAATAGTACCGACTGTACAATGTATTTAATTTAATTAGGTTGACAGCCTCCATGTCAATATCATAAGACATATTACACAGATTGTATGTTGTGATTGGTAAAGTACATTTGAGGTCCAAAAAAAGGAACCAGTAAATACTATACAAACTTACATAATGCCCTTTATATGGTTTTCCAGCAGGATTTCAATGTGTTTCATGGTTTTGCGTTCACGACCGATTCTGGCAAACCGTTTCGGACATTACTACCACATTAATCATCCTCAGTGGTTTGTTGTTTTCTTTTATATTGATGTCTCTGGTGTATTTTTCCATTCGGTTTTATCATTTTTATTATCACTGATTTATATTTCACTAAATTCAGACTACTGTGTGATGTTGGTCATGTATCTACAGTGTAAATGCAATCCTTTTTGGTATTTATATATGTACATTAATGTGTAATTATTCGTGCATGTATATCTCGACGATACTTTTTCCTCAGTTGTGACAGTTGCCTTAGCTGACACAGTTTGTGATACATGCAAATCAAGGGTTTAACTTTCCATAGATTATATGTAAGTACAAGAAAAGAGTATCTCATGAAGCCAAAGTCACCGCTCCCGGTGGCGACAGGGGTTAGTAGTAATCACCAGTACTGTATCACAAGGGTATACCGGTATATTTATGTAGGTATATTAGAAAGAAATCAGAGTTATCGGGATTACCTTAAAAAAAAAACAAAAAAACGGAAAAAAATGCTACTCTACTTTGTAAGTGACGATATAAGTCTGAGTTAATTTATGAATGTTCTAAACTTTAATTCAATGTGTTTTGTTAAATAGATAAACATTTATTTTGAACAGAGATGCAAATATATATGTATTAATAATATCAATCTTTAGAAAGATCGATTTTAGTTGCTATATATAATGAAGTTCAATTTTAGTAGTATGTTTCTTTCTGTCTTCTTTCAAACACGGGTGCATAATGTACTAAAGTGTAATCAAAGCTCCCCTAAACCCTGATTGGCCTTTCCTGATGCAAATGTAGAATGCTACACTTACATCTACGTTTGTCTGTTTCCTTCGTTGGTGGGTGGATCGCCAGGTCCCTATGTGGTATGGCTAGGTGACTTCTTATGGGATACACCTACCAGCGAATCTGGTACGATTGTTTCATTTGGGGAACCCTTTTTGTTGTGGTATGAGTGATTAGTCGGCGTTGAGCTTGAGAGAGGAATTGGTGAGTGCGCTGGAGAATGGGGAGTAATGGTAATGGTCCGATGGTAAGAGATAAGGAAGGGTTAATGAGTAGAAAAATGCAGTCGTACGATGTTTTATGTATGGACTACTTTGAAAACGTCGCTTTCTGAAAACTGTGAACAAGACCAGGAAGCCATTTAAATCTAAAAAGCACCTAAAAGATTGATAATTTCGTATTTCTAACCAAACTAAGAAATCTGAATAAAGGCCTCCCAAAGATTCAAGGAACAGAGTATAGAAATATGGTCTTTATAGCCAAATGGTAGAAGTAAAATTGTCTTGACATCGACATTTGGGACCTAAAGAATGTTGTTTTTACTAAGCAGGTGGTCTTTATAAAGAGGTGTTCACCAAGATAGGTTTTGCTATACACTAACCAATGCGCATATCGGCCATCTTCTACAAACGAATCCCAAAATGTAATGTGCACCAACATGATGCAGTGAGAACATATACGAATGAATTTGTAGAAAGATTCCTTCATTACGTTCTGAAGAAAATACAAAATGACTGCCTGTCCGTAGCCTTTTTCTTGTCCGGTCTCAAAATACAATATGCAAAATGAAATTTGAAAAAAAAATGCTATCTTGTTATCCAATCGGTCAAAATATTATATGCAGAATTATGAAATCAGATGATAATTAAAAAAAATTCTTGTGGCCCTATACAATTTTACTACATCCAACCTTTCTAAATTAATTGATGGCTAATTTTATTTTATTTATGTCTGGCTTCTGAGGCAGGGATTCAATAAACAAATCGAGATATATTTGTCACGTTTTATTGCGAGTTAATGGAGAGTTGTACACAGATAAAACCATGTTTACACTGACAAAGATGTGTCCACGAAATTTCCGCTATAGCTCACCGACCGACCTAGTGACCGACAGCTCAGGAGAGCTGGGACATAAGGCCACAGGCGTTTGGCTCTATATACGTTTTCTCTAAATATATGTTATACTGACAAATTATTACAAATGTATAGAGACAGAAAATGTCTATAGAACCAAACGCCTGTGGTATGGCCAAGAGAAGGGTCACCACTGACAGGAAATAAGACAGGAAGTAAGGTCAAGTTAGAGTTTAACAACATATTGGGGAGTACTAGAGTTTCACAACATATTGGGGAGTACTTATGTACCTTTTACATAGCACAGATGTCAAGTTTACAAATAAACATTGATGAAGCTTTGGTTAATGTCTAAATCTAATCCCAGAAAGCTTAAAGTTTTAATATTGGGATATAAATTTAAAGCGATTGATAAAATAACATTTTACTGGCGGAGTACATGAAGTTATATTTATAACGAACTGACGATGGTTATTACTTTGATTTATAGATATGATAAAAATAGAATAAAATTGAAACATAAAATTGATGAAAATCAATTACAGTTTTTTTTATAGCTACTTGATTTCTTCCTAACTGAAACGAAATCATCATTCTTGAGTTTCGATGAAAGAAATTTTGATGTCATTTATTGGTTAGCTAAAATGGCTGTTCAGTTCTCGTCAGCCAATCATTTAACTTCATGACTCCTTCTGATACCGGATCTGTGACCTAGACATCCTTATAATAGTCAGTGATCCCCTCTCCTACTTCCCCTTCCCCTTCCTTTGTTTCCGATAGAGCCGTTTACCGGTCGCGATTTCCGGCATATCACTGATGAGCAAACGCATTATCATTGGTAAGAAAAAGAAAAAAAGAGAGAGACGCAATGTCGTTGGTGAGCAAGAGAAAGTAATATCGTTGGTGAACAAGAGAAACTCGATATCGTTGATAAGCAAGAGAAGCGTAATATCGTTGATGAGCAAAGGGACGTAATAATGTTGATGAGAGAAACTTGATATCGATAGTGAGCAAGAGTGAGACGCAATGGAGAGAGACGTCATTTTGTTGGTGAACAAGAGAAACTTGATATCGTTGATGAGCAAAGAGACGTAATATCGTTAATAAGCAAAACAGAGGTAATATCGTTAGTGACCAAGAGAGACGTAATATCGTTGGTGAGCAAGATATGCGTAATATCGTTGGAGAGCGAGAGAGACTTGATATCTATAGTGAGCAAGAGTGCGTCATATCGTTGGTGAGCAAGAGAGACGCTATGGAGAGAGATGTCATATAGTTGGTGAACAAGAGAAACTCGATATCGTTGATAAGCAAGAGAAGCGTAAAATCGTTGATGAGCAAAGGGACGTAATAATGTTGATGAGAGAAACTTGATATCGATAGTGAGCAAGGGTGACGTCATATCGTTGGTGAGCAAGAGAGACGCTATGGAGAGAGATGCCATATAGTTGGTGAACAAGAGAAACTTGATATCGTTGATGAGCAAAGAGACGTAATATCGTTAATAAGCAAAACAGAGGTAATATCGTTAGTGATCAAGAGAGACGTAATATCGTTGGTGAGCAAGATATGCGTAATATCGTTGGAGAGCGAGAGAGACTTGATATCTATAGTGAGCAAGAGTGACGTCATATCGTTGGTGAGCAAGAGAGACGCTATGGAGAGAGATGTCAAATAGTTGGTGAACAAGAGAAACTTGATATCTTTGATGAGCAAGAGAGACATGATATCGTTAGTGAGCAAAACAGACGTGATATCGTTAGTGAGCAAAACAGACGTGATATTGTTAGTGGGCATAACAGACCAAATGTTGTTAGTGGGAAAAGAGATGTAATATCGTTGATGAGCAAGAGTGACTTCATATTGTTGGTCAGGAAGAGAGACTCCATGGAGAGAGACATCAAATCGTTGGTGAACAAGAGAAACTTGATATCGTTGATGAGCAAGAGAGACATAATATCGTTTATAAGCAAGACAAACTTGATATCGTTGATGAGCATGAGAGACGTAATGTCGTTGATGAGCGAGAGAAACGTAATATCGTTAGCGATCAAGAGATGTAATATCGTTATTGAGCAATAGAGACGTAATATCGTTGAGGAGCAAGAGAGACGTAATATCGTTGATGAGCAAAAGAGACGTAATATCGTTGATGCGTAAGAGTGAGATTTGATATCGTTAGCGATAAAGAGATGTTATATCGTTATTGAGCAAAAGAGACATATCGTAAGTGAGCAAGAGACGTAATATCGTTGATGAGCAAGAGAGACGTAATATCGTTGATGAGCAAGAGAGACGTAGTATCATAATTGAGCAAATGAGACGTAATATCTTTCGAAATCATGGCAACATTTTATGTATACAGGATACAGTTTATTGATCTGAATAAGTTTTTAAACAATTTTTTGTTGTTTATGTTGTATGCAACCCAGTCCCACGCTCGAAGACAGCCGACTATTGCGCCATCTATTGGGTGACATTTTAAACAGTAAAACATGCTTACACCGAAGTATATAATCGTATTTTATGTGTTTGTTTGTTTCCTGTAGATCGACATATATTTCAATTACAATGTCTGTTTCGCGAGACATAGAACCTACATTTTACAATCTAAACATGTCAAACTGAAGTTTTCATTAACTCCAAGCCTGCCTCGTTTGTTTGGGCATTTTGAGACATTATGAACACATTATGATCTTATTGACGAGCTATCGACTGCATTCTTCACACCAGCAGTTCTGTTCAGGCAAAGTACGTAGTGAACGGTGACGTGTGACAGCTGATTTTTAACAGTATTGATTTTTATCATATTTTATTAAACTGACAAGACATTTTTGAATATCTAAATTTCGGATTGATCATTTTCCGTATCTTCTGTCTTCTATGGTATTAAGATTATCTGATCAATACATAGGTCTGCTTAGCGCTCAGTATAAAAGTGCTCAACAGCCGACAGAGCATAAATGATATTCATCATTTGTCTAATTAACATAAAAAAATAAAATAATTTGTTTTGCCTTTGGTGCATGCGCAATCAGTGCTTCATTCCATATAGGATATAGTACCACTGATTTTTTTCGGGATGCAATTAATTATTTTTCCATTTTTAACTTGAAGTAAAATTAGAAGTTCAAACTTTTTCAATGATGGTAATGGCGTAAAGTTAGTAACTTGTGTAACTGAACAAAAATACGAAATCGTCTGTTACTGTTTTTGATAGTGAAACAATGCCATTTGTCAGCGGTGCTCATCTTTAACCCTTGGAACCAATCACATCATCTATTAAATTCACATTAAATAGACATTTTTGAACATCTTAATTTCTGTATCTTTTAACGTTTGTTGTTCATAAATAAAAAAGCGACAAACTTATGACAGATTTTCCGATATAGGTCTGCTAAGTGCTTAGTATTATTCGAGAGCCTTGGTGCCAATCGCAAAATCAATCTCGGAGAAACGATAAAATGGGGCGAATAGTTTGTCCACTGCCATTGGTATATAATATGACTACTGTCTTACTCCGTGCTCTTTGGTATTGTATACTTTATTGAGATTTAAAAGTAAGTACATTAGATCTCGCTGTCACAAAGAGACACAAAACGTCCACAAACACGTATTAATACAAGATAAGCTATTCAAGTGTGATGTTGATATACTTTTGGCGCCACAGATAAAGAATTTTGGCTTCTGTAACTAGAAAGTCTATAGTAAGATGGTGAACTTTTCGTTGCTATCTTAAAAGTATTGATTTGTAGCATCATCCTGGTCTGAACGTTTATCTTTTGGGGAACAATTTGATATAGCAGTCTAGTGTATATACATATATAGTAAATATCGTAAACAAAGCGAAAACAAACCTCACCTATATTGTCTATCTTAAAAATTCAGATAAGTTTCTTAAAACTCAAGAAACGGAATGAATATACAATTATCTAATACAATGGCAATTTTTTTATACACACTGTTATTTATTCCGTAACCGATATTTGTTCTTGTTGTGTGGGATTCATTTGATGTCGTAAAGAATGGGAAATATAAACCCGTGTACAAATTTCATCTCAGACGTGTTTTGTTAGCGAATAACATTGTAATGGCGAATATACGGGAAAATTATCAGAATTTACAGTCTGTCGACTTTTAACTGCTGAAACAGTGTATTGTAGGCTTGGTATTGATCTTAAGGGGTACCAGTAACAATATCTTAACTCATTCAACCCTGAAATATGATAATGGACTGGTCTCGTCTCTCATGTAGAAGGGGCTAAACGCAACACCAGGGGGTGAATGAGTTAAAAAGAAAGCGTCTCTATGGCGTTTGATTTTTAAAAAAAAAATCAGTCAACGGTTGGGGATTCAATATTGTGAAGATGCAAGTCGATTTCATTTTCATAATCTTTAATACGAATATGATCAACGACTTTCATTTCTTGTTTTTTTTTTTTTTTGTACCGAAAATGTATCAAATCGTTGAATAATAATGAAAATGAATGCAACCACATGTATTGGTTTTTTAATGGAAATTTTGAAGAGATTCGAAGGGATGGGATTCCATTATTTTTTCACCAATAACGGTAAGACTATCTTTTTCAGTTAACGGACGATGGAATCAGCACTTGGCTTTAGATTTAACACCCTTGTCGCTATCAAAAAAACACTGTTAAAGTTAAGTTTTCAATTGACAACATCTGTCACCAATAGAATAAACGACCCAAGGTTTTGTCTATAACGAGTCATCCGATATTTTTTTTTTCATTTAAATTCATTTACGATACCTTTGGTATAAAATCCAACCGTTTGTGGTTCAGGAATACAATATGCAAATCGATAATCCATGGGTTCCGATCACTTACAATCTCTATTCCCCTGGACTATCTCATAGTAAAATTGAAGGCAGCTCAGAAGACTACAGAGAGAGCGGCGCTTCACTTCAAACCCAAACAGTCAAAAACGGTGTACCGTTATACGGCTCTTTTGATGTACATCAAAGGACTAAATTACCTGTTCCTTTCTAGTTCAGGGGTGTAGAGATCGTATGTGATCGGAACCTCTGGAGTATCGAGGAAGTGCAATATGTGATTAGACAGCAAATAACGCTCATCCTTCCGGAACTCGTAGAACTATTAGAACTTTGAAATGACTTACTTTCTATAGTATTCCACTAGATGGACAGTATCCCTACTTAAAAAGAAATAAACAAACTATACAAAAAATCAAAACGTAAAATTGAACGAAGAAAAAAAAAAAAAAAAAAATTACAACTAACCCCCCTCACCTCCCTAAAAAAACCCAAAGCAAAGTCAAACTGATAAAATGAGATATGTATTGAATACATATTTGTAACTCTTCCCCACTCATACACACAATGCGAGAAGAAATTTAAATTGTAATCACGTGCAAGCGAAGCACGTGTCAATCACAATAATGACTCTACGTATGTATTTGTCAATTTGTATATTGTATACGCTATCATTAATACAATGTCAGTACGATCAGGGCTTCGGGTCGTCACGTGTGTCCAAGATCTGTGACAGGAAGATAAATTACTGGGATTTTTAAAACCACCAAGACATATTAGTGATTTTTACACAAAACCTGGCCATGTATCGCTGCAAGATGTTTAAATTGTCAATTCTAATCTTTAAAATAACCTTGCTTTATAATGCATTGCATCATTTTTTAAATGAAAATTTAATATCCCTCTTCCATGACAGATATAATAGCCTGTCGTTTCAATTCCGTAAAGAACTCTATAGATAACATACAAAAAGGCAATACATAATGTATTGGTGATGCTTTTAAATGCAAAATTGGAAAATCTTTTCAGACCTCAAATAGACTATTTGCTAACTGATATTACGAAATACATAAACACCATGCTTTTTTGTATATTTGTTCTACATTAAAATTTTAATTAGATATATATTTTTGGAACATGTACATTTTGCACTGTAGACAAAACTACTAAAGGACAAAAAATACAATGGAATCGTATTTATATTTAGGCCAATGGGCGACCGGTTATAATGGAATATATTTGAACAATTAAGTTTTTAATTATCATCAGTTGTTAACATTCATTCAATTCAGATCAAAGTGTCGATGATTTATTAGCAATTACGATACCTCTGACACTATCAGTTGATATCTGTCTCGCTCAATACACTATAACTAATTAATATTAATTAATTGACGATATAATTAATGATTGTATCCCAGCTGGTACACGGCCATACTAATGTGTCTATACCACCGGACAGGACCACGGGGGTTTGGAAATTTTACAGGTCATTGGGGTTAAGATAAAAAATCGGTTAATCCCCTATTCCGTTCACCTCCCTTACGGGTAGGAATCCATTGTGAGGTCATTATTTTAATAATACATTTTCACTGCAGTCCCACTATGTAACCTTACCAAGCGCAGTTTGCAGTCATATAAACTATGAATTTCAATCGCTTATTATGACGTCATTATCATTGTGACGTCACAATTGTCGTGACAGCGATCACGGAAAATGGCTGTTCAAATGGCCGTTCCATCCTTGACGATAACGAATGATTAATTCATTTTAGATGGAAATCCATATTATTTCAACATAAAATTATAACCAAATGTAAGCATTGAACGTCTTTCAGTTGGCATTCATTGCAATGAATGCCAACTGGACAGAGGCAAATCCAACATGAAGCATTCAATGCTTAAATGGGCGCAACTCCCGTCGTTTTCTCAGAAAAGTATGACGTTATCCTCTGATACACATGGCATCACAATCAATACCTACCCGTAAGGATAGATAACTCTGTAATATGCAAATACGGAATTCTACATGGTACATGCATTCCGTCTTTGCATATGACAGAGTTAGCTCCCTTGCAGGTAGGTATTGATTGTGACGTCATGACGGTACGCTCACAAACACATGGCGTTACAATCAATACCTACTCACAAGGCCTATGGTAGATATTTGTAATACGGGAAGGGAGGAACGTAGCCGTTTTTTGTGTAGACCCGCTAGAAAGATGATTTTTAGCTGCTTTAGCTTGTCGGGTTAGAGTTTTTGTCTCGGGGAGCTTTCCTCCCTTCTCGTATTATACGATCGTCATGTATAACGAATTCCAGCTCTACATACAGGGTGTCCCAACAACATGTCCCGAGTTTGACGCTTTATACAAAATGAAAAAAAAATGTAATTTTCTGCTTTGTACAACGATATATAACAACCCGGAAAATATCTTTTTGTTCATAATTATATTGAAATTGATAAGAAAGTCACATTTCGCTAACTTTCAGTTAAAGAATGTGTGCGAGGTGTCCACTTTTCTTTTCGATGACAAGATGAATTCTTTCCCTGTAATTCCTCACCACATCACAATTCTGTGTACCTGCTTCCTGGAGATGGCATACCTGAGTGGCATTTTCATAACTTTCCATTCACTAAAGTAGAGGGTTTTCCGGCCGCATTGTAGAGTTCAATAATTTCAGCCTGAATTTTCATGGTGCTGGAAAGTCACTGAATTGTGACATCATCGATGATGTCATCATTTCTATTATGACATCATTACACATAATGATGATGTAATCTGTACATTTGTACCCAATTAAGTTAAATTCGGATACTCCTGCTTTCCAAATCATTTTTAATCTTCAAAAAAAGTTTAGTATTGCAAAAGTTATTTGCTGTCAAATTCGGGACGTGTTTTTTGGGACACTCTGTGTACAGATGATTTACATAGATTAACGTTACCGAGACATCTCGATCACAAAACTTTAATACGTAATTATGGCAAGCCAACAGGACATTTTATTCAAATAGCAATGTCGATCCTTAATTTCAATGCATATATATAAGATATCTTGACTGTGATATAAGATATCTCATATAGCATACGAGATATCTCATATAATATATAAGATATCTTATATAATGTATGAGATATCTCATATCTTTTTTAATTAATCCTATTTAAGATATATTGTATGGTATATAAGATATCTCATTTAAGTAATCTATATAAGATATCTTATATTATATATATGATATCTTATATAATTGAAATCTCCTTGCTATATAAGATATCTTATATAGGAACGATATTTCAACAAAGACCCAGAAATGAAGTCTCCCTACCCGGAAGTCATAGAGAGCTGTACAGTAACAGTATAGCCAGACTCTTGTTGGCTTCGCCAGTGTCAAGCGTTTGGTGGAACGAGACAAAAGTATGCATGTATAGATAGGTCACCATTATAGCCAATACATTTATTGTCGCCATGTTCGAATTGACAACTAGAGTGATGATAATTCACTGCTTCTGCGTTTTCAATACATCGTTGAATGCAACCAACACAGTGCTTGATTCTCCCGTTCAGCGCCATCTCCGCCATTGCGAACGATTTTAAGATGTGCTCCGAAGTGCTCCGAATGATACTCGAGGGAGATATTAGTTTCTGGTTTTAAATGCTACGAAATCTCATTCTATATAAGATATCTTATTAAGCAACGAGATTTCAATTATATAACATATCTAATATATTAACTAAGAATAATAATTAAGATATCTTTATAGGAAATAAAATAAGATATCTTATTTACATATATGAATTATCTTATATAGATATAATATATCTCATATAGATATAATATATCTTATATAATTATATAAGATATCTTATATAATTCCATTTAATACGGGATAGGCCTTGCTCCTTCAATAAATGTTAAATTGGCTTGCCATACGTAATCGTTTCAGCTGATGTAGTTATACTAGAAACAAATGTCACGACTTGTAGTTGAGTAAGTCATATCTTAGCTTAAATGTACGGTGGCTAATTTGTGCCATTTCGTCTTTTCGTCTTTTCGCCCCGAAAAGACGAGAATTAAGAAACCTTAAATTTCGTCTTTTCGTCTTTTCGCCCCGAAAAGACGAAATTTAACAAATTTAAATTTTGTCTTTTCGCGGCGAAAAGACGAAAACTCAAACACGAAAAGACGAAAGTGATACATGCTAATTAGCGACTTTAATTCTCGTCTTTTCGCCTTCAAAAATCTCGTCTTTTCGTCTTTTTGCCCCGAAAAGACGAAAATTAACAAACCCTAATTTTCGTCTTTTCGTCTTTCGTCTTTTCGCCCCGAGTGCGAAAAGACGAAATTTAAGGTTTGTTAATTTTCGTCTTTTCGTGACGATTTTTGAAGGCGAAAAGACGAAAATTAAAATTTGTTAATTTTCGTCTTTTCGGGGCGAAATGACGAAAAGACGAAATGGCATAAATCAGCCACCCTATAAATGCCATCGCCGCTCGTATATTTTGTATAAATAAATGCACAATTCTTATTCGAGTTCGAAAATTTCACATTCAAACAGAGTCAAATGTTTACACTTATTCCTTCCGTGTTGACTCTACTCCGGTATATGTCCCACTGAAGAGCGGATTAATTACGAATGAATTGATGGCCGTTTGTTGTCATCCTCAACAAACAAATTTCCATGTATCAATTACTGATATATTAATAACATGCTGCAAATTATTACAAACAAAGGCGGATATTTCACGATTAAAAGCGAATACGATAACGGATGCTCTCCCGTGAGGGGTACAATCGGTAAAATTCGGTCAAACAATGCGGATATGTAACAAACAATTACGAATATATAACGGTATCGCTTTTCACAACAACACGACTGCAATAAAGATGAACAAGCTGTATCTATTATCCTATACCTCCTCCAGATACAAAGAAGGTCCAGTCTGTTTCTAACTCAAACGAAAGCAGACAACTTTTTCTTCTCTGTCTTTGAAACAATTTCTTGACTTCAACAATTTGATTAGTATGTTGTTGGATATCATTGTTATGCTGCATTATTATCATTGCCGATGACCCATTATTACACCTGTACTTCTCGGCAGACGGGAAATAATAGACAAATATGTCGATTTTTGCCATATTTATACAGTAGTTTTGGTTTATGCAACACGTTTGTTATACATTCGCAAATTGTTCTCAAATCAAATGCAAAACAGACGCAATACAAACACTAAACTCAATTTACATTCACTACAAATTATTTGAATTCGTGATGTCAACGTGATAATAACGCTATATATTCGTTTTACACATTGTCCCAGTTCGCTGTTAAGCCGCAAAACCCTATCAGTTGCGGAAATCAACGAATAACAGCGGATATACAGCGTATATAATAAACATGTATTGAGTATATATTGCGTACGAATAACGTATCTAATGTGAATGATTTCCTCTATCAAAATTTTATGCAGTTCAAAAATCCTGGGAACAGAAAAACACGCCATTGCGGATAATTGCGGACGTGTACGGATGTTGGACGACAGATGCAAGTACAAATTAAGAATATTGCGTATGTTCAGCGAGTATCAGCAAATTTTGTGCGCAATGCATTCGCAAATCTTCCTAAACGTCAGTGGGACCGGGCCTTTAGTGTATCATAAACCCATTGAACGATGTATAATGATCCCGTAACCCAGTTGATGCTGAATGACGTCCAATCTTGACGGCGATTACGTCACCCTCACTCAGCACCAGAACTGATGTTTGTGTTGCCATGGTATAATAGTACTTATTTCCTGTGGTGGACCAACCAGCATCGGCACCATTTTTCACGAGGCATGAATCGACATACCCAGTACGTAGCATCGCCACACTCCACGTGAATACGTAGGTACCAGACTTTGGACACGTGAACGCTCCAGTCGTCGGGTTATAACTGTTACCAGTATTCGTAACGACATGGTCAAATTTGATGGAATAGTCATCTCCGGGCTCCAATACTGAATATGCTAGATATGCAGAAAATGCCACTTCTGCTGATGCTGTAAAGATACAAATATTATAAAATATTTGTGGAAAAAATATGTCCACAATTTATACGTGTAGGCCTTCATAATTTGGTCATGATAGAATTCCATCCGGAACTCCTCGGGGAATAGATATCGCGATAATACCCGGTGAGTTCAGGATGGATAGAATTCAATGGTTCATAGTTGAAGAAACTCTATCCGTTAGCTTACATATACTTGACGTAGCCTTCGGTTTGAACCCAGCGCCGCGTCACAACTGCGTTTGATATTCTACAACGATACGCACTGTGAAGTAATATCATTATACAATACAAACTTCTATAATCAATCTGATTTGCATTGTGGTGTTTTAACATCAAATAACGGAAACGACTTATAGCTTCTTTTTGAGAAAATATTCGACTGTATAAGAATTAAAGTAACCTTTTGGTGATTCAATCGAAGGATTACCAGATTGTCTGTTTTTCTTGGTCCATTCAAAATATCGATATACATGTATGATATTCAATTTCATTCGTCGTTAAAACCACAGGCGTTTGACTCTATAGACAATTGACTCTATAGACAATTTTCTTATGTATATATAATACTGTGTCACAGTGTTGTATCTATAGAGAGAAAACGTCTATAGAGTCAAACGCCTGTGGTTATCGATAGCCCACCAAATTGACACTTTAATCCTTAAATTCACAATTATCGATAACGTCAACGTCACTTCCGGTTGACCGGTAAAGATGGAATTTTTGACAGCTCCGCTACTTTGAGTAAGAAATCATAGTTTTGATTGCTACCTTATAACATTTATAAATAGTGTTATAGGGTGGTAAATCTTGGTACATATTTAAAGTTCAGAGCTCTTTTCATCGGGTTTCTGGCGTAAACGTCATAATTTGGAAGTTGAAGCTACAGTTACCATGGCCAGCAGCTGTAAACAAGATGGGGGATCGGCGGTCGCCGAGACAAAAAAGAAGAAAATCAAAACAGGTACAGGCTCCAAAGGTCCCTCAAGATCCAGTTTAAGGACACAATCGCCAGTGGAATCACCCTTTAAGGTACCTTGGTTAGCTGATGAGGATGAAAGTAATGACATGGCGTGGAAATGCGAAAATTGTTGCAAGGTTCGTTTTTGAGGACCCGCATGCCAGGATGCTCGAATGTTAAAGATGTAAGTTACATTATTGTATCGTATGCCTGGATAAAGGCCAAGATGAATATAAATTTCTTTAAAAATCGGATGCAATGTGGTTCTGTGGAAAATGCAGGGAAACTATTGAAAAGAACATAATAACAGATCTTAAGATTGAGGAAAGATGTAAACAAATAATGGCAGATTACGAGAGTCGGTTGACTACACTTGAGGAAAAGGTTACACATAAGTGTGACGAGGAAGAAGTGAGAAGCATCGTTAATGATGAGTTGGAAAAGAATAAAACTGTAAAACAGCAGGATGAAAACAATGTACAGGAAACTCCTAGAGAGGAAGCTAAAAAACAGGAGAATCTTGATACAATCATAACGGAAATGAATGAAAGGAAAAATCGTGAAAGCAACATTATGATATACGGGGCAAACGAGAGCGTCGCTGAAGCTAAGGAGGAACGAGAAGAGCATGATCAGGAAGTTGTGAAGGAAAATTTGAAAACATGCAAAACCAAAGTCAAGGAAGTAAAAATCATGAAAGTCATAAGACTAGGAAAGAAAGGGAAGGATGTTAACAATTCTGAAAATAGACAAGAAGTGGCCAGGAGGCCTCTCTTAGCTGTTCTCGATAATGTGGAAACTAAAAGGGCACTCTTCAAGAATATTGCCATGTTGAAGATTAATCCAAAGCTGGATAACATAAGGCTAAGTAATGACCTGACAAAGGCAGAAAGGATCAATGAAAAAGAAATGTGGGAAGAGGCCAAGAGCTCTGAGCAAAAGTGATCACGGATGTGTAAAATTCAATTTTGTGTGTAATAGTGATAAAACTAATCACATGAATAGGAAAATGATGTACAATCGAGGGAATTGTGAAAAAATCAGAGAAGAGCTCGAAATAAATTGGGAGGATATTCTGAACGGAAATGTAGATGAAAAATACAATAGATTTGTAGAGAAAGTACTGACTGCAGCAGACAAACATATACCAGTGAGGAAATCAGCTGAGAAGCAGTACAAACAACCATTAGATGTCAATATTGTGAAGGAAATACACAGGAAGCACGGGTGTTAGAAGAGATTCATGGAAACAAAGGACCCAAGCAAGTACAGAGAATATACAAAAGCAAGAAATAAAGTGAAAAAACTGATTAGGAATGCAAAGAAGGGGATTGAACAAATTATTGCGGAGGAAGTGAAAATAAATCCTAAGAAATTTTGGAGGTATGCGAATTCGAAAACCAAAACTAGGACAGGGATAGCAGAACTACATGTGAAAGATAATGGAGTGCTAAAACATGTTGCAAAGAGTGATGAAGAAAAAGCAGAGGCGTTAGTGGACTTTTTTTCAAGTGTTTTTGTTCAGGAGCCAGCTGGAGAGGTACCCAAACTCCCAGTAAAAGAAATAAAAGAGGTGTTTATGGACAAGGAAATAACAGAAGATGAGATAGACAAACTTTTACAGAATTTGAATGAGAGTAAATCCCAGGGTCCTGACAACATACACCCAAGGTTACTAAAGGAAGTGAAAAAATCTATAACAAAACCACTGAAGATTATTTTCAACCAATCCCTAAGTCAAGGACAGGTTCCAAAGGTTTGGAAAGAAGCGAGGGTCACAGCTATTTTCAAGAAGGGGGAAAAACAATATGCTGGTAACTATAGACCTGTGAGCCTGACCAGTGTGGTATTCAAGATGATGGAAAAGATAATTAGGTCAAGAATAATGCTACATATACTGGGTAACCAACTATTGAGTTCACAGCAATACGGTTTTGTTAAAGGCAGATCGACAGTGCTTCAACTCTTGAAAGTTGTCGATCATTGGACAGAAATAATGGATGAAGGGGGGAGTGTTGATGTGGTCTACATGGACTTCATAAAAGCATTTGACACGGTGCCTCATAGAACACTATTGGGGAAACTGGTAACATATGGTATATCGGAACGGACCAGAGAATGGATACGGGCATTTTTAACGGATAGGAAACAACAAGTGTCTGTAAATGGACAAACATCCAAATGGAAATCCATGACAAGTGGCATACCACAGGGTAGCGTACTCGGTCCAACATTATTTGTTTTGTACATTAATGATCTTCCGGATTTAGTGGATTCAGTTGCTTTAATGTTTGCAAATGACACTAAGCTGTATAGTGATACCAGGAAAAATGTTGACATGCAGAAAGATCTGGATAAGCTCCAAAAGTGGTCAGATACATGGTTACTCAAGTTTCATCATGATAAGTGTCACCACATGAGGATTGGACATGACCCAACAACTCCGAATTTTCATTTATATAAGGAGGATGATGGAATAAGAAAGGAGACTGGTCTGAAATTACAAGAGGAGGAAAAGGATTTGGGTATCATTGTGGATAACAAGTTAAATTTTAGACATCATATCCAGACAGCTGTAAACAAGGCAAACAATCCTAGGGACAATAAGAAGAACATACACTTATTTAAATGAGAGGTCGTTTTGTCTGTTATATAAGACATTGGTTCGTCCGCACCTCGAGTATGGCGCGAGTATTTGGAACCCTCATAAAATACAGGATGAGCAACAAAACTGTTATCAGTGTACAGGATGAGCAACAAAACTGTTATCAGGGATGAAGGACATTGAATATAAAGACAGATTGAAGAAATTGAAGTTGCCATCACTGAAATATAGACGGGATCGTGGAGACATGATCGAGGTATTTAAGATCGTACAAGGATTCTACGACATACAGGGTTCAACAGGTCTGGTTAAAATACATTCAAACAAGAGAACAAGAAGAAATTCATACTGTATGGAAAAGGCAAGATCACGGCTGGACATAAGAAAATATTCTTTTTCACAAAGGGTTGTAAATGACTGGAACTCGTTACCAGATGAAATTGTAAACTCACCAACAATCAACACTTTCAAAAATAGACTAGATAAATACTGGCAACTCAAAGGCAGGAGCTACACCACCTACACGAACAATAACCACACCATACCCTCTGGGAGTGACAGAACTACACTTGCCACGGGGGATCTGGTTCTGAATATGGAGGCATAAGGCCTGCGTTCAGTATCGACTAAGTAAGACTAAGTAAGATAAATCATGCAACTTTTTAGAAAACAAATTAAGTCGTCAGTAGAAACGTGCGCGCGCATGTATATATTACCTCCAAAATGAAGAGATACGTCTTGTGTTGAAGATCTGATTTGTCTCCGTGTCGACTGAACAATACGTCTGGTTGGTCCATGGTCTCCTGTTTGGTCCTCAGTTCGGTCGTCTGTCGTTGATCCATTGGTTTGTTTATGTACCGACTCTGTGTCTGTAAAATTATCGCTCGTGGTATCACGAACTCGAAGCATTTCCTGTGTATCAATATCCCCGACTTCTATCCGAGCATCTACTGGACGGATAAGTACAGGTCTGGTAGATGTCTGATGATCGTCATAACGAGGGCGACTTTCCAAGGTTTTGACCCTCTTACTTAATCTGAGGTTTTCATCTGCAAGTTTCTCACATTTTGATTCCAATGTCAAAATTTTCTCGTGGTCGTTCAGTCGATCTTTCTTCAGGTCCTCGATCTGCCGTGTAAGGTCGGAAACAGCGAGAAGGACGGTCTTAATGTCTAGAGTCATATGATCGGTGACGTCAGCGTTTTCCCCAAGTGATGGAGTCACATCAGTATTCATTCCTTGTACCCATTGTACGTGGAGGAATCCAGCCAGCAGGATAATATACATGTACACAGACATGTCCTACAAAGAAATACCAATTATGACTTCAATTAAATTAATGAATATCATCTAACATACCAACAACGTTTGTTTAATAAATTATGTTCAGTGAAACGTCTTGCGCTCATAAATACTATTTTCGGAGCGAAGCCTAGCGGTGAGTAGAAAAACTACGGCATACCATGTTAAACATGTTTATCTTTTTAAGACTGTTGTTGGATGTGCTACATACCATGTTGAACCTGTTCATTTTTGTAAGACTGTTGTCTGATGTGTTACATACCATGTTGAACCTGTTCATTTTTGTAAGACTGTTGTCTGATGTGTTATATACCATGTTGAACCTGTTCATTTTTGTAAGACTGTTGTCTGATGTGCTACATGCCATGTTGAACCTGTTCTTTTTGTAAGACTGTTGTTTGATGTGCTACATACCATGCATGTTGAACCTGTTTATCTTTTTGAAGACTGTTGTCTTTGAAGTGCCACATACCATGTTAAACATGTTTATCTTTTTAAGGCTGGTGTCTGATGTGCTACGTACCATGTTGAACCTGTATCTTGACCACTCCTGGTGACTTCAGAAGTTGAATAACCTCCTCATGACCGAGACCAACAGTGTTTTGATCATTGATTTGTAAAATCTGATCTCCAATCTACAACATTCAAATAGAAACTGCAGTTTGATTCCGAGATATCCCCAATTTCAATCTAAAACTGTATGTCTGTAATATATGCATGTAAATGCAGATTCTGTACAGCCAAACAAAATGCAGCAATATGCAAAAAAGTGATTCCATTCAGTCCATACAAAGAAATGCTTATGGTGACTTTTTAGAGGCCATTATAATTAGGGTCACATTTCAAAATGTTATTCACGTCATGGAAATTCCTCCAGAAAACAGTTTACGGCTGGAAATTAGCTCATTTTTGTAAATAGGAGTTAAAAAGTCCATTCTAATGCTAGTATGAAAATTTCCAGGTACTCATAATGACCAATAAGTGGCAAGGTCAATCTAATGACCTGTTAGTGGCAAGGTCAATCTAGCTGTTACACCAGCAATAACAATGGATATTCACTGAATAATCAACAAGCAAGGCAATGATATAATAAATGGTAACATGGATGATATTCACCCACATTCTCCGATTAATGTTGTTTTCTTGTACGACAAAGAAAACTGACATCTACCTTTAATTTGTTACATTTTTCTGCAGGACCTCCTGCCGCGATGCTGGCGATAGTAATTGCGACATCCCCTTCAGAGCTGCTGGTGCCACTAGTGATGTCGAGACCCAGGGAGCCAGTAGCATCATGGTCAAGTTCTACTACTTGTATAAGGGGGCTGAGGCTCTCTCCAGGAGGGGCTGTAATATGTAGCGAAACAATCAAAACGAAAAAATAAATAAATAAAAGTACCAAATACATTTTGATCTACCAGAGTTACTTTATGAGATAGTCCAGGGGTGTAGTGATCTTAAGTAATTGAAACCCATGGAGTATCAAGGATGTCTATTAAGGTGCAAGTTCTTGTTTGAAAAACAATATTCTGTCAACTCCTCGATGGTTATGTATTTCTTTAACATTATGATATCAGCTTGGATATGGGTACAGTGTATATATATTGTACCTGCATGATGCTTAATCATATTACTATAAGATTTGGAATGTCAATGTTGTCAATTAAAATACTTAAAAGTGAATAGTCGGGCAAAGAAAACCAGTCTAAATGCGTTCATTGGCCTTCCAAAAGTTCTCACATATTAATACGACGGTCAAGTTCTGCTTAGTTTCCCAGTTCTGACCATTAAGTAAAGAAAAGTTGAAAGCATTGAAAGCGAGGCTGCGTGGAAATGTAACCACGGACATAGTGAGCCGGGAGGACGTTTTAGAATTTCCATACTTTAAATTAATTTCTTTGTACGCAGACAGATTTTGACGAGAGATTTTATTTTTCCATTTCATAAGAAATTATCCTGGATACATTCACACCATTTTACAGACTTTAGCCATCCTTGCCCGACTGTTCACTTTAATAATGTCATGGAATTGTCGATATGTTAAATGTGTTATGATTCATAAGGAATGTTGAACAATACATTTATTTGCTTCGTGATTATGTCACAGAATTAGCCTGAATAAATTATCCCTTTAAAACCTGATTTTTCTGATATTTTCAAGATACACATATATTTCAGAAATTTGTGTTTTCCCAGCCTTTGCAGCTTTAAAATTGGAAATTTTATTAGGTATTTTAAGGGGGTTCCCCCAAAATATCCAAACAATATTAATTCAACATCCAAAGTCACTTGGTCATGGCTTTCTTTATATTCTAGTAGACTCTATGTTTATTTATTTCGTCAGCATTAAAGAAAAATAGTCGACTATAGTAAATAAGTGTATTTATAAAAACTGTCAGGTCAGGCAAGTTCAAGTTGCATGCATGAGTTGTGATAACACGCACTTTGACCGAATTTTATTGTTACCGGCCACAATGAACTGATGCATGCGTAAAGGCAACAGCGAATGTTTTAAAGGATGTTAAAAACCTGACAACAAGTTACCTTCACTTGAATTACTGGCCATTTCTAGTCATTATAAACCCGGCTTCTGATATTTTCAAACGATCGCTGTAAGCGTTGGAATGACACAGACTTGCGATGATCACGATAACAAACTAAAATCAATTCACGCACCTTGCTCCGAAATGGGGACTTTAGGTAACATGCTAAATATGTTTGATGCGCGGTATGTATTTAAAATGCGTGCTATCCCAGGAAAATAAAAATTAAATCAAACGTTAGAAATCTCTGTGTACATGTACACACACAGAGATTTCTAATTAAATTATCTACATTGTATGTCTCTGATGTACATTGTATACAAATATGTACATTGTACGTTATAATTTGTATGTGTTGTACATTGTACAGTATCGTTTTTTTTGGTAAAATGTACTTCCATAATAATGCTCGTTTGATTTAATTTTTATATTCCTGGATAGCACGCATTTAAATTTAAAGTCGATTCGGGTTTCATACAATGTATACAAGTGGATGTCAAGTCATTTTAATTTTTGATACTTAATACGTTATAAGTAATAATAAAACTTCAAAAAATGCATGATGTGAATCAGAAAGAATTGTCTAGATTTTTTTCCCCACTTGTATACATTGTATGAAAACCGAATCGACTTTAGATTTTGAATGGGAATGTACATGTATAAATCGTTAGTTAATTTTTTTAGAGTCGCGAGAGTTGCATGTATATCATTAAAAGTTTTCCGTCTAATATACAATGTACTGATATGCATGTACCCATAATATACACAGGGATTTGAGAATTTACTGAATTTGAGCATTTCTATATAATACTATAGGTGGCACTCAGACGAACGGGATGACATGGACTACTCGCCATCAGTATTCCGTTATAAAAAGAAGACAGTAGATGAAACAGTACATGAGCGTGTCACTCGCCGGATCTATCAAAGGTAAATATTCTAATAATGCAGTAAGTCGACCGTGCCATCAATCTATATATAGCTATTCGGAATGTCCTGATTTCACTATTTACACTGTTGACCCCTCTTTGTATAGCAATACACCGTTATTATAGCCTTATTTAAGTATTAACTGTAATGGGTTTTTTTTCACGTTATGGAGACAAAAAGAAAAGAAAAAGACAGCGTACTCTAATTAATAAACCGCGAAGCCAGGGTCATGTAAGGACTTGCCAGGTTTGATTGTGGAGAAAAGCTGGAGTACCCGGAGAAAAACCACCGACCATCAGTTCAACATATCCTAATAGTTATACTATAGGATATGACGTGCAGTGTTGATACTAGATCAACAGTATTATATTAACGGCATGCTCCTGTTGTCTAGTTTAATAAGGGTTGTATAGTAAAATAGAGTGGAGAGTTATACTGGGTAAAATGATAAGCAAAACCACCAGAGATCACTGTATGTATGGGCTTATTCCATTACTAGGTTACTATGACATGTTACAAACTTTAATTAAGAATTAACTTTTATTGTTACTTCAGAATTGAAGGAAGCTGCAGTGGCACAGGACCAAATGGTAGAAGATATATGCTAAATGCTTCTGTGTCAATACACAGTTACTGCATGGCTGATGCGTTGCGAAAAATACTGATGAAAGCAAGACATTTGAAAACATAGGAATGGAAACCACATCTTAAAGTTTTGGTGATAAATACAAGGACTTTTAGGAATAAGTAATACATAGAGTACATTGTACTTGTGTACACTACATTAATCCATCGTCTACTTTTACCTATAAATAAATGTGTCAAGTCTTATTTTTCATTTCTTTCAACAAATGATAATCATTTCATGAAGTTTTTTTTTATAATTCAAACTTAAATTTGTGAGTTTATGTATAATTGTTCTGTATTTTTATTAATTCACTTAATTAACTCCACTAACTTTTATAGTGTAAACTGTAAATAGGTGCACAATGTGAAAATGACCCCCTCCTGGAGAAGAACTTAAAACTGAGGGAAGAAATTCATCATTTAGAAAGTGAAAAGGTTGCGATTGGGCGTCGATAAGATTAAAGATGATGATAAAGCTACCAGATTCTACACAGGACTGCCATCTTTTGCTGTCTTTCTCTGGCTTTTCAAGTAAGTGTTTGCTACAATAGGCTTATTTGTAGAACTACAAACATCATATAGAACCCCACTAGCAAATTGTAACCATTCAGTTAAATTCCCATAGTCATTTTCTATTTTGAAATTGAAATGCATGCATTTCATACCTGACAATAAAATTGATATGTGAATTACCCTCATCATCAAGTATCTTAATGCAAATTATTCTGACAAGCTTTGATATCCATGTACAAAATGTATATGTAATTATGTACATGTTCATCTTATTACTAGGTTTATCTCCGTATTAGTGAATTTACATCATATATATCATTTTCTGCATAAATTTTTCCATTATTTGGCTGTATAAGTTGTTTTTTTTTTTTTTTTGTTTTTTTTTTTTTATGGTGGTATGTGTGGAGAAAATTCCACTTTTTAATTGATAATTTTATATATATATATATATATATATATATATTTTTTTTTAGAAAAAAAAAGATTTTTTATTACTTAAAAGAGGGAAATGATACAATAAGTTGCCCTCACACAGGAGGGGATCCATTCAACTCGCAACTTTTATACGTATTATTTAAATTCAAAAGACATGTTGTAAAATTGCAGGGTTCAAGCAGAAGAAAAAATAAGTAAAAGAAAACTTGAAACTTCATAAAACTGCATTTGTAATCTCAGGCCTATTTTTAATTGAGGCATTTTAAGCTGTAAAGTTTCAAATGGTCTGAGATAGAGTTCATAGCAAAATAAACAAATGTTGATTTTTGGACTATAATGGAACTAACTATCCCATTCAAAATGGTTTGTATAAATATGAAATGTCCTGACTTAAATTGCCTTTTCTTGACTACTTGAGAGGAAAGTGAGAGTAAATTCTTTTTCAAATTTTTCCTTGGAAAGACACCTTTTACAGAAAGCTGTAGAAGAGAAATTTTACAGAGAGATCTTTTTTAGAGAAAATACATAAAGCAAAGCGATAGGGGGAAGGGGAGGAAAAAAAACAACAGAGCAGGGTTAAGAGAAAAAAAGATATATGACATCGAGAGTGAGCAGAAAAAAAGCTGGGGGAAAAGACAGGAACTTTTTGGCAGGAGTTTGAGAATAGAGAGGATTTGGAGGCAGGCGAGACTTTTTCAGTCATATGGTTGTCAAGTAGAACTAATGTAGATTGAAACTGATTAAAAGCTTAGAGGAAATTAAAACTCAAATCCGGTAAAGGGGTATTCAAGCCTTATAAAAGTGAGTATATCCGGTAAAGAGTGAGTAGAGAATGATTCAGGCTAGATCTTCAAGTGCGAAAGCTAAAAATTTAAGCTATGTGAGAGTCATGAAGTCATCATCTTTCTTACAAGGACTCACATTACGCTAATATTCAAGTATAATACAATCATGCGGAGAGAAAGTAAATGTGAATATTTATATATTGTTTTGAGTGATTTTTTTTTAATTGTTGAAAATATGTTATGTCTCACTTTTTCCATATTTGCTAAAGATATTCTTCTTTCATGTCATCATAGTGCATTTTAATATTATTATTATCATTTGTTTGATTTTTTTCGCCATTGTTTCAAATACACTGTATTTACAAATTTTCTGAGCGAACCATGTCATGAACCAAAAAACATTACATACAATTATACTTAACAAAAATTGATTTCATGCGCACACAATCATTACATGTAATATAACGAATCAAGTTATTTGCCATTGAGTAAACAGTCCATGTTAAAAAGGAAAAAGGCTACGACACTAAAAATAGTCTTATACATAGAAAGTATGTCAAAAAAAAAAAAAAGTCTTTTTCAAGTATGAATACTAATTGCCAAATTTTTGCATGATATTATACAAAACATGTACATGCAAATTAGATAATTCAAAGTTTTAATTTACCAGGTATATTTTACACAAATCATGTAAAAGTTATTTATGCATGTGTTGCTTGGCAAATGCCTAATTTTTTACATCTGGCTATACATTTTCAATTCGTTTTAAAATACCCTAAAAATGTCAATTTCCTTCGTTTTTTTTTCACTAACGTAGTATGTTTTATAAACAGAAAAAAATATATAATCGATACTAGGACTTTAAATTTAAATCTTCATATACTGGCGATTCCGTTTTATAGCCTTAAGATAATATATTTGATAATTTGCAAAGTTCCTTCTAATTTTAATTTTCTTAAACGTTTCATCATTGACTTTTTTAGTTTAAAGTTTTAACATGTTTTTTTTTTAATAATTCAGAAATGATCGTAATCCTATGCATCCGTTACCTGACATGTAGTACACAAAAGGATTAGCATATTATATTTTTCCATTTTACAGTTTTTATTTTAACAGGGTGTATACACATGAAAAGAGAGAAACTAAAACTTTTAATTTATTTTCTCATCCATAAAGAGTGAAAACTAAAGTTGAGAATTACTTGTTTTTAATTTATCGCTTGAACAATTCAAATTTATTTTTCCAAGGAAAAAAAAATGTAGAGGGTGCTTTAATTTTTCTAGAGTATTCTTGAAAATAAGTCAGGGGGATAAATTAGTTTTATTGGTAAGCTTATTTTCAAGAGGAATACACAGTTGTCTGTTAGTCGTTATTTGCAATTTCAAAGTCGTTCATGCAAGTAGTGATTGTTGTAGGAAAATTTCCATATTTGCTAAAGATATTCTTCTTTCAGTGTCATCATAGTGCATTTTTTTTATTATTATTATCTTTTTTCGCCATTGTTTTTCAAATACACTGTATTTAATTTTATTTAATTCTGAGCGAGTCATGAACAAAAAACAATTACATAACAATTATACTTAACAAAAATTGATTTCATTCGCGCACACAATCATGCCATTGCCCTATATTCCACCAAAACAGTCCATATAAAAGGAAAAAGGCTACGACACTCAAATCTTATACATAGAAAAGTAAAAAAAAAAAAAAACTTTTTCAAGTATGAATACTAATTGCCATATTTTGCATGATATTATTACAAACATGTACATGCAAATTAGATAATTCAAAGAAATTAATTTACCAGGTATCATTACACGCATGTAAAAAGTTATTTATGCATGTGTTGCTTGGCAAATGCCTAATTTTCCTTACATCGCTATACATTTTCAATTCGTTTTTTAATACCCTAAAAATGTCAATTTCCTTCGTTCTTTTTTCACTAACGTAGTATGTTTTATAAACAGAAAAATATATAATCGATACTAGGACATTTAAATCTTCATATACTGGCGATTCCGTTTTATAGCCGGTAATAATATATTTGATATTTGCAAAGTTCCTTCCAATTTTAATTTTCTTAAACGTTTCATTGACTTTTTCCCAGAATCTTTTAACATGTTCACATAAAATAAAGAAATTGATCGTAATCCTCCGTTACCTGACATGTAGTACACAAAGGATTGGATTCTATTTTCCATTTGTACAGTAATTTTTTACAGGGTAGTATACACATGAAAAGTTTCCACCTAAAGACTTTTAATTTATTCTCATCCAAAGAGTGAAAACTAAAGTTGAGGCTTGTTTTTAATTGAGTATCGCTTGACAATTCAAATTTATTTTTCCAAAAATTAAATGTATGTGCTTTAATTTTCCTATTCTTTACTAAATAAGTCATAAATTACTTTATTGGTAAGCTTTTCAAGAGGAATACACTGTCTACTCTTAGTCGTTATTTGCAATTTCAAAGCATCATGCGTTGATTTGTTGTATTAATAGAAGAATTAGATTGGAGTTCCTGTAACAACCACTTTGGAATTGATTTTTTTCAACATAATAAGCTGTGACATCCAGTTCTGTTTCGAGGTCAGCTTGTTCAAAATATACTTCTCACAGATTTTTCCAGAATCATCGATTACATTGTCAATTTGTTAATAGATTATCTTTAACCCAACTTGGAAATAATAAAGAATATTTCCCGTTTTTAATATGTCTGTTGACCCAAATGATTTCTTTTCTTATATCTAGGTAATTTCGTGGATTGCATTTGTATCCACCCCCCACAATTTTCCACGCATTTATTATATCTAAATAAAAATCTGATTTAAAGTTGACTACATGGTCAGTTTGACTCTTATTGCATAAGAAAATAAGGCCTTCTATACCGTATTGATCAAAATAGAAAAATGGAATAGAGGTCCAGTTAGCACCAACATTATCAAAAAGCTTTAACCCATGCCACTTTTAACATATATATATGAGATTCCACATCGATCATTTGTAGCCCGCCGTCCTCGTGTTTACCGATAAGTGTCTTTCTCTTAACTTTTTCTATTTTCCCATCCCAAATGTAGGTGAAAAGTATCTTTTCCAATACACTAATCTGTACTTTACTTATGTTTTGAGTCGACGCTATATATGTAATTTTAGATAAAAGTATGGCTTTTACGACAGTAATTCTACCTAGCATAGTTAATTTTCTTTTCTTCCAATTCTTAATGTCACGTTCTATTATATATAAATAGCCTCTAATTTTAACTCCCAGTTTCGATTCTGACAGGCAAATTTATCTGGTCCAAAAAAATATCCTAACGATTTTACTTGCCCTCTACTCCAGGTTATATTCTCATATACATCATTTCTAAATTTGTTTCTCCCTAGCCAAATACCCTCTGATTTGTCTTTGTTAATCTTTAACCCAGAAAGTTCCCCAAACATTCCAATTTCCTCTAAGGCCGTTACTATATCATAGAATATTTCAAAAACAAAGTTGTGTCATCTGCTAATTGACTTATTTTTAAATGTTTGTTTCTTACCGTTACACCACATATATTCTGTTGGAGCGTATCCTAATTGCCATAATTTCGGCCGCTATGATAAAAAGTAGACCTTTTATTTCTAAATTATTTCTTCTACATGAAATGGAAAATAAAATAAACAAGTAGAGCTTCGCTCTTCCTAAGCCGTGCATGATTCATATTAAAACATCTGGCTGCGCCCTTTAAGGCCTTGTCTTCAGTCATACTAGTTATTATAGTTAATTAATTCTTAGTTTACGCGACCGCGCGTGACTTACTGCTAACATGCATATGTTTCACGCAATCGGATCAACTTGGAAGCCCTTCATCCCAGCATGCTACAGGCCAAATATCAGTACCCTGGTCTTTCGGTAAAAAATATAAGATGATGAGGTATTAGCACCAACCAAATGCAAACTGCCTGCGGAATCTTTTGTTAACAGTGAAGATTCAGTTTGCAATTTTACTGTCTGACGCAATAATTGTCAACTGCTCAGACAGTGATGAGTATAGTAATAACAGTAAACTAATAATTACAAACAAATCCGCCCATTTTACACGGTTTCTTTTATTTTGTTAAAGGTCCTTTTGAATTATGGCTGTCTTTCTTTAGACTCTAAATACTGCATATACTGGTAAAATAATTACGTTGGTCAATTACGTAAAGTCTTTATTGCTTTACTATATTATCAATATAAAAACATTGGTTTGATTGAAGGCTATACTACAATTTCATTCCTACATTAATCATAATCTATACATGCAAGCTCTGTCGAGTGGCATCAAACAGCTGAGCTGTCCCTCACTGGGACCGGGGCTGACTGGGACCGGCGCTGGTGGGGCCCGTAAAGATAGATAACTCGTCTATACTTAGAACAAACTATATGTGCTGTATACATATATCATATCCATGTGCTAAAATATATCGAGGTAAACCTGATTTTTAAAATAATAATTTAGTGTATATTAATATATATGTATTTTACATTATGTAGCTTTATCTAAATGTTAGAGATAGTTGTTTCTATTCTCTTGCATTTTCATCCACGATCCCGCTGACTGATATATACCAACGTATGTTTTCAAATGAATTAGCAATTGACTCCATCCTTTTGTGTTCTTGTTGTTTTTAACGCTAAAGAGAAAAGGGAAAATGTTTTTTTTAAACTATGGCAAAATTGTTTTAAAATAAAGAAATTGTTTTAAACTTATGAAAATATTTTAAACACTTTAAAAAATGCTGACAAAGTCTCAGCTCTAACATTTCATTTTTTTTTAAATTCTGATATGGTATATGGCATTTGTAATGTTCAAGTACTCTAAAATAATATTTCTTTTTTCAAAGCTTGTGTCAATTAACTTTAAGATTCACATAATATTGTATCACTTAAAATTGATATTTGGTTCATCGTTTTATTGCTACGTTTACAAGTATATGATCCACTTCACTTTTTGTAAATGTAAAAAAATGTAAAAAAATGTAAAATTGCTTATACATGTATATATATATATATATAGAAAGTTCAAAAAATGTTCCTTGTATATATATCATATATTTCTTCAAGAAAATAACCTTCATGACAAAGGTATTTTTCTTCTTTACGTTTCTGTTAAATTTTGTTCATTCTATGGAACTATTATATTTGGGGGAATAAAGAGGAATGTTTATTATAAATAATAAATATAAACATTTTCTTATATATTTATCCCATTACTGTGAATTCCATATAGAAGCTGATTATTACAAACCCAAGTATGTACATCTACACGTACGGCGACTCTCCAACGTCTCATGATTACGATTGTCTTTCAACTTAGGACTATTTTTTCATGGCGCATTTTCTTTTAAAGATGCTTCACCGCTGACAATTTTTTTTTCTTTTAAAAACAGGAACAAACGAATTAGTATTCTTCTTCAGTTACAAAAGTTATTACTTTACACCATTACCACGGAATGGAATGAAGTACAAATTATATTATATGATTTTTTTGGGTGTAATTTAGACATATATAAACACGATTAAACACCAATTATTGTTCAAATGATGAGTATCATTTTTGCTCTGTCGGCGGTGGAGCATCTTTCAATAGCATGCATATGTTCAAATTATTAAACAAAAGTACTAACTAAAGAAAATATGTCTTAAATACCAGATAATCATTAAAAAAATCGTATACAAACATAGATCCAACTCATATTAAACGCATGACATTTTTCCTAAATACCGAGATTTAAAAAAAAAAAAAAAAAAAAAACACCCAATATACAAAGACGGACCCAGTTGGCGACAATTTGAATCAGGAAATGTGATGCGATGCAATATTATAATATCTTCAGTATACACACAGAATTGATATCAAACCGATAACAAGATATTAAGATATCGCAATTTTCCCAAAAACGACCCGGATACGAAGACTGACCTAGTCGGGTACATTTTGAATCAGGATATGTGATGCGATACAATATTGATAACATCCGCATTATTAATGCATATATACTTAATAACAAATATTTTATAGTGAAACACATAACATTATTTTTTTTTTTAAATATCGCCATTTTCCCCAATAAACCCTGTATACTAAAATGTACCCAGTGGGGGGACATATTGAAGCAAGACATGAGATGCGATGCAATATTGATTACATCTGCATTATGGATGCATATAAACTTATAGGTAATCAGGAAATGTGATGCGATGCATTATTATAATATCTACAATATACACACACATATACATATACAACATGTGTGTTAGAGTAAAGAATTGATATAAAACGGATAACAATATATTTGAATACCGCAATTATCCCATAAACGACCCCTATACTTAGACGGACCCAGTGGGGGACAAGTTGAATCAGGAAATGTGATGCAATGCATTATTATAATATCTACATTATGCACACAAATATACATATACAGCATGTGTGTTAGAGTAAAGAATTGATATAAAACGGAAAACAATATATTAGAATACTGCAATTATCCCATAAACGACCCCTATACTAAGACGGACCCAGTGGGGGACAACTTGAATCAGGAAAAGTGATGAGATGCCTTAATATATTATCTACATTATACACACACACATACATATACAACATGTGTGTTAGAGTAAAGAATTGATATAAAACGGATAACAATATATTTGAATACCGCAATTATCCCATAAACGACCTCTATACTAAGACGGACCCAGTGGGGGACAAGTTGAATCACGGACCCAGTGGGGGACAAGTTGAATCAGGAAATGTGATGCGATGCATTATTATAATATCTACATTATGCACACAAATATACATATACAGCATGTGTGTTAGAGTAAAGAATTGATATAAAACGGATAACAATATATTTGAATACCGCAATTATCCCATAAACGACCTCTATACTAAGACGGACCCAGTGGGGGACAACTTCAGTCAGGAAATGTGATGCGATACAGTATTGATAACATATGCATTATGAATGCATATAAAATTGATAACAAATATTTTACAGTGAAGAATTCATACTAATCACATGACAAATATTTTTAAATGCCGCGATTTTTCCAAAAAATACCCTGTATACTAAGACGGACCCAGTGGGGGACAAGTTGAATCAGGAAATGTGATGCGATGCATTATTATAATATCTACATTATGCACACAAATATACATATACAGCATGTGTGTTAGAGTAAAGAGTTGATATAAAACGGATAACAATATATTTGAATACCGCAATTATCCCATAAACGACCCCTATACTAAGACGGACCCAGTGGGGGACAAGTTGAATCAGGAAATGTGATGTGATGCATTATTATAATATCTACATTATGCACACAAATATACATATACAGCATGTGTGTTAGAGTAAAGAGTTGATATAAAACGGAAAACAATATATTTGAATACCGCAATTATCCCATAAACGACCCCTATACTAAGACGGACCCAGTGGGGGACAAGTTGAATCAGGAAATGTGATGCGATGCATTATTATAATATCTACATTATGCACACAAATATACATATACAGCATGTGTGTTAGAGTAAAGAGTTGATATAAAACGGATAACAATATATTTGAATACCGCAATTATCCCATAAACGACCCCTATACTAAGACGGACCCAGTGGGGGACAAGTTGAATCAGGAAATGTGATGCGATGCATTATTATAATATCTACATTATGCACACAAATATACATATACAGCATGTGTGTTAGAGTAAAGAGTTGATATAAAACGGATAACAATATATTTGAATACCGCAATTATCCCATAAACGACCTCTATACTAAGACGGACCCAGTGGGGGACAACTTCAGTCAGGAAATGTGATGCGATACAGTATTGATAACATATGCATTATGAATGCATATAAAATTGATAACAAATATTTTACAGTGAAGAATTCATACTAATCACATGACAATATTTTTAAATGCCGCGATTTTTCCAAAAAATACCCTGTATACTTAGACGGACCCAGTGGGGGACAAGTTGAATCAGGAAATGTGATGCGATATATTATTATAATATCTACGTTATGCATACAAATATACATATACAGCATGTGTGTTAGAGTAAAGAGTTGATATAAAACGGATAACAATATATTTGAATACCGCAATTATCCCATAAACGACCCCTATACTAAGACGGACCCAGTGGGGGACAAGTTGAATCAGGAAATGTGATGCGATGCATTATTATAATATCTACATTATGCACACAAATATACATATACAGCATGTGTGTTAGAGTAAAGAGTTGATATAAAACGGATAACAATATATTTGAATACCGCAATTATCCCATAAACGACCCCTATACTAAGACGGACCCAGTGGGGGACAAGTTGAATCAGGAAATGTGATGCGATGCATTATTATAATATCTACATTATGCACACAAATATACATATACAGCATGTGTGTTAGAGTAAAGAGTTGATATAAAACGGATAACAATATATTAGAATACCGCAATTATCCCATAAACGACCCCTATACTAAGACGGACCCAGTGGGGGACAACTTGAATCAGGAAATGTGATGCGATGCATTATTATAATATCTACATTATGCACACAAATATACATATACAGCATGTGTGTTAGAGTAAAGAGTTGATATAAAACGGAAAACAATATATTAGAATACCGCAATTATCCCATAAACGACCCCTATACTAAGACGGACCCAGTGGGGGACAAGTTGAAACAGGAAATGTGATGCGATGCATTATTATAATATCTACATTATGCACACAAATATACATATACAGCATCTGTGTTAGAGTAAAGAGTTGATATAAAACGGAAAACAATATATTTGAATACCGCAATTATCCCATAAATGACCCCTATACTAAGACGGACCCAGTGGGGGACAACTTCAGTCAGGAAATGTGATGCAATACAATATTGATAACAATATTAATTGAAACTTGTATAATTATTTGTTCTCATTTGTATACCTAAAGTTAAATCTACCATTACTGTGCGAAGAAATTTGAGATGCTGTTTTTTCTTCGGGTATCTATGGAAAACCATAGGGTTTAATGAATTAATCTGTGAAAACCAATGAAATGGTCAGACAAACGTGTATGATGATTTGTAAACTTTAATTACAAACATTTATGCACCAAGCGATTTCTTGTTTTCATGCTTTGTGCCGTTTAGATGATATCTTACTTGCAGAAGTCACCTTACAATAACACTAGAAATGTATGATAATTTGTAAATTAAAATCGGACTTTATAGTTTGGCCGTTAGTATACATTTCACTGCACTCTAGACGTAAATGTGATGATTTTGGCAATACAGTGTACTACCAAAATTCATTTTGTGCTCTGATTTGTACAAAAAATTAAAAGCTTTGTATTGTAAGTATTGTAATTCTCAAAATGTTGTTTACATTTAGTCGTGAATAACATATTAAAAGTTTTTCTTCTATAACTTAAATGATCTTCACTGCTGAGAAACCAAAACATTAATATGAAACTTTTTCTCTAAAATAGAAATATAGATTTTTGGAAAAAGAAGTGTTTGAAAATGGAAGAAAAATTATATATTTGTTTTATTAAAAATATCTAGTTGGTATTAAAATCAAAGCCCGTTCCCACGAAATAAAACTATTAAGTAACCAAGCCAATATAGTTCATATACAATTACTTAAATAAAAGAAATTTTCAAATTTCGAGAGGTGAAGGAAAAAAGCGAGAAGGTAAGTGCTATATTCCAAGCAATGTTTTTAGTTAACTGTTTTATCTTTGAACAATCTCTAAATTAGCGATATATTTGTTTAGGGGGATAATTCATGTTACATGAAGAACGAGGAAGAGTAGAAGGATCAGAAAACCATTTCAATTAATTAGTTTGATAAGAGCGGGTGTCAGTCGCTGTCATCTGACTGCAACTGGAGTGAGGTGGTATAGTGTGTCCAGTTAGTAAGATGAATGGTTATTGTTTTATGATAAAAGAGAGAGTTCATTTGGAAGAAATGCGAGTTGATTTCACGGATGTTGACAATTAATTAAAAGGTAATGGTTGAGACTAAACAGGGTCCGTTTAGGTAAGGTATGATAAAACAAGTACGATTGGATCTTGGTGGGAGCTGCTTGTAAATAGTTGAACTGTATTGTAAATAGAACTCCATGGATAACGTCATCCTTACATCAGGTAGAAATCAATGACAAAGTTGGGACTCTGTCAAAAATCCTCCCAATTAAGATGGCAGAAGCTAATGCTAAACAACTTTTCAAACCTTTCTACTTATTATTTTTTTCATATAATCCTGTCTTCTCCATGTCACTCGAGTACGATGATTTCAGCTTTTGTGGTGCATAGGAGAAACAATTGATTAATTACATCTACAGATATGTTGTTAAGCTCGAGTTGAAAAGATTTCGGTGGCAGTAACATGATTGATTAGGAAACAACAACTTTGTCTGTTACTAATTATAGACACTACACATACTCAAATTCAAATTCTTTATTTGCATTAAGTTTTTCAACTTATTTGCTTTTTACAAAGAATAATATCAAAATACAATTAGCATACATACAGGATAAGTGGAGAATGGACAAAGCATTACATTAATGACTTTCTCAAAATAGTTGCATTATAAATATATTTACTAAGTAGATTTAATTCTTTTATATTTGCAGTACTCAAAAGTTTGGTTAATTTAAATACAGATGGTTTTTCCCAATAATGTCTTTTTATAAATTCCTTTCTAATATATCTTGGTAAATTGTACAAATAAGAATAAAATGATATTTGTCCTCAATATCACGATAAGGGTCACAAAACTTACAAACACGCTCACTTCTATCTAAATTTGAAAAACGTCCAGATTCAATACACAAGTTATGTGCAGATGACCTTATTTTTGTCAATACAATACGATTTTTGTTTGGGATATACTTTGTCAAATAAGTTTGTAAAACAACTTGATTCACCAGAGGTGACGATATAAATAGCACTTAGAAGAGTTTTCTAATAAAGATGACAACTCTTGAAAAGCTATATCATTAATTCTTTGTTTGATTATTGGTAAAATATTTGAAGGAACAACTTTATGCTAGTTTACCCAAACATCACCAAAACCAAGAGTGTACAATATATCTTCTACCCAATTAAAGTTGTATGGTCTATAACTTTCGCTCTTTTTGTCATAGTGAAAACTGTTTAAGTGTTATACATATTTTTCTCCGTCTGCCTGAGTTTTAAACTTTCTAATTTTACCATTTTTTATAAAGTTGCAGCACTGGAAGTATCTTTAATTATAAAAGTAAAAAATCTTTTTAACGTGTACACGTGAAAAATAGGCTCGAAAGATGCCGAATCATTCCGAACTCTTCCGAACATCGTCGCGACAATCTCGAAGTAAAACGAGAGTTGTGAAACCAAGAGAAAATATCAACAATTTTTCATAAACAAAACATGTGGTCGACCTCATCAGACTCTATCTACAAAGAAAATAATGCTCGCACATTACAATATTTGATACACACAATATTTTACGGTAATGTGTAAATTGGATGTTTCAAATACTCAATCTGTGGACATATACCAGCATGATTTGCTCATATAAGCCAGAAGGAAAACGTAAACAAACACATGTGCGCTTACGCTAGTTACCTGGCTCACCACGTGCAGGTCGTGTCGAACGTCAGTCACGTGATACGATTCAGAATCCGACAAAACCCGAAGTCACTGAACATGGCGGTGATTGAAGGCGCTTTATTCAAAACCAGGAATATATGATTCCTAGATTTCGGCTCTCTTATAGGCCGACATATGCTTTTGGGGAGCTAAATCATCAAGTTACATGTCAATGTTTAAATATCAAATGTTTAAGTTACATATCGTTACAGTGAAATTAGCAGCAATACAACTTTAAATACATTGTTCGATTTTCATACGTGTATACACTCATCAGTGTATAAGCCCTATGAACGTAAAGTTTATATTTCGTCAACGATTTCAGCTTTTGTGATGCATGCAAGATACAAATGATTAAATATACGTCAAAAGTTGATATGCTAAGCTCGAATAGAAAATATTCTGATAACATTACCTGGATTCATTAGCGGGTAATAAGGTAAACTTAAATTTGTGGTACTAGGCTATAAATAGACCATATTCATTACATCTACATCTCATTACGATAGCGGAACGTACAAAAAAGTCAACCACCCTTTGGTTTTGGTACCTATGTTCAGTGTTGTTTCTGTAAGACAAAAATTGCTGTCAAAAACTATTCTTTGTCGAAAAAATGAAGTTCTGTTTCAAGTAAAAAAAAAGCCATGAGTAACAGTTTTTTGTACATTAAGGAAAAAAACCTCGAGTTACATATACATATAGGTCACTGTCAACAAGTGCATTTAAAAATAATTGCATTTGATAATCTAGTAATCAGTAGACGGTCGCGCGTCCGCAATATGTTTTCATTCAGTATTTAGATAAAAACACGGATAGAAGGAACACGTTAACAAGTAAGTTGTTAATTTTCTATGCTTCAGAAATCAGAAACAATTACTTTTATTCACAGTTTTGCATGCTAATAATCATAATTGTTTTGAAGTAATTATGAAAAAGTTACTTTTTAAAAATCACTACTATCTTTTATATAAGAATCTTAGTTTAATAGCATTACTGTAAATATTATTATCTATTTGCTGTTTTGTTGATTGTTTTCATGTTACATGTCATTGTTTATGTAATCTTCAGTTTGGAGGAAAAAAGATGATAATAGTTTAATGGCATTACTGTAAATATTAGTTTATGATTTCTGAAGTATTTAAAATTAACAATCTACCTGGTACCCTACTTTGTTCCATCTGTAATACTTAAATAAAGCATATTGCGGCTACGCAACCTCTGCATTCCTTTGCGGGGTGATTCACCTGCAATCATATTTAAATGTACTTGTTAGTAACATGACCTTGAAGGGACATAAATATATACATGTCACTTAAGTTAAGTATTTCAATGTACAAAAAAAACTGTTACTCATCGCTTTATTTGTACTTAAAATACAGTTTTCCTTATTGACACAAAAAATGATTATTACAACACTTTTTGCCGAATTGAAACAACGCTGAATATAGGTAGAAAAAAAATAGTTATTGCATTTTGTGTACATTCCGCTATCGGTCATCGTAATTTATAGTCTATTGTGATATTAACCGGTACATGTACAGGTGTTAGCTATGATGGGGTTCCCCATTAATTCGTGTACGCCGCACTAGACCAACTCCTTCGTACCAGGACTATAAACACACATTTCCGTCTCAACAACGATTCAGCGACAAAACGCTTACAAACGTGCATTTACATAATGATCAGTACTGCTTATACATGTTCTCATAGTTTGTAAGGTGTAAAGTAATGATAGAGTGTTTTTAAATAAGGGTTTTCTACTTTAATTACGTAAGTATAAAAAACTTGGTGTGCTAGATTTTATAATATTGTGAATCAAAGGTAGACATTTGTCACGCTGTTGATTATACAAGAAATTTAACCTAATATCTTCCAAATTACCTGTCTGATAAGTATCACTGTTTGCAGAATAGAGAAAACCCGTGTTTCATACACAATCAACCCAGTCATTTAAATGGACCATTTAAACTATAAATGTCTAAATTTCTTAAGCCTTCTTCATATGGAAGTTTGCCAAAAAAAGTTAGTTATTGTTTTCAAAATAAGAAAAAAATAGTTGATTAAGGTTGATAAAAGATGTCAGTAAAATGAAACGTAATTTAATTACATATATCAAGTACAAAAATTAGGTGGTCAAGTAAACTGGCGAGAAAGATGTTCAAAACGTAATCAATTGATCAAAATACACATATGTATGTACCAATGACTTACTACATATATAATACTGTAAAACAACTTTCTTTCGCGTGCAATTTACCTTCATAAATAACGCGATCCATGCACATTCGCGAATTGTTTTCTCCGCGAATTAGCATCTTCATAATTTATATTGATATGAATTTCCATTCTAATTTTAGATTCGCGAATATTCATCTTCGCGAACTTGTTTTGAAATGGAAATTTAGTAACTTAGTAGCCGTGAAAGAAAATTGGTTTACAGTAATAATCCAAAATGAATGTCAAGCGTTACATGTCCCTTTATAGCTTTACTACTGGTAATTAGCAGGTGTTGTGATGAAATTTGTTCATAATGAATCCTGAAATCTACAAAATATTAATGATACAATTAGATAGACTTTAGAACAAATGTAAAAGACGATATTGTGGACGCATTTAGTGGAAGGTAACTTTGGGATATCTGCAAATGTAGAATCCAACAACAACAATCTTTTGTTCAATAGAAAGAGCAAAATAAAATTAAAACCTGATCAGTTATCATAAGTTAATGGACTCTTGTTGTCAACAAAACCAGAACAATTGGTTCCGGTTACTTAAATGTACAATTACAATACACATAACACGTAGGAGAACTATAAGCAACAAATAAATGTACATGTTGACCGTATGTAATATAGATGTGGACACTGGCAGATCTCACAGACTGATGTAGCCATTTGTTATAGATAATGGGGATGAGAGGGTACGATGAATACCTCTCAGAATGGGGGGGGGGGGGGGCCCCCCCCCATAAAAACTGAACGATTAGTGCCACAGGCATGGATAATTAATTACTCTACGGATTAAGGGCCCGGCGATTCTCCCGTAATACCAGCTGCCAACAGATGAGATATTCTGTATGCTTAACTATATATCACTTTATTAGCTGCATTGGGACTCTCACGAAATAACGCTGTTGTCTCGTAAGTTGTTGTGTTGCTTGTATGAGAAAACATGACAAAATTTACATTTTATAAATAAACAAGCTCACAAATAAGCATGCCGTTATATTAACTAGTGTCTATAGCAGGTACAAAAACGATTGATAGACCGAAATCGACTTATTTTTTTTTTAATTAACAAAAACTCATATTTTGGTTATGTACGTTTTGTCTAATTTAAACATTGAACCATAGATGAAATATAGTATAACAATCGTCTATTCTTATGCTCATAATTCAAACCAATTATTGGCAAAATATAATACATCCACAAATAAACATAGTTCGGTGTCATCAAGGTCCACTACCTTTCCGGAGGAAAATTTAAAGTTTACTTGAAAACATGAATAACATAAGAAAATACATATCGATGGCCTAAGATGAGGTAACATTATGAAACAAATGCAGGAATTCATGCGTTATATATAAAAACAGTCGAGATTTATTTCGCTGTTTTGCCGTCCGGCGTAGTGATAGTCAAAGATTTAGTTCAATTTAATGCTTAGCGTATGCATTTCTGAATTAATTGAGTCAAGTTGATCTACAAATGTAGTATAGTCATATAAAATATGTTTCTTTTATCTAAGCAAAATGCTACTAATTTGTTATTTGCTTTTGTTGAACTTAACATCAAAGAAGCTCTTAGGAAAGCATACTTTTCAATTTGATGTCCCTATCATCATGTGAATATCTCTAAAATAAGGAAGAACGTTATTGTGAACAATTAAAACAGACCCATTCACATTGAGAAGTAAGCGGATCGTTTTTGAAAAGTGTTTAGAACATTAATAATATTTAAACTTTTAAAACAAAGTGTTACTGCACATTCAGAAAATCGCATTCGATCAGATCACAGATTTTTTTTTTAAATGTGTGATTTACCGAGTAATTTGTCTAGTTAGATTATTATTAAGTATACAGTGTATCCTAAATAACAAGCAGTTAAATTTGTTTATGTTTGTGATATCATTTTGACAATTGACTTTTGTATATTACCTATATGTTATCTACATGCTTACATTTTCAATGTTATTTGTCTTAAGATGTAAAGTTTGTATTAAAACTTTGTTTTAAAATCCCCCTTAAATGGGTATTTGCGTTAACCAATACTCTAACTAATACATAACAAATGATAGATGTTTGTAACAGATGTTTGCCTAATTATATGAATAAAATGAGATAATGCTGTAAAACCTCATTGCAGATTTTTTATTACAATTGATTATGTTTGCAGTTTATAGCTGAAAAATTGTATTTCGAAATAAACGACAACCATGTAATACATAGAGCAAAATTCTTATGCTTTATGTTTATTTAATCATGTATAGATATAGATGTTATCGGCGTCGCTCAGACTCCGTTTCTTTAAAAAAAATAATGAATCCATCAGCTTTCTCCACTAGATTAACGGATAAATGTATTAATATAAAAATAACAGTAGGGCAAGCTAAACTTAAAATAAAAACCAGATATATTACAAATTTAATATAACGTTTATATACCCGATATATACCCGATTTCGGTCTATATTAAGCAAACTTCTTGACCACCTATACGGGATACATCAAAAACGATGTTGACCGATCAACATTTCACGGGCGCAAACATCTGAAATATTGGACTCGTTTTACTATAAAATAGTTATAGGGAATACAACGTAATTGTTATACCTTAACCTGGTAGTCCCTATACCTATTCTATAGTAAAACGAATCAATTCAGATGTTTGCGCCATTGAAATGTTGACTGGTAAACATCAAAACATCTTAAAATTAAGTTTAACATATATACAAAACATGTTGACCTCAAACTGAGTCAACAAATGTATACCATTACATTTTGTTCAAAATCATCTGCTGGAAATTATAAATGACTGCACAAATCAAAATACATGACAATTTACTTCCAAAGCCAAGTTTCCAAAGGAACATATATTTGGTGAATCAGGGAGATTCCCTCACTATATAGAGGTGACTTGTAAAGCAGAATAATTATGTTCTGGCACAAATTGATCACTACTGAGTTTCTAGCAACATCTAAATATATCATAGCTTTCTGATTGGCCAATAATTTATTTGAATACCACTATGAAAAAAAATCCGAGAATGGCGCGAAATTAATTATAAGCATTGATGTCACTATGTTTTAATTAAATCAGGTTATGAAAAATTGTTTGCAAAGTCTTGTGAGATTTACACAGTTTTCAACCATTTTTGTTTTCATTCCCCGATAAAATTAAAAAAAAAACCTTGTGACGGTCATATTTAAATATTAGAGAATACTTAAAATTTATCGTAAAACAAAGACAACGAGATCAATTTGTATAAAAATGGTTCAGTGGTAGCGAGAAATCATCAAGAGGTCATACTTATTGTATTTTAAAAGTAATTTTGAAACAAAACAAAAACATATCTTAATTAAAGTCATCAGATAGACAAATCATGCACTTACTTATAGAAACTGGAAGATGGACTGGGACATCTGAAGTAAATATAACTTGTAATATAAGTTTTACTGATATTGGAATCGAATACCATTATTTGTTTTAATGCAGTAATGAAATGCTGAAAGGTTTAAGAAAAATACATATACACCTACTATTATAAAAACCATACTGTTATCAAAATGAAAGGCCTATTTACTGTCACACATTGTAATGCACTGTTACGCTATGTGCCCTTTATACATATGTGACTATAATAAATGTATAGTGACCTCCTGATACAAACTTACATGTCTGAGAGTAAAATAAAATCTGAAATCCGGTATTTATAAACTGGCCCCAATATGGCATGTGCACAATCTTACAAAACTTAAACATATGCCGGTGACTTGAATAGATCGCGACTGACACGCTTTACAAAGACATATATCTAACGCCACTTTAAAATGAAAATACGTCAAGCTCTTCTTTCTTAGCACAACCAAAGAGCAATTGTAACAACGGTTTCAAGAAAAAAAATCTAAATCAGAATGATATAAACACTACCTCAGTTTTATTAGTATTAAAAAAATCAAAGTACTGAAAGTACTGCTGCGGTAAAACTTCTGGATGATAGGAGTTGATTCGAGTGTTAAAGATTGATAAGTCAATGGTTATATTATCAGTATAACTGCAAATTGGAAAAACGATCCAAAGAAAACAGGACTTAAACTAAGGCTGAAAAACTAATACAAATAATTGTTTATTATTTGGTCGTAATAATTTATCACATTGATTTATTTTCTCACATTTTGTACAGGTCCAGTTATTCTAAATACACATAATGCATTTCAGTGCAGAACCTTCAATCAAAGAGGAAGTATTTATGTTGTCAAGTTTATATAAAGAAAAGTTTCAGCATTATGGTGACTTGTAATGTCAAATTAAATTGATTTTTTTTGTTAAAAACTAAACAGGCATTCTTCAGATATCAAGAAAAAACTTACTGGTTATATTATATAAAATCTCATATACTGTTTAAGCAATACCGTACACGTATTTGACCTTTAATGACTAATATGAATGACATCAAGGATTTCCTTTTTAACAAAAATGTATCTAGCAAGTTTAAGAACACCATACTATCTATAACTACAAAAATTAATGGTTGTCAGACCGTGTAACATATAAAACTAACGTATATTGTCATAAAGGATGACTTTCATGCTTCATAACTTCACTAATACTACTTTGGCAACATATCAGGGGGAAAGAGGGGAAAGAGAGGGAAAGAGAGAAAAAAAATCTATCAGCTGTTTACCGGTATATGCTTTATCAAGTTTCAAGTACATGAATGTATATATATTAACTATAAAACTAAATAACCTGAGTTAATTAACTAAACGACATGTAAATGGCACGAAGGATATTTTTTGTCAAAACATGTTAATATTTTTTCTCTATATCTATCAAGTTTGTAGTACATTACAACATATATTCTAACAAACGGTAACGGCACGAGTTACCTAAATGACAGATATTGTCATCAGTGTCCTTTTCTAACTACAATTTGTAAATATCTTCTTATTAAATATTATGGAAAGTTGTTCAGCAAAATTTGGAGCAAGGATAGGTCCAAAATTCGGATCGCAAATTCACTCAGAAATTTTACTTTGACATGATAATTTACTTTGAAATTTGACTATTGGTTCCAAAACTGTTTTCATAAGGCTTGAACATGATAATTTACTTTGAAATATGAATATTGGTAGAAAAACTGTTCTTATAAGGCTTGGTTCAAGAAAAACATAATTGTAGTATTTGATTTAATGAAGGATAGTGACACGCTTACTTTTTACTGTTTTGATGAATTGATACAAATCTATCAGATTAGTACTAATTTTGTGGAATATCACGGTTTTATTATCTGCTATCAGAGAATACCTGAATTAGGCTGACTCTGAAATATGTCAAATTTGTTTCCTACTTACATTAAATATTTCATATTGATCTGTACAATGTAATGAAAAAATAACATATTCCTACCGGGAGGAGAAGATGGGAAGACTTAATTAGTTCAGTCGAATCATTTGAAATGGGTTGATATTTCTAAAATTTCCTTTACAGTAACGAAAATTATAAGCTTCAGTGGTTTCAATATATATTATAGCAGATTCACTCAGCAATTTTACTTTGACATGATAATCTACTCCGAAAAAAACATTGTGTTACAAATTATATAAGTACATTTGCCTAGTACAGAATAGTACGTACATGTATTACAATTTCAGTTATATTTTAAACACCTCCGAATTTTTTCATTTAATTTGCATAAACAACCAAACGATAAGATTTCGTTATAAAATGACACTTAATCCTCTAAACAATAGAACAGCCAACTCTAGATCACTGCTTATTGTTTTTGTCTGATGTGGTCATGATCAATGTATCACACCTTCACGCTTGGCTGCACACTGCTACAGATACGAAGAGATGTATATATGGGGTGGTTATCTATCCTTTAATCTTTGAAATATTTTTCTCGAATACCCAGCTCCCTACCGCTCCGAACCGCTGTAAATGAAAATGTGTATGAGCAAGGGACGTCAGAAACATTATATAACATGTGTTGAGAATATGTATAACAGTATTTACATTAAAACCTATCTATTAAAACCACCCAGTGGTCTGAGTAAAAGTGGTCTTAATAGCGAGGTGGTCTTAATTCTGAGGTGGACCAGGTTTCTTCTATGATCATGACGATCAAGAACAGAAACTCTGTATCCTAGCTGACCGGTACATAATATATGTACTGTATTTTTGTTTCAAAATTGAAATTTTATGAAAAATGCAATATACATGTATATATAAATGTATATTATATATATATTTTTTTTAATTTTTTTGTTCAATTTTTTGCATTTAACACATTTACAAATACATGGGACATCAACATAAACTTGACATGACATATACATTACATTTATATAAAAAAAACATAAGAAACATAACATAGCATGCTGAGTATGTACATGTACGTGTGGGGAAAAAACCAGTTTGATATATTTTGGTTAAGATAAATTTGCAAATTACTATATTTGATCAATCAGTTTTGTCGGCCATTAGAATTTTAATCATATCATATTTTAATGCATGCGTATCTAATCAAAACCAATAATTTACAAATATTTTTTTAAAGTTTGATAAATTAGGGACATATAATGACTATACCATTTATTTCTAGAGCATAGACATATTTTTTTCATTAAATTAAGTTAATGGTGTGTGCTTATTTAAATCTTAAACTGAATTTCACTGAAGTAATTGTTGACAATCTAAATGAAAATACTTTTTCTAGACATTACTTTCTATTATGTTTTAATTATAATTCAAATACATATCGTTAGTTTAATCAGAGATTTAGATAGTTATTAAATTATCTATGTCTCTGGTTTAATTATCACATAGTATCACCTGAGGTAAATGAGAATCTATGTGTTTTAAAATTGGTATTGATCTGTGTAAATTATTATTAATATTTACGTAAATCGATTTTAATTATCCCGCCATGTGCAATGATTGGTCAAATAATAACTTACGATCACAATCGGTAAAGTGTTTGAAAGACTACTGTGCAATAGTCAAGCGTACTTTTAACTAATGCAAAACACCGATTGTTTACCGCAACAAAATAGATGACACATCTATTGAAATGAGATGATTGACGTACGGTACTTCATAAATATCTGAAATAAGATCAATATATCTCATACATTAAAGAATTTTAATTCCATTGGCGTTACACGTATGAGAAAGAACTGCCTAAATCGTTCGATCTCGCCACCAGGGCTATCGAAAGAACGTTGCATTACTTGTGGTTTCGATCACGTCAACTGCCAGTCACAAGTATGCAAGTATAAGTTGTAAAGCTTAAACTAATAAAGAAATTGAAATGATGGCGATTAACACTCTTCCTAGTACAGGTAGATAATCTGATAATTAGGTCGACGGAAACAAAAGACTGACTGATGTACCTGCGGGTAGTTGTTCACGGGTTGCTGCGTGCGGGAAGGTGAGGCACAGCGAGGTGTGAAGTCACATGTGCCTGTGGTCATAATCAAATGGGTCAATTAGTGTTAATTTAGTGGTCGTTGGGACTATTAAAATTGGTCGTAAAACGGAATAGCGGTGTGATTGTATTTCTGAAGAGAAAAAAAATCGGAACTGAAAATAAGTGGCCGTAATAGTGGGATGTTCGTAATTTAGTGTATATGCTATACATGTCTATGTTTGGAATTAACTTTTGGAAAATAAAAATAAAATAAAACAAAAATAAATATAAAGACAAAATAAAAGAATATTTTCAAGCATGGTTAAAAACAACAAATAAAAATATGAAATAAAAAAAAAAAAATAAACTGCGACGGTAAGATTGAACCCGGGCCGTCAGCTAGAAAGCTACGGCAGGCAATCCAGTAAGCTAAGCTCGAAAAGACATGCTAAGTCCTTTTCGTGTCGTAAGACTGTATGCTATTGTTAAAGAATTCTAATTATTTTATAAGATTTGAATGTAATTATTGTATGTTATATAATTTTAGGACCACATTCAATTTTCGGTTTTTTTTTTGTTTTGTTTTTTCTGATTTTTGATGAAGTTTGATGATTTTATTCCTGCATTTGTATAGATTATAGTTTGGCCCTAACTGGCCTTGGTTGTCGATGGTATGTAAACTAAAATAACCAAACCGGATCAAACGAAACTCTCTCTAGCAGTGTTATTGTTTTCCAAGACAATTAGCTTCTATTTTTAGGTGTATTTGTGTTATGGAGTATGATAGTTATGACGAGCAGATAAGAAGAAACCCTTACATCAGCAATTTATTCCTTACTTCATATCATTGTTACATAATACAGTGGTCCAACGATAATCCGAACATTTGTACAACAAGCCAAAACCGTCCGGATTACGAATGTTCCTGAATGTTCCCTTCTGTTTTTAAAACGACCTTAAGTATTCTTCCCAACAACAATTACTTATAATCTATATATATTATGCTGTGAGGCGGTAGTTGTCGTAAAAGGGAGTCCAGAGCATTAGTGATAGTGAAATGCCCTAAAAGATGTGGAAACCCACGTGGAAACCACAACAATGTGTACTCCACATTTCTGATAGGAATTATACACCATTTTATCGTCTGTAGAATGTTCAACTTAAATTAATGCTGTTTCTTTAATGCATTAAATCAATGTTTTCAATGAATTAATATCTGTTTTATCACATCAAGTTAAAGACACTAAATACCTTATGACGAAGTTGTTCCCAGTGTTTATCCGTGATCGCTGTCAGAAGATAATGAATGAATTGTGTTGTCCTAAATTCAATTCTTATCTTTTGGTTTTTATCGGTACTTGCAGACAATGGCCATACAGAACGGGCGTTAGAATTGTATCTGCTGCCCCTATATTGCTTGATCGTAAAAGGCGAGGTTCTTGTCTTTCCTTTCTTCTAAACTCACTTTCTTCTTCCTTCTTCGTCTCCCTTGACACCACCTCACTTTTGGCCTTCGGTTGAGCGCTCGCCCCTGTGAGGTAAGCTCTTGGTTCTGTCCCCTGGCCGAGACACATCATAGTCTATAAGCGCTCAATATACGGGGAGTGGGACGACTGGCTCGCCCTTTGTAAGTATAATGTGACCAGATGGGTTGGGTTGCTTGATGTCTTCGGTGCATGCTTCAGTGATATAGCACTATAAAAAGGGCAACAAATCCACTATACAATAAAACACAACACTAATATACCGCAGTCTCCCAAAGCACGCACCACGCACACCATACACACTGCATACATGGGAGGCCGTCCTTACATGACTCTGGCTTTTAATAGGACGTTAAAATTAATAAAACAAGCAAACAAATGATGTTACTATAATTCATAAATGGACAGGCAAATCTATATTATTCAAATCGTCAGCATAGTCAAATGAAAACAATTCATAAAAACATATTAGACTAAAATCAGTAAAAATCAATTGACAGCCAGTCACAATTGGCATATGAGATTGCTTAAAATGTTTTTTAAAAAGTACGAATTAAGGCTTGAAAGTACCTATATATTTTACCCGAAGTCAGTCTTACACATTTCTTTTATGACTGAATAGTATATAATATCAAAATTCATTTATAGAATATGTTTCCCGACAAAACTTATTAGAATATCAGCCATGAATAGGTTAACCATAAATAGGCTATCCAAAATGTTAGGTATACGTTATATCACAATAGAAGTCTAGTTATAAGAGTTCTGCTATTGCTAAATAAAATTGACTTATTATCACGTGTTAGTTTTATATGCCGATGGTCGATATACTAAATTCATATTAATCATGTTGTAGTAAAGCCTGCGGCCGCTTTGGCCGAGTGGTTAAAGTGAACAGTCGGGCAAGGATGGCTAAAGTCGGTAAAAATGGTGTGAATGTATCCGGTATTATTTCTTATGGAATAGAAAAATAAAACTTTCTCGTCAAAATCTGTCTGCGTACGTAGAAATTAATTTAAAGTATAGGAATCCTAAAACGTCTTCCCGGCTGACTATGTCCGTTGTTACATTTCCACGCAGCCTCGCTTTCAATGCTTTAATCTTTTCTTAGTTTAATGGTCAGAACTGGGAAACGTAAGCAGAACTTGACCGTAGTATTATTATGTGAGAACTTTTGGAAGGTCAATGAACGCATTTAGACTGATTTTCTTTGCCCGGCTATTCACTTTAAGATGTCCCGACATATTACCACAAGTCCTCCACCTCTGGATTCGAGTCCAATGTGGGACAGTTGCCAGATACTGACATATTTTTTTCCTGGTACTCCGGTTTTCATCCCAAGCAAATCTGGCACGTCCTTACATGGCCCTTGCTGTTATAGGACGTTTAACAAATAAAACCAAAGTATTGAAGCCTATAATATATTACTAGCCTCCATTGTAACCGCTTTTCTGACAACGCACCCTACCTGACAAGAAAAGCGTGTGTCAATGCTTGGTCATTCCTTTGTATAGCGACATCGTATGGGGAATGCAGATTTGATTGTATGTAACTTCAGCGTCACTTACCCAACAGGTTGACCTTTTATTCAACTAGCAAATCCAAATCGTTGGGCTGAGTGTAGACTGGCCACCAGTCTCTAGAATATTAAACAAATCACTAAAATTTTGCTTGATTATTTTTGTCTCTACTACATGCCTGATTCAAGTTTTAAACTAGGGGGAGATAATCTAGTAAAGAACTCTTAAAGAAAGTCTTATCAGCAACTTAGGGTCTGGTTGCCAGTCTAGGCTGAGTGATTCAATAGCAAATTGAAGGACTGAGTATTCAACTAGCAAATCGTAGTGCTGACAGATTCAACTACCAAATCGTTGGGCTGAGTAAAGAGCAAATCTTATTGACGACTTGAAGATAATCCTTCCATATATTGTGTACATGGATAAGGGGAGATTATCAACTCATGACCTAACCAAAACTTACTTTTACTTGTATTTGCAAGTTTGGAAGTTTATATTTGAACCTTTTCTTTTCCTTTTCCACCCTTCAATATCTGAATTATTGTCGAGTCGTAACGTATACTTTAAGTGCATATCCACCGATATTGGAATCACGATCTTCCGTGGCCTCTAAACCTACGTCATATCATCCCATTAACACCAAAACAAAATATTATTAGCATCAACCATATTACATTCCCACCACTCTATGAAACTAATTATTGTACATGCACTTTCTTATATGTATATGTCTATATTTATATTTCCCGTTTTTTTCTTTGCTATATAACAGCTGGGAAATCATTTACATTACACTTGTGTAAACGCAGTCGGTTGTCGCGCAAGAATACGTACACCGGAACACCGGCTTCCGCAAGTAGTGTTAATGCACAACAGATTTGGCTTATATTATTTCTGTATTTTTAATTCTTAAATTCAACACTTTGAATGTAACGAATATCATATTTCAGAAAATAAAATATTTGAGAAATATTGCATCAATGGGATAAAAAAGAAAGTATTATTGTGGAACTATATCTTGTGTACTTTCTTAATTTGTCAACATTTCCGGCCAAATTGGAGCCAACTGTTCCGGGATTCCATCAATTGACCGGCTGTTACATCACTCGTATAACGTTGAAAAAACGACGTTTTATTTTATCAGAACATAAAAATTTAAAAGAAATAGTTGGTTAAAATGTAAATATAAGGAAGGATTTTTATTCCTTGTTGTTAACTGGTGTGTAAACTGCATTTGTTGGACAGATATTTCATCATGACGCACAAACCTGGTGTGTAAACTGCATTTGTTTGACAGGTATTTCAACATGACGCGCTAACGCGCGTCATTTAAAATACCTGTCCAACAAATGCAGTTTACACACCAGGAAGCAACAAAAAATAAAAACCATTCATTATTTAAAGCTGACAATGCAAATTTAAAAAGCATGTATTCGAGATTTGAAAAGGGACCCCGTATTCAAGGAAGTGAAATAGCCATTTTTTCTTTTGCTCTGCTTGGCTACATTTCGCTGACCCATTCCCTATATAAAGCACGTGAATTGACACATATCCCAGATAACAAATTACTTAACTGAAAATAAACATTACACTTACCTGAATTAATTGAATTAATAGTAAGAGCTAAATCCCAAAATATGTCCAGTACGAACGTATAAAATACTTCAATGTACACCAGGTTCCCTATCGGTGCATACCAGGAAGGGCCTGCTCGACAGGAAATCCGGGAGAGGGGGCCATGTGCACATTAGGTTCATTGGCGTCATCCGTGATTACAAATATATATTGTAAATAAACGATGTATCAACGATTTCAAACAACAGCAGTTCCACTATTACAAGGAGGCATACCATGTATATACCGCAGTCTCCTAAAAATATACTTAAGCATTAAACTATCTTTCCATGACATCTATGGTTTATATAGGTGCCAGAGCTTTGCAGACAATCTTTATAATGCGCGCTAGCGCATTATGAGATAATTGCTGGCATCTGTTTAGACCACAGATTAACTCATTTTGGGGTCTCTGCAAAAACCGTTTATCAATGACGATTTAATCCACGAGATGAAACAGCATTTGACGGTGATCAATTGACGTCACCACGTCAACATTAGTGACGTCAGAATGGTCAGGTTTTGGATGTGAGTTATTAAAGCATTGAACGTCTTTCAGTTGGCATGAATAGCCAATATGAATGCCAACTGGACAGAGGCAAATTCCATGAACCACGCTGGCGCTTCATGTTGGATTGGCCTCTGTCCATTTGGCAACTGAAAGACGTTCAATGCTTATATTTACATTTGGTTACAATTTTGTTTTCAAATACCAAGGGATTTTGCATCTGTAATGAATTAATCATTCGTTATCGTCAAGGATGGAACAGCCATATGAACAGCCGTTTTCCGTGATCGCTGGCACGACAATTGTGACGTCACAATGATGAGGTCGTCATAAAAAGCAATTGAAGTTCAAAGTCTATATGACTGCAAATTGCATTAGTGAAAATGTAAATATAACCTCAAATACTTCACTTCGCCTTGGCTAGTTTATAAAGTAGAAATGACAAGTAAAGACTAATCCGGATCAACATACAACAGTTGTGTGAATCGATTACTATTATCACGTGATTAATTTCCGGTTTTTTTGATTTTTTGGCTTTCGTTTTTCGTTTGCGTTTATCATCGATAGCTTGTGTTTATCGTTTTTTTTTGGTTTTCGTTTAGAGAAACGCGCTTTTCACTCTTCATTCTTCGTTTTTCGTTTGCGTATTCGTTCGTCTGTGTTTGGTTTTTCGTTTTTCGTTTCGCGTGCGTTTGGAGGGAATGCTACACGCTTGGAGTAGGCCTAACTTACTGCGCCATGCAGAAAAGAAGTATGACAGATTTTTGATGTAGACCTAAAGACCTCTAAAACGATCTCTGAACACTCTAGTGGGTTTAAATTGATACAAACTGTTACTAATTATCAGACTCCTATAGAGAGGTTCATGGTTCTGTTCAAATAAGTTGGTCTGCGACGTATTGATGACAACATTGATATCAATTTTGAAGACGCGTGTTTAATCAGTTTATAAACAAATTCAATAAATACTGTAGAATAATGAATATAACTTTACAATTATAACGCCTTGTAATCTATTTGGTTTTTCTTTATCACCTATCGGCAACGAAATTAATTTGATTAGGACGATCCTACATTAATATTCAGAAGTCAAATGAAAATGGAAACGAATGCGCAGGGATAAAAAGTGAATCCACACGACAAAATAAATGGAAAATAGTTATATAAATTTTAACACAGCAACTGTAAGTCGGAGGACCGCTGCAGTCACGTAACATCCCCAGTGGGATCACTGGGTCTGATGCGCCAGCATTAAAACATAGTACACACTGCTAACTACAATACTTTTCATAATTCGTTTGCGTTGTTGATAAATTATTGTCGTTTCTGTCAAGGTAAACATGAAAATTCTACCCGATATAGAACTCTCAAGAGAAAATATAACCAGATGTCGCTAAGTGGTAAAGACAGTAGATTTTTGTGCTGCGCTTGTAACGTATTATAGATACATGTATGTTTTTTATTTGTCGTACAGTTTATCAAAAGCTAAGGTCACATAAGGTCCATTTATTATCTGTCACATTTTAAAACCAAATTATTCTAGCTTTTAAAAACCAACTTTGGCATTTATATGGTTTCCATACATTTGGTTATTATCCGGAGAGTTACATGTATTTATAACTTCATCCCCGATACTCCCGGTGTAGAGATCCTATGTGATCGGAACCCCTGGAGTATCAAAGATGCTATATAAATTACAAGCATACGTATTCGACTTCCGAATGACATAAATTATACATGTGACGGTGCCTTTCTTGTTTTTACTTCCACGGAAGTGAGAGACAGTCAGAATCTGGTTGTCCCTATGTAGCAATAGATAGGACTATTAACCTGTTTATTTTGATATGATTCTATGTAACACATGTCAAACGAACCAATTGTCACTATATAACACCAAACAACTTTATGGGTTGTATTATTCTTATGTCTATATTTACACAATGCGGTCAGACCAGAATAACACGGTTAAATATATGACCGAGTTGGAGGCATAAATGAGGTCGTTTAGAAAAAAAAATAACCCAAAACATGATTTTGGAACAATGCGTTTTAGCAAAGGACAAAACGATCCCAAACAGTGGCTGACCTATTTACTCTTATATATAAAATTACGATGACAAAAGGAAGGCTAAATGGGAACAAATTATCAAAAAATAATGTTAAAGGCCCACTACCTTTCCTAAACGTTATGATATAAATGTATTTTAGTTTATCATAAGGCTCCTCGAACAGAGCAAGAAAATTATAAGATCATGGCGTTCCAGAAGAGCCTACGTCTTCCAATTTACCTTGGTCAGAAGCCACACAGATGACCGGGATAAGGTTACATTCTGAATATATATGATAATTTTTAGTGTCTATACATAGGTCCGGGGATTTTAAGACGTTTTAGATGTCTAGATCATGGAGAAATACAGGTAAATTTCATCGAAGTTTTATTAAGACCTCTAAAACTTTGAACATGTTCGTAATATACTAATAAATGTCCAAATGAGAGTAGACTTTATTCTCATACCCATGTACATGTGATATGATTATGACTTAATCTTTTGTATACAAATTAAATCATGCATACATCATGATCACGTGGAAAAGTAAGTGGTATGAGAACTCGTGCTTATTAACTATACATGTATAAGGGAATAAAAAAGACCGCTCATACTACAAATATTTTTAGATAGATAGAGATGCAGATAACTATATACATGTATAATTTGTGGGCAGTCACGACGTTTATTTTAATATTATCAGTAATGATTACGCAATTATAAACATAAAGTAAAAATTCCCATGTCTTGAACAATGAAAGACGATTAATGCGACCATCCTTAGAATTAACAGAATTTTGAAAAGTGTGTTTTTAAATCATCGAAATTGTTACCAGAATACATGATAAGGACATCACCAGTACACCGGATATAGCTACTTTTAAGGCGAGAACCGAGACATGGCTCAAGCTTATGTCTTTCGATGTATGATAGACGATAATAACAATAAGATAAATCTCCATTTGCTTCTACAGCAGCTATATCCGGTAAACGTATAAAAAACGGTGATGACGCTTTTTTTTACACTATACGCAGCTATATCCGGTGTACAGATGGATGCTTCCAAATTTCAAGGATAAGTCACCTTTTAATCTTTACAATCGTAACATTTAAATACAATTAAATTATCGTTTGAACTGAATTATTAATAATAATTAATATTATGTAATAGTGTTTGTTTATTAACAACATGCAAATGCTCATGTACATGTGTATGTGATTATTCAATGCCAGCTGCTTTCCGAAATCAAGGACAACATTGCATGCATATAAAGTCGGTTAACCATATGTCTCTGGGCAAAACAGTCCGTCATCTGTATATTTATGACTGAATGTATACACACATTGTCGTAATCCTGTAATCATGTCCGGAACAAACTGAATGAGGCATGTTCCTATAAAGTGCACTTTGTAGATCCGGAATTCAGGTGTCAACCGCAAAAACACTCCCCATTCATTTATACCCGGGTCACTAAGTACATGCCACAGGTGCGCTGTTTGACCGTCTCGATTAATTTACCTGTGAGTTTAATGATTCGTATGTAATGCGATAACAATACAGTATAATTACAATGTTTTATTTAAAGTCATATTTGTCTGGAAATCGTGTTTCATATCAGAAGATAGGTACATGTAATATATTATTTAAGTACAAAATGTTTAAATATGTAAATATAGAACACTATATGAAGTCAATGTAGACTTTTTTCCGACAGAGTTCAAAATTTCTTGCTTTATATATTCAAGATTATTCAGTTTAGTCACTGTGTTATTTACACAGCACTCAACATGCTGTTGTACTTAATCAAACCAATTTCACACCAAATCGACAAACTGAAAATCAAATATTGATTTGAAATGAGAAAAAAAGGCTTGGCCCTGTTTTTATCCATTTTATAATTTTACTACTAAATTTTATTTGATTTTTATTTTATTTTGAACTATAATTTTAATTATTTCATGAGTGCCCAAATCGAAAAAAATAACTTCACAATTATCATATTTGTGTATTGTGATGATTTATAGTAGTACATTCAAACGCATTTGCTTTCTTTTATAGAGAGTTCCAATATAATTTGATATTCAGTAATTTTGTTTTGTTTTATATCGGAGTGTACATAGAGATGATTAAACTACATTGTATTGGAAACCAACGTTTCGTCTTTAAACATTATACATTACCATTGAGAACTAGACGAAAAAGTTCATGTAGTGATTTTGTCTTGAAATCAATAATATAGTTCCTATACGCGACACCGGAAGCGTGTATATTTAACATTGCCTTGCACTTCCGGTATTCCTAAGCACTTCCTGTATCGCATCAGGAATATAAATGCGGTATCAAAGAAAGCGGCTTAAGCTTCTAATATCGTAAAACGATCACTGCATTTTTCTCGTATTAAACAGAGAGCAGAGCCTTGCACTTCCGGTATCATATAAGAGCGAGAAGCAAACTGAAAACGGAGACATATATTTCCGGTGCCGTAGAGCGATTCCTGTGCCACAACGAATAGAAAAAGGAAAAAGAACCTGCCACATCCGGTACCGCAAAGCATTACCACATTGGAAAGAAGTAAATATATGTCTGCTGAAACTTTGAGGAGAGTACATGAGATTGGGAGTTATAATCTACTGCCTCATTTGCATATTGTAAAAGGCGACGAAAAAAAATTGAGGTCTGATCTTATCCCCCGTTTCCATTACTTTCTTTTTCTTTTTTTCAGGCTCGGGGATATGTCTTTACCGAAAAACACCATATCTGTAAATACGTGTATGCTCTGCCCGACATTAGGAAGTGAGACCACTCATTTTCCCCACTTTAAATATAATGTGACCAGATGGAATTACAATCTCGATGTCTTTTGTGGTATATTTAAGCGAGATTGCTATAACGTTTCTTTGTTCAATTTTAGGCCAATGTACGTTCAGTGAAAAAATATATTTATAATTTCACCTAAACCAAACTTAAAGCTATCAAATCGTTTTGAAGGTCAATGTCTATGACAAGACAAACATTTACGATACTTTAGACGTTGAAATACACATAACAAAATACAAAATGTATATGTCAGTCACGTCCGCGGTAATGAATTGTTACATGTCTTTCATGCTTGGTTGATCATCCCAATCTAGTTAACGTCAGTTTAATTATCATACTTTTGGGGTCAAGTTCAGGTCAGGTTTTGTTGTCTGTCGCTAAAACCAAACCTATCCTGCGGAGTACAAGTATATACGCCATGTATACATTGTTTTTAACATTGAATTGTTTACGTGGAATAATTATAAGAACGAAGGGGCGGCCATGCATATTAATTAATTGTACAATGTATTTGAAGTCATTTGTGACAAAAACAAATTGTGTACATAATGACTGCGTGAGTTTTCATGATTTAGTGGTCGCCAATCCTGTTTTTTTCTAAAATAGGTAAACAGATTTTGAAAGGAATGTGGAATAATGTTTAAGAATAGGTTAGATGCAAATTTATAAAATATTATAGACCGAGAGGGTGTGTATCGCTCAGTTGGATTGTTTTGAGAAGTAATCTTAAATAGTTTCTTCAAAGAAGTTCTTTAAATCTTTCAGTGGGACATGAAAATTGTCTTCAAATAATGCTTTCTTAGTAACTGGAATGAGGAATCTTATTTATTTCCTTGATAAATTAAAACCCAGAAAACGTAGCTAGACCCATCCTTGATACTCCAGTCGTTACGATAACTGATGTTATATCACGTGGATATAACGTCAGTTATAGTAACCCCTATAGTATCTATGATGAGCTAGACCCAGAACCATGATGAGCTAGACCCAGAACCATATGAGCTAGACCAAAACCATGATGAGCTAGACCAAAACCATGATGAGCTAGACCCAGAACCATGATGAGCTAGACCCAGAACCATGATGAGCTAGACCCAGAACCATGATGAGCTAGACCCAGACCATGATGAGCTAGACCCAGAACCATGATGAGCTAGACCCAGAACCATGATGAGCTAGACCCAGAACCATGATGAGCTAGACCCAGAACCATGATGAGCTAGACCCAGAACCATGATGAGCTAGACCCAGAACCATGATGAGCTAGACCCAGAACCATGATGAGCTAGACCCAGAACCATGATGAGCTAGACCCAGAACCATGATGAGCTAGACCAAGAACCATGATGAGCTAGACCCAGAACCATGATGAGCTAGACCCAGAACCATGATGAGCTAGACCAAAACCATGATGAGCTATAGACCCAGAACCATGATGAGCTAGACCCAGAACCATGGAGAGCTAGACCAGAACCATGATGAGCTAGACCCAGAACCATGATGAGCTAGACCAGAAACCATGATGAGCTAGACCAAGAACCATGATGAGCTAGACCAAAACCATGATGAGCTAGACCCAGAACCATGATGAGCTAGACCCAGAACTATGAGCTAGACCCAGAACCATGATGAGTAGCAAACATGATGAGCTAGACCCAGAAGAACCATGATGAGCTAGACCAAAACCATGATGAGCTAGACCCAGAACTGATGAGCTAGACCAAACCATGATGAGCTAGACCCAGAACCATGATGAGCTAGACCCAAAACCATGATGAGCTAGACCCAGAACCATGATGAGCTAGACCCAAAACCATGATGAGCTAGACCCAGAACCATGAGCTAGACCAGACATGAGCGACCCAGAACCATGATGAGCTAGACCCAGAACCATGATGCTAGACCCAGAACCAAAGCTGACCATGATGAGCTAGACCAAAACCATGATGAGCTAGACCCAGAACAGAAGCCATGATGAGCTAGACCAAACCATGATGAGCTAGACCCAAACCATGATGAGCTAGACCCAAAACCATGATGAGCTAGACCCAGAACCATGATGAGCTAGACCCAAACCATGATGAGACCGAGACCAGACCATGATGAGCCATGATGAGCTAGACCCAGAACCATGATGAGCCATGAGAGCTAGCCCAGAACCATGATGAGCTATACTAGACCCAGAACCATGATGAGCTAGACCAGAACCATGATGAGCTAGACCCAGAACCATGATGAGCTAGACCCAGAAACCATGATGAGCTAGACCCAGAACCATGATGAGCTAGACCCAGAACCATGATGAGACCCAGACCATGATGAACTATGATGAGCTAGACCAAAACCATGATGAGCTAGACCCAGAACCATGATGAGCTAGACCAAAACCATGATGAGCTAGACCCAGAACCATGATGAGCTAGACCCAGAACCATGATGAGCTAGACCCAGAACCATGATGAGCTGACCCAGAACCATGATGAGCTAGACCCAGAACCATGATGAGCTAAGACCCAGAACCATGATAGCAGACCCAGAACCATGATGAGCTAGACCCAGAACCATGATGAGCTAGACCCAGAACCATGATGAGCTATAGACCCAGAACCATGATGAGCTAGACCCAAACCATGATGAGACCCTGAGAGCAGACAAACCATGATGAGCTAGACCCAAACCATGATGACTAGACCCAGAACCATGATGAGCTAGACCCAGAACCATGATGCTAGACCAAACCATGATGAGCTAGACCCAGAACCATGATGAGCTAGACCCAGAACCATGATGAGCTAGACCCAGAACCATGATGAGCTAGACCCAGAACCATGATGAGCTAGACCCAGAACCATGATGAGCTAGACCCAGAACCATGAAGCTAGACCAGAACCATGATGAGCTAGACCCAGAAACCATGATGAGCTAGACCCAGAACCATGAGAACCATGATGAGCTAGACCCAGACCATGATGAGCTAGACCCAGAACCATGATGAGAGACTAGACCCAGAACCATGATGAGCTAGACCCAGAACCATGATGAGCTAGACCCAGAAACATGATGAGCTAGACCCAGAAACCATGATGAGCTAGACCCAGAACCATGATGAGCTAGACCCAAACCATGATGAGCTAGACCCAGAACCATGATGAGCTAGACCCAGAACATGATGAGCTAGACCATAACCATGATGAGCTATAGAACCAGATGACCCATGATGAGCTAGACCCAGAACCATGATGAGCTAGACCCAGAACCATGATGAGCTAGACCCAGAACCATGATGAGACTAGACCCATGAAACCATGATGAGCTAGACCCAGAACCATGATGAGCTAGACCCAGAACCATATGATGAGCTAGACCCAGACCATGATGAGCTAGACCCAAAACCATGATGAGCTAGACCCAGAACCATGATGAAGCTAGACCAGAACCATGATGAGCTAGACCCAGAACCATGATGATGAGCTGAGAACCAGAACCATGATGAGCTAGACCCAGAACCATGAATGAGCTAGACCCAAACCATGATGAGCTAGACCCAGAACCATGATGAGCTAGACCCAGAACCATGATGAGCTAGACCAGAAACCATGATGAGCTAGACCCAGAACCATGATGAGCTAGACCCAGAACCATGATGAGCTAGACCCAGAACCATGATGAGCTAGACCCAGAACCATGATGAGCTAGACCCAGAACCATGATGAGCTAGACCCAGAACCATGATGAGCTAGACCCAGAACCATGATGAGCTAGACCCAGAACCATGATGAGCTAGACCCAGAACCATGATGAGCTAGACCCAGAACCATGATGAGCTAGACCCAGAACCATGATGAGCTAGACCCAGAACCATGATGAGCTAGACCCAGAACCATGATGAGCTAGACCCAGAACCATGATGAGCTAGACCCAGAACCATGATGAGCTAGACCCAGAACCATGATGAGCTAGACCAAAACCATGATGAGCTAGACCCAGAACCATGATGAGCTAGACCCAGAACCATGATGAGCTAGACCCAGAACCATGATGAGCTAGACCCAGAACCATGATGAGCTAGACCCAGAACCATGATGAGCTAGACCCAGAACCATGATGAGCTAGACCCAGAACCATGATGAGCTAGACAGACCAACATAGAAGACCAGACCATGATGACTAGACCCAGAAACCATGATGAGCTAGACCAGAAGCCACCATGATGAGCTAGACCCAAAACCATGATGAGCTAGACCCAGAAACCATGATGAGCTAGACCAGAACCAGATGAGCTAGACCCAGAACCATGATGAGCTAGACCCAGAACCATGATGAGCTAGACCCAGAACCATGATGAGCTAGACCCAGAACCATGATGAGCTAGACCCAGAACCATGATGAGCTAGACCCAGAACCATGATGAGCTAGACCCAGAACCATGATGAGCTAGACCCAGAACCATGATGAGCTAGACCCAGAACCATGATGAGCTAGACCCAGAACATGATGAGCTAGACCCAGAACCATGATGAGCTAGACCCAGAACCATGATGAGCTAGACCCAGAACCATGATGAGCTAGACCCAGAACCATGATGAGCTAGACCAAACCATGATGAGCTAGACCCAGAACCATGATGAGCTAGACCCAGAACCATGATGAGCTAGACCCAGAACCATGATGAGCTAGACCCAGAACCATGATGAGCTAGACCCAGAACCATGATGAGCTAGACCCAGAACCATGATGAGCTAGACCCAGAACATGATGAGCTAGACCCAGAACCATGATGAGCTAGACCCAGAACCATGATGAGCTAGACCCAGAACCATGATGAGCTAGACCCAGAACCATGATGAGCTAGACCCAGAACCATGATGAGCTAGACCCAGAACCATGATGAGCTAGACCCAGAACATGATGAGCTAGACCCAGAACCATGATGAGCTAGACCCAGAACCATGATGAGCTAGACCCAGAACCATGATGAGCTAGACCCAGAACCATGATGAGCTAGACCCAGAACCATGATGAGCTAGACCCAGAACCATGATGAGCTAGACCCAGAACCATGATGAGCTAGACCCAGAACCATGATGAGTTAGACCCAGAACCATGATGAGTTAGACCCAGAACCATGATGAGCTAGACCCAGAACCAGCTAGACCCAGAACCATGATGAGCTAGACCCAGAACCATGATGAGCTAGACCCAGAACCAGCTAGACCCAGAACCATGATGAGCTAGACCCAGAACCAGGACCAATGTTTGCAATATGTCTTTTAATTCAAAGCAATCCTATTGGTTGTAAGAGTTTAAACCACACATATTCCGACCTTCGTATAAGGCAAGAGTTTCCGCTATGACAAAGAGACACATTATTGTGACAACATCCCAAATATGCAGACATTCACACAGACAAACACATCGCATACAAGGGAGGTCGTCTTTTAATCACTATAACTGTTAATATGACGTAAATAAACGAACGAACCAACCAACCAACCAATTGTATTAGGTATTTTAGTGGTTTGTTTCAGAAAACGGCCAATGCAGAGATGTCTGAATCAAGTTTGAATTTTTTTTATCATTTCTTTTTTTTTGTATCTCTTAGGACGTATCTGTTATTAGATATTCTCATTTTATATATTTCAATTTCAATCTCTAGATCCACTTCTCATGTAGGCCTTATTAGACCTATTGTATCGGACACATGTTCCTAAGATGACTGTAGTACAGGTATATAACGATAATTATACTATAAATCACTTTATGTTCGCAAATTCTTTTTTCGCGATCAAGGGCTGTTAAGTTTATTGTAATTACGTACGTTTTACACATTTATTCGCAAAGTGTTGTCACTATCTGTTTTCCACAGAAAATTAATCATATTTTATCACCTCTGTCATACACTTGGTCTGTTTACCGTATAGCTGGATATTTCCCAGGACGATGTTTTTGCGAAACCACGAGACATTCCTATGACCGCGAAAATTTGATCCGCAAAATATTTAAAAAAAATGTTAAATTGTATATATACCTAATGGCAGATCGCGAAAAATTTAAAACCGCGCTATTTTTCTTTTTTTCTCTCTCTCTGTTTTCTGTTTTTCAACCAAATAGCGAAAGTTTTGATCCACGGAATTTAATTCGTTTGTTAGGAGAGGAATACCGTTCGTTAAGAAAGAATTTCAAATGACGAGAGGTTCCAGACCTTTCTTTGAGACAAACGTGCTGAATCGTAAATTTTCTGTGAATTGGTTTGAATGCACGACGCCAGATAGCCTTGAAATGGAATTTGTCGCGTCTGACATTTGCAACTTCAGAGGTTGATATCTAATTGTGGAGGTATTAAAACTACATACATCAAACAATACTGTAAATAGGTATCTTTATGTGTCTTAATATACGGATGATACACCTGTCTACATAGACAGATAGTCTCGATTTTGTTTTTTTCACATGAAAAGAGCGTTCACTGTCTGGTATCTATTGACCAATGGTATACTGTGCTGTTGTTAAGATTTGCGGGTGGAAAATTTCGCAATTTATTGTTTAAAACTTCGCGAGGCTTATTTTCACGAATAACATTTGTTATCTTTAAAAGCGTCATACACTTGACATGTAGTACATAAAACCTTTGTCGCGTGGCATTAAACGCGGATTTATGGCGAATTTAAAACTCCCGCGAATAATGTCATCTGTACATTATTGATATCAAACCACAATGAACAGGGTTAGGAAAACTATAATATAATTATTGTATTAGTCTATTGACGAGCATATCAACAATCAAATTGGACTAGCTACAAACGCACCATCGTCGATACTCCAGGGGTTCCGATCACTTACGATCTCACGAAAGTGATCGGAACCCCTGGAAAATCCACATGGAACTGGCACGAAAATTTTCAACCAACAGTATACATATATAATATAATAAAACATATATATATGTATGCTGTTGGCTAAAATATTTCGTGCCGTGTCCCTTTGGGAATATCGAGGATGCAGACGCACAGTTTGAGTATACCTTTTGTATCCTGTAATTATCCTGAGACAAAAAAATGGACCATTTTAAAATATATATATAGAAGCAATTACGTTTACTTGGCAGTGAGTAATGCTGATTGCAATAATGAATTCTAAATGGATAAATAAATTCGATGTTGAATTTCTCGTCTTCCAGTTGGCATTGTTGTCAAACCTGACTTAGAGATATACAGATGTAGCACTATAAAAAAGGCAGAAGTTCCACTGTATAAGAAGACACAACACGAGCATACCTCAGTCTCCCAAAACACACACTGCACACTACATACACGCTATACACACCACATACGCGGGAGGCCGTCCTTACATGACCCTGGCTGTTATAAGGACCTTAATTAATAAACAAACAAACAGTCATTATTAAGACCAATTCATCAGGGTCCCAAATGGTTTCATTTCAACACAATTTGACTTGGGTATAAAGACTACTTGGACTTTTAAAACCATTTTCCTGGTCCCTTGGAAAGTCTCTATAGACAGGTTTGTCTAATTATTCAGAATTTGGAACTGAAAACTGTTGTTTCTTTAATCACAGAAGTTTAATGCTTTTATGTATATATCTGACAATATTTTCTCAAGGCAATCTTAATGGATCTCTTGTAAATACATATCATAATCGTCAGGGACAAACAACATTAATAAAAAAAATTAATACTTACAAAACAAATGTATACGTCTAAGTACAAGATACAAACACTATTTATTTAGCATCGCATATAGACAACATTAGCACGTACTGTAGAGGTATCATTGCGACAATTAATTGTATGAATGATATATTAATTGGTAAGATATTCAAGAAAACAAAATAATAAAGTCTTATCATGATTATTTCTCATTAGTTTAATGTTTCTTCTGAAAAAAGCGGTTATAACTATTACTTGGATACTATATAGCAGAAGCCAGACAAAGAAAAATTGAAGTTCGTTTTGTTGTTTTCAAAATGTTATGGTACGATACACATAATATTTTCCATTAGACTGACATTTAAACTACGTCTGTCTCGTATTTTATACACTTTTAAGTGATTCTTTCTCCTAATATCATAACACGAGTCACGTTGACGGATAATTGACACACACACGTGATCATTAACCCACATTATATATACTCCGACTAAATTCAATTTATATCAACAGCATTGTGTTTTTGTCCTCAACAAAAGAATCAATTATATCGACCGAGACATTATATTAACCTATAAGATCTACATATAACTATCAACATTGAGCTGTGTTGTATATTTGCTTTTAACAGCGTTATTCATATATACGTGTATCTGTTGCTATTTATCTCTAAATACACAACGTTAAAACGACAATTCCTTTTTGTTTACTTTGAATTCTATAAATAGACAGAAAACGTGCTCTCGCGTTGTTAAGGATGATGTCATTTGTTCCACTTTCAGTTGAAGACGCCCTGGGAAGAAATTGACCTAGTTACATACACGAGCTTACAAATATATTGAATAACGGCATCACTTATAAATGTGCGAATACCCTTGAGTGTTGTCTCACGCGATCTAAAGAATAATTGGTACATCTGTATGAAACACGTGAAAAGGTCTCGGGAATAGTGTTTAATGGCTGTTTATGATATGAGAAAAGTCTTTGTTAAGCTTTTCATACATTTCCAGTTTGTGTATTGACCAGGTACACTCGTGTGTATATCTTTCCTCAGGTGAACCCAAACATTTCATCAGCTCTTTATGTAGCGTTGAAAGGTAAACACAGACAGCCTTATACACATTACCTATAGCTACATGGCTAAGGTGTAATGTTATAATATGTAAATAATGCTTGATCCTTCTTCGTTTTACATTACAAGTGAAAAAAACCTACTATTTAAAACCTCCACAAATCTGATAAAAAAATCAGTATTTTGAAATTGTCTTTCAAAACCAAATATCTTTTCCAACTGTTTCAACAAAGAAATTTTATTTTAGAAATCTATCCATATAACGATAAAGATATTGTAAAAATGTGATTTACATATGACGTCACGTCTACATACGTCTAATAAAGCATTAAAAATTCATTTATGATATTACATTAAGAAAAATAAGCATTTAAAATAATAAAACAAACTACAGTACAAAATTGTTTGAAATGAAATGTAATTTGAGGCGGGGGAGGGGGGAGAGATGATATTTCTTGATCAAATATCAGGTGTCAAATTGCATATTTGATTTGAAATGAAATGTAATTTGAGGGGGGAGATGATATTTCTAGATCAAATATCACGTGTCAAATTGTATTTGTTTTTATTAAAACACAACCGAATTACGACGTATTATTACTTGTACATATGACTCACGTATCACTTACCAACCGAACACATTGTCACTTTAATATAAGTCAGTGACAAGCATGGCGGAGTAAAGATGATATTTCAACCACTAAAATCTTTCTTAATTCATTGCATTGTAAGAAAGACCGAATGGATATCTTTAAAGTACATTTATTTTGTTTATGGTTACGACCAAAAAACGACTATGGAGGACGTCGAAATGATCGCAATAGCATGAAACATCACTTCCTTGTTAAAGTGAATAGGCGGGCAAAGAAAACCAGTCTAAATGCGTTCATTGGCCTTCCAAAAGTTCTCACATATTAATACGACGGCCAAGTTCTGCTTAGGAAAGTTGAAAGCATTGAAAGCGAGGCTGCGTGTAAATGTAACCACGGACATAGGGAGGACGTTTTAGGATTCCTAAACTTTAAATTAATTTCTTCGTACGCAGACAGATTTTAGCAAGAGATTTTATTTTTCTATTTCATAAGAAATTATACTGGATACATTCACACCATTTTTACCGACTTTAGCCATCCTTGCCTGACTGTTCACTTTAAGTTATGTTAATTTGTTTGTTTGTGTTTAACAGCCCATCGACAGGGTCATTAAGGGTCAAACCTAAAGATGAAAAGAGACATCAAATGTATAACTTTAGATAAAACATACTTAAGGTAAAACTTAGGCAAGTTCTACAAAACCCCTCAGTGTTTCTATTAGAGTTATATATGTGCTATAACTTGGTGAACATGTTGACATGATATACTTCTTCAGTAATAAATCTATTCACAACCATAAAGTTTGATGAATTAAGCAGTGGAAATTAGTTAAATGGGCAGACAGACATGTATTATGCATTACAAACAATAGTTACAACACAGCGAAAATCTGGTTTTTATGCCTTATGTATGTTAGATGGAAATTTACCTGCAGAAATCACTTTACACTTGTAATCACTATATCACATTTACATTAATATCACTATAGAAATGTGAAATGGAATTTTAGACCACAATTTGGCTTCATGGTCTGACCGTATGTACTCAATTTTCTGGATTGCAGATGTAAACATAATTATTTTTGACAGTACTACCAAGAATCATTTTCAGTTCTTATCTGCATGTATTTATAAAATCACAACCTATGCATTGCAACTAATGTAATTGTCAACTTTTGAAGGCGAATAACATGTTAAAATTTCTTCTTGATTTGTGAGAATGAAAATTACAGCACATTGCTTATGTTACAAGCAACAATCAAGTAATGGAACAGACGATAAAATAGATAACGTCTCATGATACTGATCTAAAGATCTGTTATCAAAATAGATTGCATTTCACGTCATAGAATAGTTAGCTTATCGGAGATATCGAAGCACTTGACAACTTTAAGAAATGAAATGCAGGGGGATCATCCCCTCTCAGAAGATCCACATGGATAACAAGATAGATATGTCCAGTTCGGAGCTAAGAAAGGACAACTTCCTTTCTAGGATCTCTACAACTGGACAAACGTTTGTTTCTGTAGATCACCATTGTTGCCTATGGGGTTTTATGGCTGACTGAATTAAATGTTTGATGTCAGTGTATGACAGTTTCAAATCTATTTGTGTTGTGTTGAGTGAGGTCTTCATCAAAAAGTCGCATATACTTTTGACATCCTCGATACTCCAAGGCTTACCATCATTGTCGTAATATTCACCCCTGGACTATGTATAACAAAACTGAAGGCAGTTCAGGAGGTAAAAACTGGCCAATCATATGTCTGCAGAGAAGATTACAAAGAAAACGACACCCAACTTCAAAATCAACAGTCAACCACAATGTATTGTTATCCAATTCATTTGATGTACATTAAAGGATCGAATTACCTGTGTCTTATGTTGCCTCCAGTTTTATTTTGACACAGTCCAGGGGTGGATATCACGTCAGTGATAGTAACCCCTGGAGTATCGAGGATTCCTTAGAATAACCAAACGAGTATGACGAAGGAACTTTTAGATGACGACAAATATTGGTGAATAGCATCTATATCTCTCGTAGGAAATTGTTGTGGTATTGTATGAATATGTGATTTGATAGTTTGCATAAACCTGAACATTCTCGATACTCATGTGGTTACTATCACTGTCGTTATATCCAACACACCCTCGATACTCCAGGGGTTCCTTTCAATGTCCTCATATCCACATATCACGAGATTGATGGTTATCCCTCGAGGACGAGGATGGAACTTGGTTGAGGTTCAGTGATTGCGAGGGAGAAGGTTGCTCGATTGAGACAGAACCACGAATATCTGAGTAATCAAAACTCTAATATGGTTTAAACGTGAAATGTCAACATGATGTAGAGGTTACTAGACATTCAGAGGGCGACGATCTCTAATGTCATGTTTACCGACCCTGCTGAAAGCGGTCACTGACCTGGCCGCGGCGACCACACTCACACTTAATGTGCCTCACCTGTCACCGTTACAGCTGGGTATAATCAGATGTTATAGACCTGTTTGAAGGCCATTTTATTGTCGGTGTCACTGTACCTATCAATCCGGGCATTTCTAACGGGATAATAAGGTCAATAAATCCTCATCTTGATTTACCAAAGGAGAATTATAACAATATTGACCTTTGATGGATTATTAGATCGCCGCATCCATCAATAGTGTAGATAACGATCTACAGGATCACTAAAGCGTCCTAAAGAATCCAACAGAAGGATGGTAAAAGTGCCCGAAAACCCCACATAGAGCTAGCCAAATGAAAATTGATTTAGTCACTCATATTTCAGCGAATGGACAAGTCAGCATACTAAAAAACTATTCTAGTAATAAATGCTTTATGATGATTTTTGTTTTTCATATTTTCTGAAAAATGGCATGGCTACAGTACACTACTTTATATTCATACATGAACGACAAAATCCATTTTCATTGAATTAGCCCAAGGTAGAAAAACGATCAACACTAATTGCAAGTAATTAAGATAACAACTTGTTGTTGTTTAGTTATTTTTACAACTTGTTCGTTGGCCTAATAGTTTTGATGATGGGAGGTAAATAAAATCCATTGTTTTAAGAACTTCATAAAGTTTTTTTTTAGGATTTTTAAGCTACCACGCAAATCATTGTACATCTTCAATCTAAAGCAATGTAAGTTTAGACTTAGCCAGTCAAGGATAATGTAACGAAAAGTTATGTCATACATTGTACTTGATTGGCTAAGTCTAAACTTACGTCTAAAACTGTTTAATGATTCATGACTCATAATCAATACATCGATCAAACCTGTAAAATTACTTTTACGAACCAGAATTAAAACTCTTAACTGAGAAAAGACAACAAAATTAATCAATACTACAATGATATCCTTATTTCAGATTTCTATAATTTCGTTTCAGGGAGTTTGTACAGATCCTTAATCGTGTCTACCAGTGGTTGGTCGAGTGTTTGCTCATTAAGTAATCAATATCTTAAAATATCTTTTAAATGCATCCTTTTAGCGTTATATCGATTATGCGTAGTGTATTGTTTCTTTTGCGCTTTGGCATCAGTTCAAATGAAGAATTTATGGACATTTTTACTGTAAACTATTCCTTAAGATACTGTATAGGAAACACAAGCAGTTTCCGTTTACCATATCAATGCTCCACAATCTAGATTTTGCTCCAGAGGGTTAAAGATTGTTGGAAATAAAATACGATGCAATCATGAAATGTGCATTAGGCAGACATTTGATCTGTCTAACATCCTCCGCGACGATCCCTTCAAACATGGTTTGACATTTAAATCCAGATTGAAAATCAGCATGAATAAGGAACCCATCCATGTAATTGTCCGCGTGGCTGATGTCCTCTTTGATTCCATCATGGGAATGTGTTCTCAATTTTATGCTTTAATAAATGACTCAATCACACAATGTAAATATTGGTTTTATTATTTTTATTATTTTTATTATTTCAATTACGTCCGTTTCATCTAAGTAGACGTGATTAAAAAAACCTTTTTGAAGAAAAACCACATTGTGAGTAAATGCCTGTATGGTATGGCAGGCAGTGGTAAATTGACCTCTTGACCTTTTTATAGTGCTATCGCACTGAACCGTGGCATCAAAGACACCGAACAGCACACCTCATCCGGTAAAATTATACTGACAACGGGCACACCACTTGTCCCACTGGCTTAGCAGGAGAAGGAACTACGACTTTAATAGCAAAAATCCAGAGCCTTCTGTATATGAGCGAGCGCTGAACTCAAGGTAAGGTGAGGCGGCATTGCTGCCTTTTAGAAAGACAGTGATTTTATGTTTGAGAATCGGTTAAGGTTGCAATCTGATTAAAATACAAATTCTTATAACCACTCCGTTTAATAGAAGATCTGACAACGTCCTATAAGGGGTCACGTTCTGGTGACCTCCATACCACCTAGGCCTATATTAAAGATAAAATGTATTTTCTACACCTTGCCACCTCAATAGCAAACGCTAATTCGTCCCAGTATACATATATATTTAGCTTTGTTGTGCTCTTTGGGCGAGGTGACTACATACACGAAAATAATTTTGACAGCTTTTCGTTGCCGCCAGTTAAGAATCTAGCAAAAGCAATTTGATTGGCCATTTCCAAAGGTCATCTGAAGGTGAACCCCAATGGGATGTTGTCTGATCCTCTTATTAGAAAACGTAGTGATAATAAGGGCCTGTATTTAAATAAGATTTTTAAGTACAGGTCCACGTAAGAATCAGAGTGTGTAAATGGTGATACATGCTATACGACCAAATCCAATTTTAATACTTTTTATTAACAAGAGATATGAATAAAAAATTGGGCAAATATTGTTTTTAGCCAAAAACATTTTTTCATGAAGAGATGGTGTTGTTAATTCAAAGATTTACATAGGGACGCCCATAGCGACAAGTTGCCAAACATTCCATATTGTCCTTGTCACAACTGTAAATCAAATGAAATTCTTGTGCGACTTAATTTAAGCGTATTTCGCGAGCAAAAATAGTTCTCGCCATTGATCGTATCATTTGCTTTTTAAAGACATGAATGATTTCCCCTCACAAATCTAGTTTCTTTCATTCTATGCAATTTACATATTTCTTTCACAAATACCCAACGAAATGTTTCTGACCATTGATCTCTCTAATAGTCCTCTATAGCAATGAAGATGGAAGCTGAACTTTAAGCACTTAAAATCTTACTGCTTTTGAAACTGATGAACTCCAAACTACAATAAGAAGAAATATTAGAATATCAGAAAAAATTCGGATTCCCCTTTCTTTTTCAATCAGCTCTGATTAAAAAAAACAACAAAAAATCAATAAAATAAATAAAAAATAAACCAACAAAAGACAAAAAATGGCAATTTTTCAAGTGACAACAGGAAGAAATATTAGAATATCGGAAGAAATTCGGATTCCTCTATTTTTTCAATCAGCTCTGATTAAAAAAGAAAAAGAAAACAATAAGATAAACAAAAACAAAAATATCACAAAAAAAAAAAAAAAAAAAAAACAACAAAAAAATGGCAATTTTTCAAGTGACGATAGAAAGAAAATCAGAAAAAAATCCTGAGTCCTCTATATCTTTTTGTCAATCAACACTGATAGCGCTGTCTGCAGATAACAAATGTGTCTAGGCAGAAGACTAAATGTTCCCCTATTTCAGGTGATATGGAGTCGTTCTGTGATAAAAAGTGATAGAGAAGATAAACCGACAAGAGAGATTGTTATAGGAACAATTTATCATTCAAACAAGCTTATAATGACGTATAGACGGTTGTTTTCTCATTGAATTTCATTTTTTTTTTTTTTTTTTGGGGGGGGCAAATTTTTGCGCGGAACAACAACATATCGTGCAAAACTGCGAAAATATCAACCATGCAAAAATACAATTGGCTAGGCCTATATGTTAATCATTGAAAATTGAAGTTAATTCAGATTATAAATTATGCAAAATGATTATTTTTTTTTATTAAAATGATTATTAATAATTCAGATTTAAATAACAATTAAAAGATATATCAGAAAAAAATATCATAGCATATGCAAAACCAGATATACATTTTCAATACAGAGACAATTTCTGACTCATTTTATATATCGTGAGCTGTCATCGAAAAAATATCATTTCAATATTAGATATAAAAAAACGAATTTGTAAATCAGGATTCTTGAATACATTATCAGTTCAAATTGAATTTCTGACTCATATTAGACATTATGAGCTGTCATCGAAACGAAGTTGAATATCATTTCAAGATCGAATGTATGAAACGGATTTGTATAACAATACATTACCAGTATACTGGTAAATTCGATTTCTGACCCATTTTCCCAAACCAACATTTTTTTCGCAAAAACTATAGACTCTGACCCATTTTCCCAAACCAACATTTGTTTTTTCGCAAAAACTATAGACTCAACGTGTCCAACGCTTCTGATATTGAAGCAACAGCGCCGGATAATAGGTGTAATTCGTTCAGATGTTTACGAGTCAGCTTAAATGCATTAAAATTCTCCAAGGACATGTGCACTAAACTCCCATCATATCTCATGACACCCGCATAATGATGTCATCAAATGGTCTCGCACGTGCAGGAAGAGATCGATTACGTCATGGTGACATTTCAATACGCGTTCGAGTCAATACTTCATAATGGGTATCATGTCCAGGTGCGATGTTCGAGATAAAAGGGACGTTCGGATCTACGTAAGACCTGATGGTGCCGTGTGCTAATTTGGCCTATTACAGAATACATCAAAACAAGAAAAGGTCAAAACACATTATGACTGTATTCAGCTTGCTGTGTTTATGAAACAGGCGAAGACTAATCAATAGATCGCTGTAAAAGAGAAGGGAGTTCAACAAGAGTGCAACTGGAGTACAGACCTGGAGGCAAATATCGGTAATCATAATGGTTTCTGAAAAGACATACTTGTACACACATAAATGCTTCATTTACATGAAGGGATGGATATCATTACAGTAATACGCATCTTTTAAGACGTTCAATCTTTTCGAACTAAACATTAAACTGTACCAAATGTACATATAATATAAGAATGGTGATTAAACATACTTCATAGCTGGATATTTTTGTGGGATAGCATTTTCGCGCTTTCGCAAGATATTGCTATGATCACGAAAATTTGATCCGCGAAATATTGAGAAATTGTTGAATATAAACCCTAAAGCCATCACGAAAATTTAAAACCACTAAATTAAATTTTCGCGTTTTCAGTTCAATTCGCGATTTTTTCCCCGCAGATACGGTTAATAGCACGTTTGCATGAAGGAAAGAATATCAATACAGTTATTCGAAATTGTATGGTTAACACATTCAAATGACAGAAATGGAGAGGAAAGGCAAAACATACTGAAATGAATAACAATGATTCGAATTTGCATATAAAACTGTATACCGATTCATTATTTAATTATATTCATCTGTTCACAGAAAATGTACATCTGATATAAATCGGTGATTCACATTTGAAATTGTTTCAGAATGGTACTGATTGCTTTAAAACGTTTTACCAGACGTACGTTTCAAATTGACGTGCACTTGTCACTGAATTATCTCAAAGAACAGAAGGGAAACATTGTAATGGGCGAGTATAACAAAAGTTCCCCAAACATCACCGAAAATAAAAAAGGCACTATATTCCGTTTCCATGGCAACGGAGGTTTTCAAAAATTGCACTTTTGAAATAGGCATCCATCAAAACCCCCTGTACTTTCACTGAATTCAGACAATATCAAATCTGTGATCAATCAACAGTCATGTATTGTCGGCTATGTTGTTCAAGAGGGAGGGGGCGTGTATAGGCATGTTGCCTGTTGCCCAATTCCCATTGTCATGAACATATGACAATAAAATATTCGGTAAAGTTTGTTTGTTTGTTTGATTAATTAACGTCCTATTAACAGCTATGGTCATGTACGGCCTCCAATGTATGCGGTGTGTTGTGTGTATGTTGTGCGAGGTGCGTGTTTTGGGAGACTGCGGTATATTTATGTTGTGTCTTCTTGTATAGTGGAACCTTTGCCCTTTTTATAGTGCTATATCACTGAAGCATGCCGCCGACGACACCAAGCAACACACCCCACCCGGTCACATTATACTGACAACGGGCGAACCAGTCGTCCCACTCCCTGTGTGCTGAGCGCTAAGCAGGAGCAGAAACTACCACTTTTATAGACTTTGGTGTGTCTCGGCCAGGGGACAGAACCCAGAGCCTTCCTCACAGGGGCGAACGCTCAACTCAAGACCAAAAGTGAGGCGATGCCAAGGGAGGCATCAGGAAAGATAAAGTCAGTTAGGAAAATAAACTACATTTTGTATATGTGAAGCGTAATCACAGTTTGACAAACACTCTTGAAAAATTCTGTGGACAAAAATCTCGTCAGAAGAAATTTCATAGTAAACAAATAAACAACTAAATATCCACCGCATCGTTAGGGGGACTTATGAAGATATGTTTTAAGTGTTGGCTAAAGCCTACCCAGACCAATAAAAAAAACAATACTACATTTCAATTCAAAACAATCTGTAATAGTGCATCCCTAAAGAATCCAGACTCAATGTTGAAAATTGCTTAATATACAGTTTTCCTAGATTTTCTTTTGTTTAGATCTCATTAATTTCTTTCAGGGATATGAATTTGCATTATGTATAAGGATGACTAATGACCACATGTTTTTAATATTTATTATTTTCCTTTATTGTTCCGTATCAAAATTAATCATGACTTTGTGATGTTTGTTCATGTCAGCTGAAGTTCATCGTACGGCCAAACAACACATTAACGATGACCCTAATTATTGACTCTTTCTCGCATTTCTGTCGTCATCACAGGGATTTGGCACTATCGAATTTTCAGCAAACGGTCAATTCCGTCTTTGCATATTATAGAGTTAGCTCCCTTGCGGGTACGTATCGATTGTTACGTCATTTAAGCATTGAACGTCTTTCAGTTGGCATTCATAGCCAATATGAATGCAAACTGGACAGAGGCTAATTCCATGAAGCGCGTTAGCGCTTCATGTTGAATTTGCCTCTGTCCAGTTTGCATTCATATTGGCTATGAATGCCAACTGAAAGACGTTCAATGCTTATATTTACATTTGGTTACAATTTTATGATGAAATCCCAAGGCATTTAGCATCTAAAATGAATTAATCATTCGCTATCGTCATGGATGGGACAGTCATTTGAACAGCCTCCTTCCGTGATCGCTGGCACGACAATTGTGACGTCACAATGACAATGACGTCATAATAAGCGCTTGAAGTTCATTGTCTATATGACTGCCAACTGCGCTTGGTAAGGTTACATAGTGGGACTGCAGTGAAAACGTAAATATTGTTTTGTGAGCGCAATTCACGTCGTTTTCTCCGAAAAGTATGACCTTACGCTCGCAAACACATGACGTCACAATCAATACCTACCCGCAAGTGCAGATAACTCTGTAATATGCAAATTCGGAATATATATGTACAATAACAGTAAAGAGATATTTGAGTCAAAATAGAATAAAATAAATATAAGGAAATAACAAAAACGACGAAAATTCTTGTTGTTAGCGCTTCTTTCATGTCATAATGGCTCTTCAGGAATGTTTATTTTCATATATGACGAAAACAAACATTTTCCTATGAAACCACTATGAATACACTACAATGTATGAATACAACGATTCTCGTGCATCGATCAGCTGATTTCAAACAATACGCCAGTTTCATATCGATAAAAAATAGCCTCCCACAATATTTTAATGTATAATCTTTAATGTGTTGTTTCTTGATATAGAATCAACTAAGGTTTACTGTAATGAGTCAATCAAATTTTATTTTAACTCTATCTCTTGTTTATCGTTTGTCATTTGCAAAAAACTTGTTGTGGAACGACTTTGTCATCCAGCTGTTCCATTAATCTCGGTTCTCGTCGTATATGGGTGTCATAATTTTAAGATTATAATAACCGTTCAACAATTTTTATTTTCATAAATCATTTTAATAAAAATATATGGATTGATTGTATTTTTCTAATTTTCATAGCGGCTATTAGAAGCCATCTTCATATCTTCCGAGGCTCCATGGTAGATAGCTTCTGCTATTCATAGCCGCTATGAAAATTAGAAAAATACATTCAATCCCTATGTACTGTACTATATTATACAATTACGTACTTCTGTGCTGGTGAATATAATGCGATACATATTATATATCTGGAATTACAGATATTGACCGTGCGAAGTCCCTGTGGTAGTCCTTCCTTCTGAGAAGCATTGATCGTGTGATATTCCGTGTAAGGTTTCCCACAAACATGTACATTTGGAATGTATATTTATAAGACTGAGTAATGTTGTTTTAACACACACTCTCGCTTTGCATGGTTTACATGTTGTCATAGAAGTTACAATAATTCCTTGGTATTTCCGCCGTGAATGACACATGACAGTTGAGTCATGAAGCCTTCTTTATTTAAGGATCAAAGCATATTTTGTAACATCACATTCCCAACAAGAGTTGTCAACCTCTGACAAAGAAGGTCTAACAATGATTAATATTTTTGTGATACATACCGTATAACCGGTTATTTTCGCGGGGTTTTCACAACACATCGCTATGATCACGAAAATTTGATCCACGAAACAGTGAGAAAAGGTAGATGATATATTACCTTTAAAATCCATATCGCGAAAAGTAAAATCGCTAATATAGGATTTTTTCGTTTTTAGATCAAATTGCGAAAAAAAATTGGTCAGCGAAAATAACCGGCTGTACGGTTTTGACTTCCTGATAAACTTTCATAATTGTTGCATAAATACTGATGGCTGTTTCCGATATAAGTAAAATGTTCTAAATAGTATATGTTGTAAATTCCGTCCAACTTTCAATTAAATTGCTGCGATAAAAGAAATTAGTCTGCTTGATAAATCTAACACAACATTTTATCTATATGCTTCTAGATATAGGACATAGTTTTAGGAAAACCATTGGAAAAATATACATTACTTGTATATCTAGAAGAAGCTCTCTTGTGAAAAAAATGCATCTAGTTATGTATTATATGTCATTATTATTCAAGTTTGATGGTATTGTCTAGTTTGTAATAAAATCTTGCCTCTATGAGCAAGATTGATGACAATTGTTAAACATTATGCGTATAAAACTGCATCTATTAGTTTTATGAATATAGAGGTCTTGTGTACTGAAAAGTATTCTCCTACTTAAATTGCTAATTTCTTTTACTGTATAATTACTTAGTATTTATTTATCATATGTGTTACACTATTTTAATTAAATACTATTGTGATAATCTATAAAACAGAGTGGGTTATTGAATAATTGGCCTGATATCTAACTAAAACCAGAACATTGATATACAGGTAAACAGCCATCTGTTTTACCTAGGTCTCCGGATTCTTATCGTTCTACTTGAAAACTACATGTATTAACTGCATTTGATGCAGGCGTATTATCCTTTCTAAGTTTAATGCATTCACATTTAAAACTAAAGTAGTCATATCAGTGTTGAAGTGGAGAGATCTTCCAGCGACATGTTGGATTGATACATAACAATTTTACCACTGCGACATTCCCCAATTGAATTTTGAGAGACAATTGAGAACTCGAACAGATGTGACCCCAAAACTGAAGCAGACGTGTATAATTTGCTGAATTTGACAAACTGAGGATATATTAGACAGTCAGTTTCCAAAGGCGAATTAAAAGTGCACATGCACCCGGTGTATTATGATATGGGATCGATGATTGGTTGTAAGGCAGGTCATATTATGATATGGGATCGCTGATTGGTTGTAAGGCAGGTCAGCTAGCTCCAGACATAGACATAGCAACAAGTGAATTAAATTTTGTTTGTACAGTAAAGCATAACAACAGGCCATAAAACAGTACACAAACAGGAGGTTTGATTAAACTAGATGTAACGATCTTTGTGTCGGGGGGATAAGTTATAACGAGAATTTCCCCAACTGAACAAATATTATACATTGTCAGTGCTGTTAAAAATCGATCCACTTAAGATATACTGATATACACTTTACACTAAAATAACGTATTTTAATCAGATTGTGTCGATGCTTTATAAAACCTTACAAATATTCACGTAATAATACCAGTTCCAATTTCAGATAAAGGAACACAAACAAGAGGACTACATTAGAACATCAATGAGAATAGAACCAGACGTCGGGGAAGAATGAGCGTTATCTATCACATCAAGCCATAATCTCATATGATAATCTGTAATCATATTCAATTTTCACTGGAATATTATTGTAGAATTACCTTGTTTAAATTTCAAAAGATATTGTGCGCCGAAAGAGATGTATTGCAATATATAGTGAGAAAAGCCCCGGATTATTTCCTTAAAACAAACCCAGAGAAATAAAAATATATTTTTGAACATAATTAGTTTAATGAATGTCGATCACAAAAGTATTTCTTGTGATTGCGCAATTTCCTACTTCTAAAACAGATGTTGCGCTAGTTACTGAGAAAAATCCAGTACTTTTACGCAACAGAATTCCAAAGAAATAACAAAACAATATCTTGAACATGATGAGTTTTAATGGAGTAATAAACACAGTCAAAATGCATGTATCAGACTCTAAAGCACACACAGAAACAATAAAGTTCTCAATGAGATCATCAAATCGACCGTAACACTTCCCGACAGTCTCCACTGACCTGCATCCTCCAAATAAATGAGTAAGTGATAGTTTGCTTCCTTGTTAATCATTCTGTACTATTTCCATTAAAAACGACCCATGTTTCTTCTAAACTGCAGTATGAATTAGCTTCACAAAACATACAGACACTTGATACCGTCCTTAACTTACCATAGCTATTAATGTTAAATGTAATAAATCTAACCGAGCCAAAATTGTATTCTTTATAACAACCATATATTACAAGTCTTAGTATTAGGAAAGTCAAAATTTCTTAACAGAAAAAGCTCTAATTTTATGTTTATCATAACGTGTGTGAATTGTCAAACATGATACCAAAATGACGTAGTTTCATGCTTTTGTGTTTCTCCAAAGATGACAACCTGGATTTTACTTCCTGGAACAGAAGTATTGTTGCATGTCAGCTTTCGCTTTATCTTCCTGGTTTTCTTTTTTATACTTCTGAATTTTCATTGTTAATCTGTTTTTGTAATACATTGAATGCTTTTGTTAATAGCAGAATATTAATAATCATTACATTTTTGTATTCTTTGTTCCTATTTTGTAAACGTAATTATTTCATCGCAGTCAAAAATGAAAATTGTAAATCAAATTACCGCTTAAATAATAAAACTACCGCCAAAATAATGAAACAACCGTTAAAATAAAACTACCGCTAACATAATAAAACTACCGCTAAAATAATAACACTAACGCTAAAATAATAAAACTACTACTAAAATAATAAAACTACCGCTAAAACAATAAAAATACCGCTAAATAATATAACTACCGCTAAAATAATATAACTACCGCTAAAATAATAACATCACCGCTAAATAATAAAACTTCCACTAAATAAAAACTATCGCTTATAAACGTTTACAGTATTACCATTACAATAGTTCGGATCATGTTATCGTTTTTTCTACCATTACTCTGCTCATCCTAATTTTCTTTGATTGCTTTATTTTACAATTCGAATACACCATGATATAAAATTATCGGTAATTACGTATCTATCAGCAAGTTATATCCTGAAAACCCCTTAACATCTTATATCTTCTGCGACATGCGTCGGTATGCATTCCGGGATAACTTGTAAGGTATATACGTCATTTCTCACAAGAATTTCATTTTATCCGAGAAGTCAGATAAAGTTTGTAATTCCAGTTTTACTAGACCATCTCCAACAGAAAGGAGTATGTAGCTGATTGTACGACACAGAAAGCGATAAAGAAAAGCTATATTCCTGACAACAGTGACGATGTCTCGAATGGCGCACTATAACACTTACTTCCAGATAGAGTAAGGCGTTTCCAAGGAGAAACTCTGATCTAAGAGAAGTGGAAGGGAATATTTAATATGACGACGGAAAACATCGATAAGGAGTTGTTTATTGGACAACCAAACGAACACTGAATATTTCACAAAAATTCTATGTTCGATCCAGATTTGACATCAGATAAAGTAAACTTTTTCACATTTTCTGTCGTACATTACATTAATCTACCCACAATGCATTTGAATTAGGCAAAGATATCTCACTACAGTATGACTATAACATGTAAGCTATTAAAATTAATTGAAATTTGAAGTTACAAAATGTGTATGATTTCTATGTGATATTTTATTTTAAATTAAAATCTATTTATAAAAGCAATTGTTATAACTATACCATGTATTCAACATCCTCGATGCTTCAGTGGTTACTATCCCTGATGTAGATATAACGTCAGTGATAGTAATCCCTAGAGCATCGAGGATAAGTTATCATTAACTGCATTGTTAACTTTACACATGTACTGAACTGAGAATGGAAATAAAACTTTAATGTAAAAAAATATATGAGCATTGGCAAATGTCTGATGTGTGATAACATGACAAACACAACATATTAAAGCAGCCTTGTCCGTCATTGGTGTTTTAATATCATAGTCTGTCACACTAAAGGAAATTTGAAAAAAAAAATTCTAAAACATTGTGCTTTTACTTTCGCTCTTTTGTATGCGTCTTTTGGGAGACTGCAGTATGTTCTTGTTGTGTCTCCTTGTAATAGTGTGTTTTGGGAGACTGTAGTATGTTCGTGTGTGTCTCCTTGTGACAAAGGAACTCTTACATTTTTATGTCTCACTGAATACACACACAACACACCGCATTCAATTCACATGGGGCCGCCCTTTTATGACCCTGGCTTTTAATAGAACGTTAATGCAATCAACCAACCAAAATTAGTTTTTTCTTCTTCAAAAAACCTCATTTCAAGTTTACTTTGGTTTGCATTGTGATCTTGTATTGTCTATTCCGGGATGAAGTTGTCGTTGCGGGTTTAGTTGCATGTCAGTCAGTAATATTTTGTTATGTACGTGATCATGTTAAAGACATCCTAATCTACTTTGAAACGTCCTTGGAGCATACTTTCTGAAAAGATACATCACTATATAAATCCCATTATCTTGCGTGCCTCTAACACAATGTATAGGCCTTCGATACTGAATGGTGTTAAATGGTGTGCAGGGCCATTTCGGGTTCTGTGCTTCAGATGCGTCGAACACGTGTTATATTATATTTTATAATGAAAGTCTACTCTATCAATAACTTTCAAGGTTTTGATATTTATATTTTGCCCGTCATTCTTTTGTCTGATTTTGTTTCTCGTTTGTTCAATTTTATGTTTAATGACATGTCACAGGTACCTGGTTCGTTTGAAAAAAAACTGTTGATGTACTGCTACATCATTTTTTTGTGAAAACGAGCTAGACACCTGCCGGTGATGGCGTCCCCGGAGAAAAATCACCATTTTAAAGGTAACTTCCCTACATAGCACCAAACTCATGACAAATACGGTATACCTGGTTATGTTTACGAGTAAAAGTGGTTGTGAGTTTGACATAAAACGGAAAAAAATGCAATTAAGCTAAATATAAACAAAAAGTACAGTGTAGTACCACACAATTTCACCATTAGGTTCATTAATAGATATGTTGTTTTGTCTAAAAATAGATTTTTCACTGAAACAAACACCCATTAATTTGCTCATTAAGTAGGCTTAACGCCCAATTAATAGCCAGTGTAATGTAAGGATGGACCTCGCTGTATGCAGTGTGCTGCGGGTGTGAATGTCGATGCTTTGGTAGGCTGTGGTATATTCATGTCGTGTCCCCTTGTGATAGTGGAACTCGTATCCTTTTTATAGTGCTATATCACTGAAGCAGATCACCTATTGGGTATTGAAAAGTAACCAAAGATATTTTTCTTCATTGACCTGCATGCACTTAATATGCGTTGTTGCTCTCAGCCTCTTTCTTCCCATGTCTGCTTTAATTGGTCCCAAAACACTACCAATTTCACCTTTATTAACTATGAATAAGACTCAGCCAACGAAGCATGACAGTGAACACAATAAAAGTGGTAGATGACGCCTGACCATTGCACGATATGACTATCGCCCTTAGATATATATTGTGCAAATCCGCTTTTGCTTTCCCGAGATTACGTCAGTGATAATATTGTAGTATAAAGATGTAGGTCATCTTAGATCTCACGTCATCTTTTTATTTATTATATAGGTCGTGTTATCTCGATAGCTTGTTCGTGAGATAAGTCTCCGTTAATAAGTAGTGCTGAACGATTGTCTACACGGCCACTCGAGATAAGGCTGTACACGTAGATAAATATGTTTCACGGCTTTTCCTGTTTTGGACAAAGACTTGTCATGTGTAATAGGATCTACTTAACGTGCTGACTTACTGACGGCGCGCGATAAGCACGCGCACTTACACGTGTCTGCGGTACCCTGAGGGGATTCCATAGGGAACTCCGGGCGACTGTAAAACAATAGAAAATGTACATGTCTTAGTTGCGTGAGGGTCTCTTTTACAACAATCAAAATCAATCGAATTTCTGACATACACACTTATAAAGAGAAGAACGAATACAAACTCAATATCTCATTGGTTTATCGAGGAATCCTCGCAAAAACAAAAGTCGAACATTTCCTATCTCCCAACTCCAATTATAAATCCTGAATATGAATAGGTCTTTTTTAAACTATTATTATAGCGTCACTGATGAGTCCTGGAAGACGAAAAACTGTTTGGTGAAGTCTAGATAGTTTTCAAGGCGTTTGATGATATTTTGCTTATCTTATTTGTATTATGCTTGTTAGTTTGTCAGTCCTCGAGTTTTTTTTTTCTAAACTTGCTTCAAATGCTTTAACGTAATCAAGTTGTAACAAAGTGTATGCGTACGATCTATAAAAAGGAGCTTTCCATTTGCACGGCGGTCCCTCCCATCGTTGGTTACCAACGTAAGCGGTGCGTGGTGAATTTTACAGACTGGCTTTCATGATCAGAGGCCTAGGTATATTACTCCAAATTCATTGTTGTTATATGTCGAAACAAAACCGAACACAAAAAAAATAAAATAAATGGACACGCTGACCAGATAATTGGTGTTGTTGGTGCCTATACCAACACTTATTCCCAGTATAGATACATATATATATATATTCATATATATACGAAGATGTCAAGACAACTTGACCTAGTGCCACAGATATCTACAAGTCCGTCAACCAAGTATTGAGCCACATCTCACGTCAGGCTTTCCTAATTCATCACGTACGCCGTTTTCTAAAGCTATATATAGATAAATGTTGACCGACATCCTTCTACTTATTTCGACCAGGAGAACCACACATAGGCTAAATTCAAATAGCATTGTGTATAGCTCTTACATTTCGTGTGCGATTTATTTTTACAATTCGTTTTTTCGTTGAAATCCGCGAATTCCAAACACCAGGGTCCGGTTGTTCAAAGAGTGTTAAGCTTAATCACATAATTAGTGAAATTTTCATTTTTCATTAGCTGAAAAGATACATAAGTAGGTCAAGAACATAGTTCGTAAGAATCTTGCAGAATTTTGTAAAGTTATTTTTGCAAGAAATTAGTTTATCTTAATTAATTTGAAAAGTGTCGTTAAACTGTGTTAAGATAATCATCTTTTGAACAACTGGACCCAGCGAAATATTCAGAAATTCATTGACATACATAATACTTATTATAAGAATGAGTAACCTTCAAAATTCAATCTCCGCAAATATGCTACCTATACGACACTGCAAAATGTTAACCTTGCGAATTTTAAAATGAATAGTCGGGCAAAGAAAACCAGTCTAAATGCGTTCATTGGCCTTCCAAAAGTTCTCACATATTAATACGACGGTCAAGTTCTGCTTACGTTTCCCAGCTCTGACCATTGAAATAAAGAAAAATTGAAAGCATTGAAGCGAGGCTGCGTGGAAATGTAACCACGGACATAGCCAGCCGGGAGGACGTTTTAGGATTCCTATACTTTAAATTAATTTCTGCGTACGCAGACAGGTTTTTACGAGAGATCTTATTTTTTTATTTCATAAGAAATTATCCTGGATACATTCACACCATTTTCACCGACTTTAGCCATCCTTGCCCGACTGTTCACTTTAAGCGTTGCGCAATACTTATATATTTCACGATATATATATATATATGCCAGTTCAAAACTACATACGTCATACGTGTATATAGCATTAAAGGAGGAAGAGGAAGTTTATGATATCTCTTATTTGTTTAAATCTAAAATAGCATCCATTGTTATATGTATATCGTGTCGATGTAGAAATGACATGACACACAGAAAATAAACTCGTGTTATCTGTAGTATTGTCTTTCCGATAAAAAAAACCATTGTCGCAATATAATTAGAATAGAAGTGTTGATAATTGTAATAACATGTAAAATATTCTTATCTGCTGAAATGCAAATTTGCCAAACCCTCTATTATCATGTCATTATCAGTGACCAGATATACCATAACAAAACACAGCATTAAAATATCTACAATGTAATAACATTAATTGTACATCTACTATTTAAGTTTACCCAACATGTTGAACCATCACTTTGGCAATCAACCACAGTTTTATGGTCAAATCATGAAATGTTAATTCGTACGATAACCCTCAATAAGAAGTGTATTTGTTATAGTAGTCATTTCTGGTCCTGCTTGGCGCTCAGCATAAAGGAAATAGGGACGACTGGTTTGTCCGTTATCAGTAGGAGTGTGCTTGTTGTGTGTTTTCGTCTGTATGCTTCAGTGAGATAGCACTATGAAAAGGGCAAGTGTCCTTAAATGATCCTAGCTATGTTTCTAGTAATAGAACGTAAAATATAAGCAAAAAACACAAGCATCCATGTTAGAGAATGAATGCAATCTTCTAAATAGTGGATGGTTTTCAAATCGAATGGTCACTAAAGTATTGCTGCAGTTCAACCTTAGAAGCCATACCCTAGTTATTGCAATGAAAAATAAAACTTACATGCACTGTAATTCCAATTGAGCACGTGAATTGTAATGTGAACCCTGGTAAAAAATAAGCATAATCATAACTATTTTACATAACTTATTAACGAAATGACCGACAAAATTGAGAGAAAACGCAATATTATTGCAATTACAACTATTAATGCAATCTCGGAAAAAATATTGCAATGGGAACCTAATACATTTTTTGAATTTAAAACTTATTACATATAATAATAATTATGACAATCAAAAAGGGATTGTGCTAATTACGAGTCTGAGTATATTTATAATAATGCCAATCAAAACAATGATGCAATCGTCATTTAGAGAGCATGGTTATTGTCATAGATACCAAAACATTGTTGCAAACCTTTGTTTTTGTCAACTTTGTTTTTTACCTTAACAATTTATATCCGAAGATTAATTTTTAAAAAAGGTAAAATTACTAAGAGTATGTAGTAAAACATCCCTTGCGTATTGTATTATGGCCACTGATGACTGCAAATATATATAAATAATGATGCCAGGAACATTCCTTAATTTTAAAGAAATCCTTAACTTAAAATTCCCCATAGGAAAGCATTACAAAAGTTTAGAAAACAATCTTAAGTTAAGGAGTTTTCCTTAAAATATGTTAAGTTTCCGTACAATGTACCCGTTTACCTACTTATGTATTTATTTATTTATTTATTTATTTATTTATTTATTTATTTATTTATTTGCAATGATTATCTTCTTGCTTTGCTCTGTGTAGTCCTTTAGCTTACGACAGCAACGTGCAATAACGGATAATGAAAATCATTTTAACAATCTTATTTCAATTTCCTTGAATGTCTTGATCAAATTTAGGAAGCAGATTGTTTACAATTTCGTTCATTAATATCTACTTTAGCGTTGGAACATATAGATGAAGATGTCTGTCAGCTAGGATGTGTTAGCGAAAGGATACTTTAAAGTCAAAATTACAACAAAAAGTGTAGTTTTTTTTGTTTTTATAAATAAATGCAAACTGTGAGTGTTATATCGAAACTGAACAAGAAATAAACGAAACATTTTATGTTTTGAGTTTAAAAGCATATATGAAGCCTACCAATAATTTAACAGTATCGATTTAAAGATGCCTTCAAATTCGAAAACAGCTTATTGTCATTCAACAAAAAATAATGAATAGTTCCTAATCATTATATTTTGCATATCAGATATGGACAGAAATTTAGATTGAAATGTAGAAAGCATGCAATTTTATTAAAAGATTGAATTTAAAACTCGTCTTTCTATTCTAGCAGCAATAAAGCGATGTTTTATTGTCCAAATTCGTATCAACTCATTTCAAAGAAGACACAAGACAAATGGGCAAGGGAATAAACGATTTCAACGACGAAGGCTTTGGAATTAAACGAAATTTAAAAAAAAATAGTATGTCTCATAATACATATGTAGATACAACTATTTGAAAAGCATTTGGTTAAATTCAATTCCATTATAAGTTAAAAATCCATTACATGCAGATGAGTAAATGTCTGATCTCTGCTATCTGGAATTGTCTCATTGGCGGGGGTGACAGCACGACAGAATCATGAGCTGATTCGACTATTTTATCGGGCTAACGATGTTGTCATTTTGTAGCGTTGTCTGGATGGGGTTTGGAGGGGATAGATTGGGGTTTGGTTGGGTTGGCAATGCGACAACAGGTAAAAGTGTCGGAATTAAAATTGACCCAGATTCGTGATGCAGTATACAATTGGTATAGTCTATGACGCAAATACCGCTTACTATTCCGAACCGCATGGATCTGTATTAGAGTAGTGTTTTCTCTCCGTAAAATTAAATTGATGCATAAATTTTAACATTTAAATGCCAAATAAACATATCTTATATCTTTTTAATAACACAGAAACAACTTTTAAAGCCTGGATAATAATTGATGAAAACCCCCCCCCCCCAAAAAAAAAAAAAAAAAACAAAAAAAAAAAAAACAAAAAAAAACAACAAAAAAACAAAAAAAAACTTAATGGTGAGTTATTCTTTTATACTCCAGGGGCTATTATCACATTTGTAATATCCATCCATGGAATATGACATAGCAAAACTGAAGGCTTCGTGTCCGACAACAGAGGAGACAGATAGTTTGGTCCTTTGAAGTACACCAAAAGAATCAAATGACGGTACATAGTGGCTGACGGTATCGCTTTGAAGTTTGGTGTCGCTCTCTAGATAATTTTTAAAGGAAGACTCTGCAGACCTGTGATTTGTCAGGTTTTTTTCTCCCGAAATGCCTTCAGTGTGCTGTAACATCATGTGGTAATTTATATTTTACAACTGTTTGACTGAAAATTTGAAAGGAAGATGACTTTATATTTTAGTTTGTTCCACTTAAACCAATATCTAAAGTACATCAATATTCCGAACGTGTCATCGAAAAGCAATTTTGCGAATCTAAAACGTCTATGTAACAAACTGTATATTCGCTATAAGTAAAATACAGTGTAATCTTCCAAAAGCGATCTACAATTTTTCACTTCAAATTTTACCGCAAATTGCATATAGTGTGACTTAAAGCACTTTGGATTTGAAATATGGTTCAGTTATATTTTATAATCGTTGTTTATTTCCATTTTGATCTAGAGAAATGGGGTTTTCAATATACGGAAATAACAGTGCGAGAGAAAAATGATCTGCGAGTAAAATTTGATTGAAGAGGTAGCGCAATGCTTCCACTGAGACCAGTGGGTCTTGTCTATACTTAAAGTATCAAAACTGTCAATGTGTCTAATGTAGCATTGATCATTTCAGTAAAAAAAATACAGAAAATATTCCAGTATCATCAATTTTGATAGTATGTAAGTCGCGAAAAAAAAATTACGGAATTGAAATAATATCGAAAAATTGTCCGCATTTAAAAGTCAAGTCACGAACATATTACTTTGCATTTTGTGCATGTGCTTGCTTAGTATATGGAACGGGGGTGTTACAAATTCCAATGTTTCAAGTTTTCGGGAATAAATTATCCAAATTTGATATTTGTAATCAGGTTTATTCGTGTTCCCTCTTTAATCATGTATGGAAACATTAGTATGTCTAATTATAAGTGTCGATACTGTAATGATTTTAAAATCAATTGTATTTATTGATTATTATTAGGGTGATGGGATTGGACTGGGTCGATCGGTCATCGGTGACCAGCTGGTGGTTCTGTCAGAGGTGGAGCATTCGGCTAGTGTTTGGAGGTCCCGGGTTCGAATCCCGATATGGTCGCTACATTTTCTCCTCTCTTGTTACAAAATTGGCGCTCAACACAAATACCCGGGGTCTCGTATATCGAGGAGGAATGTAGCGGGAATTGACAGGATCGATCATTAATATTCATATACAAATGTACCTGTGTTATATATCTAAATCTTTACCTAAGTCCATTGTTGATGATGCGTACTTGTAGAATTACTGGAGGCCTTGATAGCTAGGGGTATCTGTCAATACGAAGTTGCAGTCAATACGTTGATGAACAGTACGTGTACTAGTATGAGTTGTATATTAATGAAAATTGACTTGTCGATTCAGTAATTAATATTTCTACATATGACACTGTAGGCCCCCATTTGGTATCATTAATAATTCATCTAGATACTGATAACATTTATATATAATGTATATACCCTCTAGATCGTGCCCATGAGTCAACTATTTATCTATTATGGCCTGGTTGAGAGGGCACTATTGCCTCATAGTATTGTCGAGGGATGGAATAGTGCCCGAGCCGAAGGCGAGGGCACTATCCCATCATGAGACAATACTATGAGGCAATAGTGCCCTCTCAACCAGGCCATAATGGGTTTAGTACATCACCCTGACATGAGACCGTTTTCCATGTCATCGCAAACTTTGAGAAGCACGTCAAGCGATAGGCCTACCACCTCGCAACGCTATCTTCATTTCCACACCACGTTGTTTCATTAAAAGTACGACATATAAATTGTGTCAGAGATATGGGATTCTATAAAAACGGGATTCAGCTTCATGAAAATTAAAAGTAGATCAATATAGAACATTAGTGAACAGTCTTCTGTAGAAAAGCAAGATTTGCTTCCATCCCCGCACAAAACAGCCTGTCCGCCATCTTGACGTCTTGGTCGAAGCGCAACGTTATAATGACGTCATGTAATGGTGACGTCACAATACATTCATGTTCAATTTCGCGCCACTTCAATAGTGCCCGCTTGCCCGGGCACTATTGCAAATAGTTTCCATGTGTGTAGCCAATCAGAATCCAGTATTCTGTCACGTGATGTACTAAATATAATTTATTCATGTTTATGAGCATATATGGCAAATCAACTAATTGATAGTTATCAATCTATTGTTTACCTTAATATACATATAGAAACAATTAATTTAATAAAAATGCTAAGTGCTTTATCAATATTTCATTAATGCATATTTTTATTTACAAAATGATATAAGTTATTTAATTAAAAAAATATTTTATTGTTATCTGATAATTAAGGATATATAAGTGATACGTCCTTGCTGACAATTAATCAGAATGTATATGTACACGAGAAGAAAAATATACACTGATGTACATGTACATGTACATAAAATTAAAAATACACTTGCATATGAGTGTGAACATGTGATTGACATGTACATGTACATGTACATTGCAGCTACACATATGTATCAAACTACATTGTACATGTACTAGTTTACCTGTATACAGTTTAAATGTAGTCACGCATTCTTAGTTTTAACGTATACATGTAGGTACAAATGTAGTGCACTACTAGTGCACAAAGTGTAAAGGTTAGCTTACTGTTGGCCCTGCAGGCAGCGCGTTAGAATTGTACCTGCTGCCCCTATTGTATGATTGTAAAAAGCGACTAAATGTAGGATCTTTTCTTTTCTCTTCTTCCAAAATGACTTTATCTTTCCTAATGCCTCCCTTGGCACCGCCTCACTTTTGGCCTTGAGTTGAGCGTTCGCCTTTGTGAGGAAGGCTCTGCGTTGTGTCCCCTGGCCGAGACACACCAAAGTCTATAATAGTGGTAGATTCTGTTCCTGCTTATCGCTCAGCATACAGGGAGTGGGACGACTGGTTCGCCCGTTGTCAGTATATGATGTGACCGGGTGGCCATGGGATGTGTTGCTTGGTGTCTTCGGCGGCATGCTTCAGTGATATAGCACTATAAAAAGGGCAACAGTTCCACTATACAAGAAGACACAACATGAATATACCGCAGTCTCCCAAAACACACACCTCGCACTACATACACGCAACACGCTGCATACATTGGAGGCCGTCCTTACATGACCATAGCTGTTAATAGGACATTAATTAATCAAACAAAATAATAATATTCAACTGTACATGTAGTATTTGTTTGAAATACAACATAAGTATATTCGAATTATAGTCAATTTTGAAATTGTTGATTGTATTGATATATATGTATACATGTACAAAAAATTTATATCATAGAAATTAAATTGTCGACGTCATCCTCGATTATTACATAGGGTTATGATTATTACATGCATCACTGTCGTTATGTGGATATTACGACAGTGATAGTAACTCCTGGAATATCGGTGGTGATTTTTATGGCCTTACTTGTACATACAATTTATGCAATATGTACATGTAATATATGCATTCTATCATGCGGGCCTATTATTTTCTCATTTTCTATTTCTAAGCAGTTTACATATCCGGAGCCTCGGGTACCCATACAATGTACATTATCTATGGAAAGTAAGAAACAATTATATATATGTTTCCGATAATGTATACTAATTATATGATATAGAGTAAGTTTACGTGCCTAGATGCAGCAACAAGCACCCCTGTGCCTGTACACGTGACACATGTACATAGATTTGTGTAATAAGCCTGTTGCGTATATACAATGCATTATCTGGTCAGTCTAAGCCGATCTGCTGGACAACAGCATTGATTCAGTGTCCGTAGAGCTCGTCACAACATTATCAGGGCGCTTTGTTGACATTTTCACTTGCTAGCCCATGCAGTCACATGGCTTTGTTTACGTTGCTGTGAATATCACGTGACTTGTACGTCACCTCATTTCCGCATAGACCAAAGACATAAACACTGGCGACCTAGCAGTCTAGCAAACGATACTGGAGGAAGCATTTGGGATCAATATTCTGTTTAACAGTGAGTATTACATTTGAAATCTTAAAGATAAATATCCAGCGAGTTCATTTTGCCAGTTGTAGACAAGAGCAGACGTAAGTGTGTTGAGTTAACCGCGGAAAATTTCTGCCAACTGCTTTCTTTTTTCCCCAAGGAGGCCATATTTTCTGTGTATTGGCATTATAAGGCGCCTAAATGATAATGTCAGTTTTACCTATATCTCCACAATGATATCATAATAGATATTTAGAAATATGGTTTAATGAATGTTGTCGAAGTATTATTAGAAAAACGTGTAAATGTTATTTTCACCAATACCAGACGAGGGAATACACATCGAAATGTGTCTAACGGGACTAGGCCAGGATTTCTTTGTTTTGATCTCGTAAACATGTGGCAATGTGAACAAAGGATAGCACGTAATCCATTCTACTGAGACCTATGCCAGTTAGACAAAGGACCAGCACGTGTTTGTCACACTTTTAAGTCCACACGATACATTTGATTGTCTGACTTGATGCTGATGCTGAGATACATGTAACCTAGAAACAGGATGCAGATTTTAGAAAAAATATTGAAAATATTGATTTTCATACTTTCCTCCATATTTCATAGATGAAGGTTCTTTGTTCCTTTGATGTTCCTGTTTCAAACTATATGCATGTATTTCAACAAAAGATTTTAAGGCAGTAGCAACAAGTTCATTGTTAATTGTACAAAATTGATAGCATTCGTGAATAACAAGGTCAGGCTACATTGTATATATAGGGAGCACATGTTTTTCACAAAGGAGGAAAAAAAATGTCTAGCTTTGTAGGTCTAATGAACGGGTAAATAATTCCTCAAACATTTTATCATACTTATTAATTTCATGTTTCACACTATACTTATTAAGATGAAGTCTTATTTGACATGGTCAGTTTGAAATTAATGGCATCTGCAGTACTGAGCAAACTATCACTAATTGGAACTTCTGCATTGACTTTATAATACATGTACAATGTGCTGGATAAATATTGCTTTGTTAGAATATAGGTCTAGCTGCACATGTACGAATATGTCATTAATGCGAATCAAAAAAGTTTTGCTTGAAATGAAAATGCTTGCATTCATGAATGCACAAGGAAATACATATTTGTAGTCAATGTATATTTGGTTGAATACTTCTATATGTACATTTCAAATACATATGTCTAAGCTAACTTTTGATGGACTGCGAAAAACGAGATTAAAAGCCACACTATACGTAACTATCAACCAAATTTCAAGTTAAATTAGACTCCGATATCATTAGTATTTGTAGATGTAGTTGAAATTAAGATATATTAAAGAACATTTTTCATGTTCTTTTGATAACTTTGGAACAGCAGTTGTTAAAAATCGATACATGTAAATTCATGCCTTTATTTTAATTTGGTCGCCATAGAAGTTAAGATTATTACCGAACAGAAGTCGGAAAATTCATGACCCGTTTTCGGAAGAGTTCGGACAGACGTTACATAGTTACAGTAGTTACATGACGTTCTCGGCAACGTTACAATATCGGCTAACTTCGGCTTGTTTGACTAAGTGGGACCCACCTAGTGATGTTTAATATTTATTTGATTTTTATCAAAATATTCCGAATCATAATCGCTCATCTTGACTTCGATTTAGTCCTGTCTCTGCATGATTTACAACAGGACTTTATTTTAAAATTCTTCTAAATCAATAAACAAATAAGAAAGATACGGATATTGGGCCTTAAAGTAGAATTAATTAATATTTTTTTGTTTTTAGCTGGTAAAAGGTTAAGAATGAAGTTTTCTGGAATTAATTGACAAAAAGTTTGAAGACATTGGTTATAAATATCTGAGCCATGTTCAGAACCAGCAGCTCAGAGTTTGGCCCCGACTTGTAGTATTGATGCATGGAGATTCAGGCTAGTCTGACTAAATTGATCTCAACCATATATGGAGACCTGCTCTATCAGATCTGTGTGGATGATTGATAAGGTGTGTGTATATGTCATCTGGTTGTAAATTAGGCCAAGGGGGTTCCCCTTCCCTGGTAGAGATTGCAGTGTGTATCTCATGTATGTATGTAAAATGTCTGCTTGATCATGATGTATGATTCTATTTTTGTCTGCGAATATAGGTGAATGTCTAAAATTTACATCTTTATTATTATGTAATCAGATTTAACGAAGTACTGAACATGTTTTAAATATTTATGAAGTACATTATATAATACTATTGAAATTTTACAAAAAAAAAATAATAAAAAATAAAAATGGATTTTGTATTTAAGTGGGACGGAAATGTGGCTAAATGTGACTTTTAAAGTTGGTGATAAAATGTGCTTTACTCTTGTCAACAAATTCACAATCTTTATTTTATTTTATTGCAGTTGGAAATTGATTCTTTGAAATCATATCAATTTAAATACATGTATACATTAATTTTAAGTGAACCTTTTACTGATAATGTAACATCATATGACAGAAAACTTTACTAAAGTAAGTTCTATATGTGGTATATTTTAGTAAAGAACAGATGTATTTTAAATCAATACTAGGGCAGGTTGGCACAAGTATACTAGATGCGACAGAACATGTTTTCCTTGTCATATTGGAACTTTTCAAATGAGTAGATTGGATTTTCAATTAACAGACAAAAAAGTGGATTTAAAGTCTTGATTGAAAAACTGGGCAAGTTTTCAAAATAAAATTATAATGAAATGAGGCCACAAGTTCTGACTAAAAAAATGAAAACTTTATTCCAAATACGGTATACACTGACTTATACTATGTCTTTAGAATTTAGAAAATGTGATTTTGGGGAAATTTAATCTTAATGGAACTCGCAAACGACGTTTGTCTGGAAAAGGTTAGCAAATTTACAGCGATATAGGAAGATCGTGAGTGACTCTGGTTTAGATTCTGATCTGAAGTTGTTGCCAGACTTGGCAGGATAACTAAAAGGAATTGATTTTGAAGGATATGGCTCTTGTACCAACTATCTTTGTCCAGCAACAAGTGATTATATTGTATACAATACTTAATATTTCTTCACGATATGAATGTTACCTATAGATATGTGGATAATTCTAGACTGTTCATGTCAAAAAACATAACTTAATTTGGCTTGATAAATCTTGTGTGGGACATGTCTGTTTCGAAGTTTCAAACTAATGGGAGATAATCTAGTTTAATCTAGTTTAAGAATTCTGCTGAAAAAATCTTAAAAAAATAAATGACTTCTGGTCTGGTGGCCAGTCTCTGATAATGCATAAAGTACATGAATCATATATTATTTATTAGAGTACATAACTTGCCACATATAACACATTTAATTATTTATAAAAGATAACAGATGCTTAGGACAATTTTTTATAAGGACACGGTTCAGTGGTTGCAGACAGGTAGTAGTTTTCATAGAGCATTGATATATAGGTGTGCATGTGTGTTTATATATATCTATCTAGTTAGGGGTCACATAGCCCGAGAGACTCTGGCCCTGACACCAGACTTAGTATTAGTGTCTGGTTTAGGGCCAGAGCGCAGTAAACCTAATAAGCCGACACCGTTTGGTATCTATCTCTGATGTAGGGGCACTCCACGGAGTTTGACGGAAGAAAAAGAAAAGGAGAATGCAGAGGTAAATTTGTGGATAATTATGGTAAAATATTAGATTCATGGTTGAAACAAGCTTTTTGTAAAGGGGCACTGTTTCTGTACATCTGAGGCAGGGAAAAGAAGGATGGGATGTATTTGTGGATAGCTACTGTAAACTGTCACCACTAATTGTACATCTGGGATAGGGAAGAATAGGGTGGGGTGTATTTGTGGATAGCTACGGTAAAGTATTAAAGGTTACATATAAGATCACTACTATCTGTACACCGGGATAGGGTAGGATATTTGTGGATAGCTACGGTAAAGTATTAAAGGTTACATATAAGATCACTGCTATCTGTACATCTGGGATAGGATGGGATGTATTTGTGGATAGCTACGGTAAAGTATTACAAGTTAAATATAAGATGATGCTATCTGTACATGTGGGATAATGAGGAATAGGGTGGGGTGTATTTGTGGATAGCTACGGTAAATTGTTGGAGGTGGTTGGAGTCAGATAGTTGTTAGTGGGCATCCTATCTGTACATACACTGATTTCGGTGATTGATTTTCAGGCTACATAATTAGCTACAGCAGAACAAGAGATAAACCGCGTTCCTCTTAGTTACCTGTGGGAATGCATTTAGGGAGTAATTACAGGTTAGAGAACCGTGGAGAGAGTGTTTCCTCATAGAAGTTGTATTAAAGGATATTTCCGACTTTCCCCGACTCCACCATGGCCCTGCCTTTGTTATATTCAGGTGTCCCAGTGTATCGATCAGCTACATATTGAGTACGCCTGTATCCAGGTACGGATCTGTAGACATAGACTGGAGAAAGTCTGGCTTGATATGCACCGTAGTTCCCCCTAGAGCTAATTTACTTCTGATTTATCTGTCAGATGAAGCACTTAGGTTAAAGGTTGATGATCATTAATGTTTAAGCTATAGATTTATGTTTAAGCTATAGATTTGATCCTAAAGACAATCTCTAATTTCAGATTTTGTTAAAAAAGATCATTAAGCGGTATCCTAAAAAAGTGGTCTTAAAAAGCAGGTGGTCTCTATATGTACAGAGGTGATTGCTATGGCAGGTTTGACTGTATCTTTTATAATCAGATAAATATAATGATTGTTGCTGTATGTTATGCGCGATATCTTAACAAAAGAGAAATGTAAATGAATGCTCAGTTTTGCTGGAGAAAGAAACACTACAGTTATGTATGTCATACTCTGATGGACTACCTGACCGGTAGTTCCTCCTTACATAACAACTTATTGATCAATGTGAAAAAGCTGCTAAATATAGCAACACTGGTAGGTGAAAAAGGAATTAGATATACAGCAAATCCTTGTAACCAAGTTGCCATCTGTCATAAAGCTGGCAGGGGTCAGTAAGGGGATTTGAGGGCAGTGAAACATCAAGGGGCTAGTGGCTTAGGGAGGAGGTAGCAGAGGTGTACAGGGATTAGTGGGATCCTGATGTACAGGGATTTAAGGGTCAGTAGCTCATGGTTGGGGATGGAGGGGTATAGGGGT